>NC_080855.1:29887901-30211992 GCF_030435755.1 Ochotona princeps | reverse complement strand
GATTTCCAGAGCGTGGTTTCAGCTCAGCTCAGTCCAAGTGTGGCTGGGATGGTGGGGAGTGTTTGTTCCTCCCTAACAGGTAACTCCAGGGGGCCAGCGCAGGGAGAGAGGGAAGAGAGGCAAAGAAAAGGCCATGCAAGGAAGACTCAACATCCAGCAGTGTGAAAGGAGTGCCTAACAGTTGCGTGAGCCTGCAGGAGCCAATGCCCATCTCTCTCAGGTCAGCCCCGGAATTCAGGGATGTCCACACTCCTTGTCCCAGTGGAAGTGACACTCGGTCACTAATAACCTCCCCTTGTCTAAATACCACAACCCCACCACCAGAACACCTTCACACTGCATCTAAAAGAGCTCTCCATGATCACACATTATTTATTCCCTTTCAAAGAGAGAGTACAGGAAATAAAGAATGCAAGTGTTCCTGCCACAGAATGAAATCCAAACTCTATCTATTAGTCATCCAAAAATGAAGCTCTCAGGTAGGTATTTCTTTCAGTCACGCACCCTTGGAAAAGAATTTAGCACAGCTGATCATTCAGATGCCTTGGAATATTTTTCCTGCTTTGTGTTTCTGTAGATATTAACAAATGAATGATATCAGACAGGGTCCTCTCTGAGTTATTCAGACTTCAGTTGAATGAACTGGGCTTGCAGGAAGAGACGCAAAGGATCCAATATGTCACTCAGACAGGCTCTGAGCCTTGTTCAGGAACCTTGGCCAACGACTTGGAGGACGAGCCTCTGCAGTCAATACCTCAACAGCTGGAGAACCGAAGGCCCAGATGCAGAAATCCCAGCCTTTTCTTTCCCAAAGCCAATATCATACAAATGAATGGCTATACACAAAACATAATGTATCAACACGTATTGTGGAAGGGTTCTAAGAACTGCTGTGCAATGAGGCAGAAATGGGGCTTCAACGCACTGAACAAAGTATCTTGAGGTATTTACTTCCGCTAAATCTTTTCCCGCATAAATGGTAGCTATCATGTGCTGCCAGCAACTGGAAAGTCAAAATCAGACTCAGATGCTAATCCCGTAAGAGTATGGATTTATTCCATTTTGCTGAAATACATGCCCAGTGTCCTAAACAATGCCTGATACACTTGTGTGAATTCAAATACTTGCTAAATTTCATTAACTCTCATAACTAGCAGGTGGCAGCACAACATCTTGTCTCAGTCTGACCGTCTAGCAGACTCATGCACACTGATTACTTACTGTATCTCATGATTAGGCAAACCCTTATTAACAGCCTATGCTAGCCCTCCAGGTACTTAATGTGAAACTCTCTACCTCTTACAGTTGTTTTACATGATTAAAAACAGCATTCCAAACATTTTAAAAAAATAACTAAAATGTACATTTGTTATAAATATAAATGTAGCTTTTAAGCTATACTGCTTGCTGATATAGCAATTGCATAAAAATCATGTAAGGTAAAATGTCATCAAAATGCAGAGGCGCTAACTTGCTGGATCCATTTCTGAGCTTTCTGCCGACAAAACGAAAGTTTTAAAACGTGCCAACTGTTCTCAAGTCAGACAGCAAATCAAGTCTTCCGTATCAGGGAAAAGGCAGGAGCTGGCATTGTGGCACAGTCTATTAAGCCATAGCCTGTGACACCATTATCCCATAGCATCCCATAGTGGCAGCGATTCTGGTCCCAGCTGCTCCAGTTCTGATCAAGCTCCCTGCAAATGCACCTGGGAAAGCAACAGTAGGTGGCCCAGCTTGGGCCCCTGGCAACTCACCTGGGAAACAAGGATGGAGTTCCTGGCTTTGACCTGGTCTAATGCTGGTGCTTGAGGCCAATTGGGGAATGAACCAACAGATGGAAATTTTTTTCTCTATTTCTCTGTCTCCTCAACTCCAACTTTCACATGAATTTTTTTTTTAATTTAAAAAAGGAGAGAGCAACAAATGACACAAAGGAAACACCAGAAGGCAGGCATATCAAAGAGTTGCAAAGGTTCCAGGCCTGATCTCCCCAGATCTCTTTTTCCTGGGAACATGCCGGCCATTGTGCACTGCTGAGAGCAGAAGCTTCAACACTGTTTCACCTTATGATGTGTAATGTATCATGTAACCAAACGAGGTGAGCTGTAATCTCGTCACACAATACCACTCCAGCAGCTGTGAGCTCCTAGTTAGGGACAGCGGCTCAATTCAGCTGCACACCTGTAATTACTTACTATCTAGTTAAGCTTGTCACCATTTAACAAATTACTTGATGATTACAAAGAGAACAGAAAGAAATGACGTACACCGCTACTGAGAAGTATAGAGAAGAGCAAGAATTAACAAGAACAGAAGAAAAACTCCTCACACAAGATTTGGGGTGGGCGGGGAGGGAACAAAAATGAAGCCAAGTTAATTAAGTAATTTAATTTGACAAATATTTCATAAACACCTGCTAGGGGTCAGGCAGAGCATTCAACATTGACCCGTCTCTCATCCGCCCTACGTGTGTTTGCCAAGTCTCCAAGATACTTCTAAGAGGAAAAGTTAAAAGATAAGGAAAGAGTTCTCACTTTTCCAGGCTGGCTCACTTAGAATAGATACTCACAGAACAGATACTTCCCAGGTCTTCTATCACAGAGCCAGCATTCATCCGGACAGGAAAGCAGAACAGAGTGTGCTAGGACAATGCACATCTATGGGCAATACAAAATCTCCTTTTCACCAACAGCTTTAAACACTTCCCATACCAGCTACTTCTTAAATTGCACCCAAAATACATTTCTTTTTCCTTCCACCTTGCTTCTCTTGACCTCCCTTGGGTGAAATAAATTGTCAGAAAGAACAAAAGAAAACAAGAAAAAGGCAGAGAGGAGGAACTTCCATTGTGACTATCTGAATTATGTATGCCCAAAATTCCTATGAAGAGCTAGAGCTTTGACCTCCAGCACCTCCGATTTTGGAGATAAGAGCTCCAAAACTGGGTCTTTAGAATGGGCTCTAATCCAGTATGATTAATTTCCTGACGGGGGAAGAAATGGAAGTCCCAATACAGACATAACATGCCCAAAGAGAAGACCACAGGCGTACAGAACAGGGGACCACTTGGCAAGCAAGAGATGGGCCTCAGAGCACTCCAAACCCACCAGCCTGAACCTCAGCCTTGCAGCATCACAGCCGCAAGAAATTCGCTAGTGAATGTCTCTGGTGATCTTATGGCAGATTCACTAAATTAACAGAGCCACAGATCAGAAAATCAATTCCTTCTAGAAAATTAAAAGAAAAAAAAAAAAACTAAAGCAAATTTCTTTTAATAGGTCCACTCCAATTGTTCAGCTGAATTCCTCCAGGAATCCGAAGGAAACCATTTGTTGGTATTTACTCCTTGTGAGCTGGTTCATCTCTGAGAGCAATCTGACACAGCTGACAGTGAAACACACTCAAAGGACAATGCAAATTACAACAGGACTCCACCACGGAGACTCTGCACCCCTCCATCCACCCAGTCATCCTTTCCTCCTCTTCATTCATCTGTAACACTGATGAAGCACCTGTAAGAAATGAAGCACGCTCAAGATCCGGGACCAGTATGAGTACGATTCACCAGAGTTGAGGCAGACTCCGGGAACAATGGAAACACACTGCAGCGAGTACCCTTCCTTCCCAGAAGGAAGAAACGGGCAGCCTGCACACAGAGAACACCAGAACGCGCGTGTGCGCGCACGTACACACACACACACACACACAACACTACCACCTCTGACACGGGGGCACAGGACTACACTGTACTTCTCAACTACTGTGTCCAAACATTCATCAAAAAATCTTGCTTGGTTCCCACCAATTGCTACTGTTTATACATGGTATAAACTTCAAAAAGACTTCAAAACGTTTATAGAAAATAGACATCTGGAATATTTTATTATGTGAAAGGTAGAATTAGAGAGAGAGGCAGATAGAGAGATTTCACAACCGTTGCTTCGCTTCCCAAATGGCCACCACATCCAGGAATGGGCTTTGCCAAAGGCAGGAGCCAGGAACTTCTTCCAAGTCTCCCTCTTAAATTGTAGGGTCCCAAGACCATAGACCATCTTCTGCTGCTTTCCCAGGCATATCAGCAGGCAGCTGAATGGGAAGTGGAATACTCAGAACTAGAACAAGTGTAAGTATCCATGTGGGATGTAGGAGCTGCAAGTGGAAGCTTGAGCTGCAAGTGGAAGCTTAATCTGCTGAGCCATGACACAGGTTCAGAAAACAGAACTTTGAAAATTTATTTTTGGGGCCAGCTTGGTAACAAAGTAGGCTAAGCTTCTATCTGTGGCACCACTATCCCAAAAGTGCAACAGTTTGCACCCCAGCTGCTCCACTTACAATCCAGCTCTCTGCTTTTGGCCTGGAAAGCAGCAGACGATGGCTCATGTCCTTGAGCCTCTGTACCCATGTGGGAGACCCAAAGGGGACTTCTGCCTCCTGATTTCAGATCAGCCAAGCTCCAGAAGTTGCAGTCATTTAGGGAGTGAACCAGCAGATAATCTTTTTCTCTTCTCTGTAGCTCTTTGAAATAAAAGTGGAAATGAAAATTAAACTTCATTTTGGTGCAAGAAAAACTGAAATCCATGCTGTTGTTTTCATGATACATATTTTCTATAAACCTGATGAAGATCTACCTTTCAGATGTTGTTTATTCTAGTAAAGGCAGACAGTTCTGTGGCTGAACCAGAGGCAAGATTTTCAGATGAGAAGATTCTCCTGTGGCACAGAAGGTACTGAGAAAACTGTGTTTTCTACGGATTAGGTAAGGCCAAGGAAGGCTGTTGCAGCTGGCACTCTTCATGTGGACTGAACTGCTGAGACCCTGTTGTACTAGCACAGTGAACAGTCAGGGGAGATGGAACCAAGTCAGAGGAAACAGCCAGCAGCTAGGCCAGAGAAAGGAGGACAAAACGGGGGAAAGATCGGGTACACTTGAGCAGTAAAATAGGACAGGGTGACCTCCCAACACGAAATGTGTTCCAAAAAGAAAAAAAAAAAAACAAAGGATTTAATTAGGTTAGCCCGCATCGTTATACTTTTCCCATTCTAGAAACACTGGCCTTTGTGATTAACTTATATTCTGAATTATTTACATATGTGCACAGAGAAAAAAGAAAAACAAGTGAGAGGCATATGACCAAAGGGACAGCACTCCTAACAATCCTTAAAGGAACAAACAACAACAGATAGCATTTATTTTTAGCACTTAACATCTCCAATGTTTGCTAAAATTTATAGTTCCTCTGGGCCCGGCGGCGTGGCCTAGCGGCTAAAGTCCTCGCCTTGAAAGCCCCAGGATCCCATATGGGCACCGGTTCTAATCCCGGCAGCTCCACTTCCCATCCAGCTCCCTGCTTGTGGCCTGGGAAAGCAGTTGAGGACGGCCCAATGCATTGGGACACTGCACCCGCGTGGGAGACCCGGAAGAGGTTCCTGATTCCCGGCTTCGGATCGGCGCACACCGGCCCGTTGCGGCTCACTTGGGGAGTGAATCATCGGACGGAAGATCTTCCTCTCTGTCTCTCCTCCTCTGTGTATATCTGGCTGTAATAAAATGAATAAAATCTTTAAAAAAAAAAAATTTATAGTTCCTCTTCGCTGGGAGATATTTTCTTGTTTACTGGACTGTATTAATATTCGTACTTTTACCCTGACCCAGCCAGCAGATGAGAGCCAACAGGTCCTTCTGACTCTTCAACCTGCTATTTTCATACCTCCCCTACTCTGAAAGTACAAGGATCGGCTGTAAACCTAGGCTTGAAGGTGGAGTACTGCAGGCCTACACAGCACTGACACTGCTCTCAGGCTGAGGCATGGAAATTCAGTGACCAATCAATCTTTCTCTTTTCTAGAGGAGTAGATTTGCAGGCTTTTAAGAAGAGACAGTGTAGGTGAGAAGAGCTCCAAAAAGAGAGGCTAGGCCTGTCCTGCCATGACTCATCCTCAGAATTTTGACAGTTCTTAAGCCGTTTATCAGGCCAAGTGACACGGGAGGCTAAGCAGGTTTCAGACAGGTCTTTGTCTATAGGCAAGCCATTGTCAGGCCACCCTCAGCCTTGCTAAAAAGTAGCAAGTCACAGATTATCCAGGACTCTTCCCATGATGTAATGTTTCCCTGCATGGCACAGACCAACTGAAACAGAAGCACTCTACACACTGCAGGTTCTGTGCCTTTCTCTGTACCTTTAACACTTCCTATCTCTGTACACATTGTGTATAAACAATTTTGTCTCCTCATCGGACTATAGGCTTCTGGAGAGGTAAGACCTACACTGCAGCTGAGCCTGTGTGGAGCCTACACAACAGAAATTCAATGTTTGGTAAACAGAGGTTAACCACATAGTCAGAGAACTAAGGAGGACCATGAAAGGCCTCTGCACTAGCAAATATTTAACATTCAGACAAATGGCCTGGAGAGTCTGTTAAAACACACACTGCTCAACTCCATCCCCCAGAGGTTCAGATCTAAGTAGACCCCCAAGCAATACTGATGTTGCTGGTCCAGTCGATCTCTGCCTTGAATGATTTCTGGCCCAAAATAGAAATGGTCTTCATTTCAATCCTGAAGAAAAACCTGCCGCCCCCACTAAAAGCAAGTAATAGCCACTACCTTTGGGATGAAGTTCACATACAGCCAAGGCAGCTCAGCTCAATCAACTGCTAAACACTCTCTCCCACATACAAGTCACCTGTTTTACAAATGACTGCCTCACAAGCGATGTGCATGCACCTGTCACAAAGTTCTCACTGGTTTCCAATCAAGTCACTTGCTCGCTTACCTCTCCCTTCTCAGATGCTCCTTATACAGTCACCATACATGGATACTAAACTCCCACATGTTCTTCCCAGGAAAATGTTTCAGGATTTATGTGTGTGCTTCTTAAGCGAAATGTCTTTCCCTCCACGACTCCACCTACTTTTAGCAGGAATGTTCCCTGCATGCCAGCAACTCATCAATCCTCAGAAGACCACCCATGATCAGCCAAGAGAAGCTCTGCTCTCCACAGAGCTGCCTGCCGGCACATCAACCTTTGCACCACTCAAATGCCTTTGCACCCATCACAGGCTTCCTTCTAGCTCGGATGACTGCAAGTGTCTCATCTCCACCCAGAGGTGGTTAGCATTTATTTCAGGTTTCCCTTTGATTCTTCTTAGAGACAATTCTCTTACTGATGCCAGCCCCATTCACCCCAGAGACAACAGGAAAACACCTCTTTCAGAGGCAGGAGACTTCAAGTCCTGCCCAATTTCACGTTCATTTGGACAGTCAGATAATCTAACTGATTCTCCATTTTGTCAGCTGAAAATTGGGGATAATAACATCAAAGTTTTTTATAAGATTTAACTGAGGTAACTTGAAGTATGTCAGATGCTTCCCAAATAGCAAAATCCTCTAGAAATGTTAATCTTACCAATGTCTAGACTATTCCCTCTATCCCTATTTTACCTGTTCATTATGCACTTCTTCATCTACCTAGTCAATTAACATAAGTTCTCTGTATTTTTACAGCAGGGTTATTAAGGATGACCATGGTGATAGATAGTCTAGCATCTATTTGTAGGCACTTATGCTCAGGTTCCTATAAACTTCAGGCTTTCTGAGGGCTCCTTGTGGCAATTCACATAACACCTTACTAAGAGTTTGCCCAAGTACTCAAAAAGCGACTGAAAGGGATGGGTGTGAGCATAATGTTTAAGATGCAAGCTGAGAGTCCCATATCCCAGACATTAAGAACCTGGGCTCAATTCCTGGCTTTGCCCCCAAACCCAGCTTTCTGCTAATGTGCAGCGTGGAAGTCAGCAGATAAAGACTTAAGTGATTGGGTTCCTGCTACCCAAATGGGAGACTTGGATTTACATTTCTGGCCTAGTCTCAACCATTTGGGGAGCACCTGGAGAGTGAACCGGCAGAGAGAAGCACTCTGCCTCTCTTTCTTTGCTGTGTGTGTGTGGTTGCGCATGCATGCATACATGTGTGCCCACAACTCCCAAATAAGTGGCTGATTAGATGGCAGCTCAGTTACATTACACTCCTCACACAGAAACGCATGAAAAAGGAAGAAAGACAGCTCAGCCAAAGTCACATGAAACATAACCATGATTTTAATCCATGGCCTTTGAAACCATCGCCCTTTGCTATTTTTAAATCATTATTTATAGTGGTTTATGAGCCTTAATGATGTTCTAGTCCTGTGCTAAGCACTTTCCATGTATCATCACATTTAATCTTCACAACTACTCAGTGAGGCAAGTACTATGATTCCCATTATATAAACGGACAGAGTGAAGTACAGAGAAATCACCTGCCCAGGGGACACAGCCAGCAATGGCGAGGCAGCAATCTGAATCCAGAAGGACTTCTTCTAGAGCCAGTGTTTTTAACGTCCTTGCTTGGTGGCTCTTCAGAGGACACAAAGGCTTAAGGCTTGCCTCCCTCTAAGCACCTGTGCCTCCAAGTTTCCGGTCCTTATTCCAAGAACTGATTAATGGAACACAATGAAGAGCATCAACCTCCAAAAAACGTTGACAGTTAATCAATCTCTCAATTAGCATATGACTGGGGCCATGACATGGGGACTACCACCAAATATTTAATATGCTCAAGACTCTATCAAACAATTCAGTCATTTGAATACCACATGCATTGTTGGAAGCAAATCCCAAAAAACACAAACTTGAGGCAACATTTTCACTTCAATAACCTTCCCAGTTAATGACTGATGCCAGAAAAAGAAGAATCATGGAAGAGGGTCCCTGAATGACACGGCTCACTAGGGATGACAGGTAGAGGGTTGGCAGACTCCTGCAAGTCTGTCACTGCAACCCAGAGTCATGAGTCAGCGATACATGCTCCTTTAGACTAACATACCTATGAATTCCAGAAGCCCTGCCCTTCCCTAAGCCATCTAATATGATTTTAAAAAGCCAGTGACAGCGTAAGAAAATGGGGGAGGAAATCCCAGTTATTTGCAACTTTCCTGCAAGTCTACAAGTAGCCCAAAATAGAGTCAAATATTCTAAATCTTAGAAGAAACAACAAAAAAACCAACACAAACACCGCAAGGAGTATACCCTGACTACTAATCATACAAAAGTAAATACCATCAGATCTTGAACATAAAGGTGTTCAATATTTCCCATAAGAAAAAAAAATGTAAACTGAAACCACTATGAAATACCAATTTTTCTCCAATAATGTTGGCAAAAATTCAAAAGTCAAGCAAAGAAAGTCTCTGTTGACAGACTACGGGAAAATGAGTAAGACTACAAATCGGTACAACTCTATAATGGGTACTTGGCAGTAACTGTGGAAAATCCAAATGTATAAACACCTTAACAATTTCAGTTACAACAATTTCTCCTGCAAATGAACATATATCCATGGATGAAATACCATACTACCTAAATTATTTCTTAAACATTTTTTTAAGGCAGAGTATTAGGAGGAGGAAGAGCTTCCATCCACTGGTTCACTCTCCAAATGGCCACAATGACTAGAGCTGGCCCAATCCAAAGCCAGGAGCCAGGAGCTTCTTCCAGATCTCTACATGGAAGCAGGGGCCCAAGGATTTAAGCCATCTTTCACTGCTTTCCCAGGCCACAATCAGGGGAGCTAGATCTGAAAAGGAGCAATCAAGACACCAATGGGTACCATATGGGATGCCAACACCACAAGGCAGTGGCTTTACCTGTGACATAATGGTGATTTTGTTGTTTGTTAAGATTTGTTTAGGCTAAACTTCTATCTTCGGCACCAGCATCACCTACAGGCACCAGTTCAAATCCCAGTTGTTCCACTTCTTATCCAACTTCCTGCTTAAGGCCAAGAAAGGCAAAAGATGATGGGCTCAAGTCCTTGGGCCCCTGCACCCATGTGGAAAGCCAAAGCAGCAGTCCACAAGATGGTGTGGCATATTGCAACAGAGTAGCCAAAAGGACAAGGCCAGCCGGGGACACGAGTGATCCTACCAGGAAGACTCCAAATTCCAAGATGCTGGCACTGTACACTGGGGAGGCCACCACTCATTAGTAAGACAAGGCATGCAAAGCTGACCCAAATTCTATCTAGGGAAAATTACCTGTGTTTTTCTACTAGAGCAAAAAATAGTTAAAAAAAAAAAAAGTCAGACCTTGAACCTGTCTCTGGCTTAGACTACATTCTTCGTTCCTATTGATAGAACTACTAACTATACCAGTCACTTTCTTAAACACACACACCCACCTATAAACATCCCACCTATAAACATTCACATGCCTCATATCTTATTGTGCGTAAAACTTCAATGGCCCAAGACACCTCTTAAGAACACTAACACAGAAGATCATCCAAGGAGGAAATTTTGCCGGACAGTTCCTTACATAACACAAGTTATGCATCGCTTTGCTTTACATAAAGTCACTGAGTAGAGTTAGACAAACAAGTTTCAAGAATTTCATAGTTATGATTCCAAGAATACAATGACACTAGGCTCTCTCACTCCCTCTCTCCTATTTTATTGTTTTCATCAACAGGGTCGTGACCCAGAAGGGAGCATTGTAAACAGCTCCACGGTCACAGATGCCTGACCTAGTTGAGGAGGCAAAGGGAAAAGCAGCAGGCCAATCCTGTGGAGAAAGTTCCCCTGGTACACCTTACGCATGTTTGAAGGTGTCTCAAAAGTCAGTCCAATAAGATCCGTTCACTTGAGCTTGTCACACATCCTGCTGCCACAGTGGGCAGTGAAGGGGAAGGCAAGGACTCCCACAAAAGCTATGGTGGAGAGCTGACAGTGCCGATTCTGGAGTGTCTGAATGTACGAAGTGGGCTGTACAGGAAGTCAAATATGAAAGCAAGCAGACTTAACACCACACTTTCCTGCAGAACATTCGCGTATCCTTCTAGGTAAAAAGTGACAGAAAGCTTACACCAGCGCTTATAACATTACTAGAAAATCTATCAGAGAACCCTCAACTGAGCACATTTCATACGAGATGCTGATGGCTGAGCTTCCTATTTAACTCCCTCTTAAGTTTGAGTTCCCTAAACGTAGAGACCATTGTATTGATGACAAGGACTTCACCAGGCAAGGCACCATGGATGCATTATATTTGTTGGGCAAGTCAGGATGAGGGTAGAGGTGGAAGACTTCTACAATTCAGCTCCTTTTAACAAGGCAAGGCGCGAGGTCCTAAAGCAGCATTTCTCAGTAAGGTCCAAAAGCAACTGTAACAGTATCACCTGGGATCTTTAGAAATGCATAAATACCAGGGCCCATGTAGGCACACTGAATCACAAGTCATGGATAAGTCTAGCAATATTCTTTTTTTTCTAAGTTATTTTAAGTTATTTTTTTTTAAGTTACAGAGACAGAAAGCTCACATGTGCTGGTTTGCTCCTCGGATGCCCACAGTAGCGGGGGCTGCACCAGGACTGGGTAGGGTGAAAGGCAGAATCTTGGAACAAACACAGCACGGTTGCAGGGACATACTAGAACCACCACCTGTTGCCAGAATGCACATTAGCAGGAAGCCAAATTCAGAACCCTGATCAAGAACCCCACCCCAAGTACTATGATTTGGGATATGGATGAGGTTCTAACCACTAGGCCAAATACTGACCCCCAACATGTATATTTTAATAAATCCTCCTCCGGGTGGTTATAATGCAATCTGAAAATCTGGTACCATATACATGGCGCCACATCCGAACCCACTCCTCAGAAGTCAGATGGCTGAATCAGATAACTATAGACATTCCTTGAATGTTTGGAAATCAAAGTTCTCACACAGCACAAGCCAGCTTCTCTGGTGGTGCTAATTAATTACAAACGCCCTCTTGGTTCAGTGGTTTTTATTAATCTATTTCTCTCCACTCACAGCACAGACATACATATTTTACCAACGAAAATACGAAAGTCAGGCCAACAGCTGAGACACCAGAAAAATAAAAAATCCTCTTAACAACTGACCGGAACACATTAGAAAATTAATGTTACACAAAGTGACAAAAAGGTCAGGCGTTCAGGGCAGAAGGGAGGTCACTCCGCATTCATCTCCAGCTGAAACAACCAAAGACAGCAGAGACCTTGTTCTCCCTTCCCATGCACATGTTAATGGCAGCGAGTTACCTGCTGCTAACCCAGCTGGTAACCCATAAGTGAATAAGTGAATCAGAATGCTTAATGAGGGAGGAGCATTTTTTTTTCACTTGGAGATGTCCATGGCACTGCCAACAATGAACACAATCAGCATGCCGCAACTCTGAAAACAATGCTACATACAGGATGGGTCTGGAAAAAAAAATATTCTATACCTTGAAGAGGACTGATTGTGCAGATGGAAAAGCTCAGCTTGGGTACCCTTAGCCAGCATAAAGCAAGGATGGTGTCAGTAAGGAGAGCAGCCTGGGATATTGCCCCCTAAGTTAAGGATGGGACCCCACCAGGGGGAGTTCGGGGGAATCCCCCCACCAGAACTTCTGCACCTGCTGCAGGAGTCCTGCAGCTGAGTTCTGGCTTCCAGAAACATCAGGGCTAACAGTGTTATGGGGGATGCCAGGTGTCCCTGGGATTTCCCCTTACACCAAGGAAGGCAAGCTCCACCCCTGATCTGACAGAGGGCAGCGCTTCTCAAGTCCAGGATCGGCTCAGGTATTTAGGGGGCACCCATGTTGTCAAACTGCTCCTAATGATCCACGTTTAACCCTACACTCTCCTCAGGGTCCACAGACACAATGCCAGGAAGGGGTTCTTCTTTGTAGACGGAAAACAAGCTATCGGAAGAGGCACGAAGGCCTCCGAGGTCTCCCCAGGAAACAGGGGCTCCGGAAAAAAAATCCACACTTGAAAATCACAACTTTTCAAAAAAGTCTTTCTACTGTGGGATTTCCATATCTAATTTCAGGAAATTCAAAACTAGAGTAACTCTGATTACACTTGTACCTCTATGGTGGGAGAAGAGTTGCAATTTTTAAAATGTTATTAAAATGAAAATGTTCAAAGAGCAGGTTCTTACATATCTGTAAAACACATACTTGTAGGGCCCGGTGGCATGGTCTAGTGGCTAAAGTCCTCGCCTTGAAAGCCCCAGGATCCCATATGGGCGCCGGTTCTAATCTCGGCAGCTCCACTTCCCATCCAGCTCCCTGCTTGTGGCATGGGAAAGCAGTTGAGGACGGCCCAATGCATTGGGACACTGCACCCGCGTGGGAGACCCGGAAGAGGATCCTGGTTCCCGGCATCGGATCGGCGCGCATCGGCCCGTTGCGGCTCACTTGGGGAGTGAATCATCGGACGGAAGATCTTCCTCTCTGTCTCTCCTCCTCTGTGTATATCTGACTGTAATAAAATTAATAAATCTTTAAAAAAAACAAAAAAAACCCACATACTTGTAAAAGAGCACATCTATTCATCTCTACTAGACATTCAGTTGTAACAGAGTAATTTTTAATTTGATGTTAATATCTGCCAGCTAAATATTTGGTTTGTCTGTTTATTTCAAAAACAAGTATTTAAAATTATATGTTTAGCTGAATATAACGTTAATCAAATTTCAGTTAAGAATTTTAAAACAATTGGGCCTGGAGGAATGATCTAATCCTTGCCTTGGATGTGCTGGGATCTCATGTGGGCACTGGTTCATGTCTGGGCTGCTCCACTTCCAGTCTGGGTCCCTGCATGTGGCCTGGGAAAGCAGTGGAGGACGGTCCAAGGCTTGGGACCCTGCACCTACATTGGAGACCCAGAAGAAGCTCCTGCTTTGGCTCTGGCCATTGCAGCCACTTGGAAGAATGAATCAGTGGACAGAAGACTCTTCTTTCTGTATCTCCTTCTCCGTGTAAATCTGCCTTAACAAGGAGAATAAATAACCCCTTTTTTAGAAAAAAAAAAGGATTTTAAAACAACTGTTTTTTTATTAAGCTGATTAACACAGTACAGTAATTTACCTGCATATCTACCAAGAAATGTATTTGTTTTCCTTTGTAAATACATTGAAAAAGATTAAACAAGTGATGGATGTCTGTAGCACAATACAAGCTACCACTTTTTCTACCTTGAAACATTCATCTCTAGAAACTCTCAGAATATTCCCTACTGATATTCCTCCTCAGAATCATCAGTAGGATTTTCTACTTTGTAAAACACTATATTATTAAATCTGCTTTTACTCTTAATTTCAAAGCCATTGTCTTTCTGCAAAGTAAGAAACGGTGATCTTATCTCTCAGTGCCATACTTGTACTAAACTCTAAACAGTAAGGGCACCTTGTTAAATAATGAATTCCAGTCTGTGCTGAACTCCAGGGCCTGTTCTGCCACTGTAATCACTTCTTTCAGATAGTGCCTGTCCATTGAGCACCCAGACAGAAAGCATCAAAGACGCACAGTGTCACCAACAGAAGCCTCCAGAGTCTGGCTCGCGATCCACTCTTGGTTCCTCTGATGGAGTTTCTCCACAAGCAAATCACCAGCACAGCTTTCTAAAGCGAAAGATTTCCCCTCCGCCCACCTACTGGTATCAGGATTTCCGGGAGTGAGAATAGGTACTCAAATTTTAGAAACACTATTTGGGAGCAGTGCCTAAACAAGCAATAAACAGTAGTTTTATCTAACTGTTCCAGTTAACAACTGTCACAAATTGAAACAGTGTTAAAAGTAGACACCTAAATGATAGGAGGACACACATGAAACTTATAGTGGAGCCCTAGTGGTGCCCATGAAACTCCATGGGTCTGGACCCTGCCACTAAATCATACGAAGCCCTAAGCACACAGTTCCCAAGCTTTAACCAGCATCAGAGGCTTCAGTCCAGGGGGCGCTGAGGTGTAGATGGTGGACTCTTGCCTATTTAACAAGTTCCTGGATAATGCTGCCAGTCCAGCACGCATACTGGAGAATCACCAGATAAATTAGCAATGTTGTGAACATCAATCTCCTACATTCTCACCTTTGTCACTCACACAGCTGTACAGCTCTGAACAAGTCCCAAGTTATAAGCTGTGTCTTTTTCTTCCTCTGAGACAGAGTGAATTGACACCAAACCATCTCCCCAGCTCCCGTACTCCCTGATCCTATGACATATAAATCCCAGCTGGATGAGCATATGAAACTGCAGAAATCTTAAGGGTAAAAGGAAAAGTTCCAGTTCCTGTGACAAGCAAGGAATTACATTAGCAGCCAAAAATAATACACATATCCAGAGGCAACAAATTAGTCTTTTTCTGTTGTTGTCAAAAGCCAAGAAAAGCTTTGCTCACCCACATGGCTGAGGAGAGAAAAATTCCTTTTATTTCTACAACCTCATGCTCTTCCCCAAACTGCCCCCCACCACCACCACATACACACATGCTCCTCGGGGAAAAAAAAAAAAAAGCCTGCCATGACATGAGTTAAATTTTCCTTTGGCATCAAGTAGCTCAATTATTTGCCAAAAATGTCCTGTGGCTTTACCACCCAAAGTGGGAAACAGGCTGCTAAGATTTACTGAATGTCCAAAATACACCAAAGACTGACAGATGTTTTCAAATCCTGTCACTCAAGTCTCCACATAACTGCTGAAATAAATACAATCCTTCTCACACAAATAAAGGCAGGGGCACTCCACGAGCATGACTCAGGACACCATCAGGAAAGAGTTACAGCTTGCAGTCGGGTTCATACACCTCCAACCTGCTCCCTCTCTTTCAGGGCCACGGTTCCCTCACTATTTTCACCCCCTACATCCTTTAAAAGGCCACGAGAGAGATCTAAAAGTTCAAGTGCAGAATGTTCTGGTTTTTCAGGTTACCATTCCCCATTGAGCTCCTGAACACTAAAACCTAAAGGAGTTACAGAAGTTGCTTTTTTTGACAGAGAGACAAAGACAGCAATCTCCTATCCGGTAGATTGCTCCCCAAATGTCTGCAATGGCCCCCAGCCAATCCACAACTGGACCATCACCACTGGCTCCCAGGCGGCTGGCTCATCAGGAGCCAGAGGTGAGAGTGAAAGCAGAGCCCTCTGATGAGGCTGGTAAACATCTTAACCAAGCCGCACAACCCACCCAGACTGCGGGAGGTTAAGTAGTTAGTTCACCTTTCATTAGAGTTGGTCCTACAAAGACCAGCTGCTTCTGCAACTCATTTCAAGGAGCATCTGCACTGGTGTAGTTCTTTCCCCTCCAGTCCTATGCATGCAAGAAATGTCCTCTCTCAAGATCTGGGACTGAGATGAGAGCAGTCCGTTTTTCTCAGGAGAGGGCAGTTTTGTGAAGGGCTGTGATGTGCAGACAATGCCACTGCCCCTCATATACCCCCAGGCACACAATCCCTAGTGCCACTGAAGATCTCTCCTGGATGGCACAGACAAGCTAAGGAGCTAACGAAGCTAGGGTGAGGAATCTCAAGCACAGAGTCACTTCCCTGGCCTCAGATCTGTGGCTGCAGTCTGCACGGCTAACCTGGTCATGCCAGACAGTAACGCAGGAGAACACATCCTCTCTGCAAGAAAAACACCTCCTGTCTTAGCCATCCACACATGGAAAATTATCCCTTCTGTCCTAGCATCAACCTAGTGTAAATCTCTCTGAGTGATCAGCACTGAAGTTTTAACATTTACTGTTCTAAGAGCTATGGGTACTATAATAAACAAACGTGTGTGTGTGTGTGTGTTGTGTGTGTCTGTGTGTATTTTAAATCTATCTCTTCTCTCAAGAAAGCGTCCCATCCAGTGCAGACACATGAGACTGATTCAGGTGGTGAGATGATGGGTAACAGGAGAAGAGCAGAGTTTGAGAGTAACTGGAGAGATGGACGTAGCTATTCAGGTCAAGGAAAGACTCTCTGATGAAGGGAAACCTGACATTTTTTCATTAACCTTTATGACAACATACAAGCAGGCATCCACGTTTTACAAATGAAGAAACTACAGCTCAGGGTATGTGAATCACTTCCCACAAAAGGGTCAAGACACCACCTGCCTTGATCTCCAATGGAGGGTCTGTTTTTCCCAGGGGCACACCCAGAAAGATTACAAAAAGAAAATCAGATATTCCATGATAAACTTATGTTATCTCAATCTTTTAAACTCCTAATTTTGATTAAGCTTTATTATGTGCAAACTGTGAGATATATTTATAATTTAGAAGCAAACACAGAAATAAAACATTGTTGATAGAGGCACATGAAACTTTAAGCTTACTGCACAATGATACACTTTGCTGATAGAGGTGTATGAAACTTCAATTTATAGGGTATATAAATTTCAATTTATACTATATAGGGTAGACTGGCAAAAAGAAATAAGCCAGATCCCTCTTAACACGGGCAGGTACTATGAGCACAGCCTGGATTCTATGAGCAACAATTATAAATTTCCAAGTACAAAATGAAATAAAACAGATCTTTCACATGACTCTAAGATGCAGTTTCACTGTGGAGCTAAGACCTTTTATTCCAGTGCCTCATTCAACCAACAGAGAGGCCTCCAGGGTTGGGACCCTTCCTACTGATGATTCCATGGTCGACTTCCCTGACAGGAAAACCTGCTTGCCCCAACACTGAAGAGAATCCACCAATTTATTTCAAATTGGTCACCAGACAGACGCTGTCAACGGGTAATAAATTTTGGTCACTCCCTAGCCGTGCTACTTCATATACATGTAAACATAAGTTTCATAAATTGTTCAAATGCATATTTACTCAAAACACCATTATGGGTCCATCAGAGTGTTACAAGCTATCAGCTAAATAATATGCATTTTTTAAAAGCCTTGGCAGCTTAATACATATTTTTACTGCTCGCGTAACTCAAAAACAGCCTCATAGTAAAATGTTTAATTTGACACATAAATAGTCCATTATATAGGCTAATCCTCTTTTGTGTTTTCAGAAAGGGTAGAAAGTGCAGGGTATTTCAATTTGATAGGAGCAGCAGAGCAAAGAGGATGGAAAAATTATTCACACAAGCTGTTGATCTTACTCTAGAGCCACATTTAAGGGAGCTGAAAAATAAAGGAGTGTTTTAAAAGAAAAGGCATCTGCTTATTAGAAACATTTAAGCTAATCAGCGTTTTAAAAGAGAGCAAAAGGGCGTTAGCAGATAGTCTCCTTGATATTAATCCTATTCAAAGTCTTTAATTTCACTTACCTGTAAGGCAAATCCATCAGACTACATTTATCAAGTCCTAGGAACCACTGACAATGTCACGTGTAATCACGCACATTTACTGGGTGCCTAATAAGTGATTAGAGGATTCCTAAAAATGTGTGCTGGTAAATTAAAATCAACTTAGCAATGTACACAAAGAACTGGTCTACCAAGAACTTGGGTTGCTACACACACAAAGTTACATCAAAGTGCCTACTGTGCACCACAGGTAACAGTTCTCAGCACCTCACAGGACGATCACCAGACCCTAGAAGAATGATTTATTGCCACTGTCACATC
Organism: Ochotona princeps; assembly: GCF_030435755.1. Taxonomy (NCBI): domain Eukaryota; kingdom Metazoa; phylum Chordata; class Mammalia; order Lagomorpha; family Ochotonidae; genus Ochotona; species Ochotona princeps. Next base: position 30,193,595 of record NC_080855.1, on the reverse strand, counting down.
AGCGTGGTCTAAAATCGGTCATAGTTTGCAACACGGCTGTTCCTGCTTTTTAAACTACGTGGCTTTTTTTATTACAGAAATTCGATTTGTTGAAGCTTATCTGGTCATTTGTTCAATGTACACATGCATTGCATATCTGCAGCATTTATATATCTACTCTGTAATTTTCAATGAGATTTTAATACACATATGTAGTATAATCAAAATAAAACTAATCCAAACCCCTACTGCTAAAAGCAGATATTCTGTCTCTTTCTCTCTCATGCCAATCTTTAAGAAAAGTATTCATACAGTAAACCCTCATCTATTATTTTTACATTCTCCAATTTGTTACCCATTGTCAAGTAACAAAATCTATTTTACAAAATAAAATATATAGAAACATTTTATATTACATAAATTTGTATATATGTGTGTGTGTGTATATATATATATATATATAATGCTCATCTTATATATCTTCACATTGGATGCTATAGGTCAGGTAAGTGCCCAGCTAAATCCAAGAAAATCTCAGAACAACTACTCCAAACCAGTGGCCCTGAACCTTGTCTGGATCGGAGCCATTGATGAGAAGCCAACCAAAGCTATGAGATTCTTTCACAGAAAGATACACATTCATTCAATGTTGCAACCTTACCACGTTTCTAAAAAAAAGAAAGTTCTTCAAATCCAAGATACTTACTCTAAGCCAATTTTGTGGTCTCGCTTTTACTATTAAAACAGTGATTTTTAAGATCCCTCCAATATAGAAAGGGCAACACCAAATGTGCTTTTTCAAACTACTGAACATGACTCCATGCAAATTCAGCAAATCCCTTATCATTTTCAAATCCTTCACCCTCCCTCCCCATCCCTTCCTAAACCCAGCACTGAGAACCCACCATTCTAAATCACACTTTGTTTCATCATCATGTCAGTACCAACTTGGCAATTTGTGCCTATTCTAGTTTTTGATCCAGGCCAGTAATCATCCCTATACTGGACACACAGAGGCCAGTGTATACCACCGAAGCTCTCTCTGGAACCCTGTGGTCAGAGTGTGACCCTAGAAGAGTGTGACCCTAGAAGAGACAATGAACTGCTCTAAAGGTCTCTGGCGTGTCCATGTCTGTGCTCCTTTTGCTCCTGCTGGTCACACCCCGTCACACTGGGTGTGACTTTACACCAGGAAACTTACCGTCTCCCAGGGAAATCCATTTCATGTTTTCACTCACTGAGCCTGAAATCTCACTCCCTGTAACCTACACCCAGCAGTCTTTGTTTTCATTCAAGGGAGAAGGCTGTTATAGCTGTTCCTGAAAACAGCCTTGTGAGTATTTGACAACAGAAGAAGGCTCTCTTCTTTTCTCTTCCACCCATCTGACCCTCAGGTCTCCAGGCTCATCTATCATCCTGGTAGTTTCCCATGAATATTAGTTTTATCTAGGTCTGATAGCATTACTCCAAGACAATTTCAACAGCAGAGTAAGGAGACCTGGGCCTTTTTCTTATAATATTCCACATTTACCAGTGCAGCCTAGGACTAAAGCAGCACCTCTTAACACTGTCAGTTTCATTTCAGTAAGTTTGTATCAGAGAATTTTCTGATCTCAGAAAACAGTACTGTCCTCAAGGCCTGACTCCCTGCTAAATCAACTTCTACTCATCAGAAATGCCTGCATGTGGACAAACAGCTAAGTTTGCCTAGAATTACAAGACAGCCAATGGGAAAGGGGCACAGGGGAGGAGGGAGAGCACACTAAGAGCTGCCTAAGGTAGAACTGGAATAGAGAATGATGGTTCACTTTTCATTTCTCCTCTTCCAAAAGGAGCAAGCCCTGTATCTATCAGAGAAACTGCTACAATTAGGCAGTTTTGGATAAACATATGTTTTTTACAACAAGGTCATTTCACATCCCACAAGGATCTGAGTAGAGGGGCAAGGGTGAGAAAACCTCCAGCATGTTCAGCAGGAAAGCAGTCAATCACTGTGGCTTGAGCAAAAGAGACAGACCTACAGAACTGCCTTCCAGAATAACATTGGAGAGGGTCGGAGGCCACAGCACAGAGCCCCCTTTAAAACACAAGAGTGCGGACTGGGCATCCAGGGCAGCAGGTACCTGTGACCCATATGAATGAATGTCCCTAGGCTCCAGTCCCAGCTCTCCTCTGGACTCCAGTCTCCTCCTAATGTGCACCCTGGTAGAGGGACCAGGGGTGCTGTGAGTAGTTGGAGCCCTGCCCCCTACACCAAAGACCTGGACTCTGCCCAGGAGAGTTAATCAGTGGGTGAGAGGTCCATCTGCCGGGGTCCAGCTCTCCCGCTCCATTCCTCCTTGTACAAAAATGGGGGGCAGGGGACAGACTGTTGAGTATTACTTTCATCCTAGAAGCAGTACGGAGTCACTCAAGTTTGTAAGCAGGGGAGTAACACGATGAAAGTTGTATGGTAGAGACAACAGAAGCCTCTGGACACACCAGACATTTAATCAATGATGTAGATGGAACATATAGATTCAAACTGCCAGGAAATAAGCAAACTATGACCTAAAACTTACAGAAAAATACCTCCCTCCCCTATTGAAATCCACCTCAGCAACAATGCACTCCCCTCTCCCTTTAATTTAATTATGTACAAGGAAAAGGAAACCGAGAACACAGTGGAGACAAGCAGACAAGTAAACGTTGTCTCCAATGTCCAAGACACTCATTTCCCTTCTAAATCAAAAGGCACATTTTGCAGTAAGCTAAAAATGATAGAGAAGCATTAAATATTTACCCTTTCCATTTGCTATTATTTTTCGCTAGTTACTCAGCTGTAACAGTCATTAACATGCTGAAAAGGAACTCCATGTAAATTCATCACTGGTCTGGGAATACTGCAGCTCTGATGTACTGGCTGCAAGCTATGCCCAGCTCAGAGGCGCCATTTCCCTACAGGCAGGGCCAAATGTCTAGTTCACTCACAATTTACAAATGATTATTTTTCTAATTAATCATTCATCAAAAAACATAAACGGCAACAGGGTGTGAAGACAGCATTAGCAAAACACAGAAGGGGGCATCGAGCCATCAATCCCCCTCCTGCAGCCATGCACCAGGGCAGTAGGCTTGCAACCAAAGGCCCAAAGGAGACTGCCACTTAAGGGGCAGGCTTGACCCTGCCCCAGGGTACAAGTGCCCCTCAAGGGCTCTGCAAGGGTATCCCACCTCATATATCAGTAACAACAGCAGCCTCCTCAATGTTCTCTCCTTTCTCTATTTGCCGCTCCAGCGCTTACCCAGTCTCTTCCCTCACCACACGCAGCTACTAAAACATTTCTCCGAAAGTCTTCCTCATGCCTCTAGGAATAATAGGACTAGTTCCAGTCCTGAGACTCTCAAAATTATAAAATTTTGACATCTCTACAGCTGCAAACCCATCACATTTTTGCTGGGGAAATGAGACATCGGCAAGCTCCACCACTGCCCATTTCTAGCAAAGTCTTCCCCTTTCAGTTCAACAGAACTGCCAACTGCTGAGTAACTGCACCAGGGCTACCACCTCTGAGAGACAGGAAAAACGGATCTACCTTTGAAAAGGCTGACTAAATTTCAAAATTGCAAAAAAACCCCATATTTTTACATCAAAGACACAAACACTAAGTAGTAAGAGTATGAGCAGTGAAGAGGCTAGTGTGAGCAATAAATTATAGTCAATTAGGGACACCCAACATTGCTTTGCCACCAGGAGGTGAGCAGCTACATCTTGGGCTACAGAGAAACTCAATGGATCCCAGCTTAGGTCTACCTGAAAGACTGGCTATAAACGGACCGAAAAGGAAGAGATTGTAACCGAAAGGGATATTCTAACCGTATGAGGCCCTGCAGCCATTCAACCGGGCAGCATAGCAGGCCAGGGAGGACCTGGTTCCACTCATGAGAGTTAGCATCACAGACATATACAAAGAAACACTCAAACACAGAATATTAATGAAGACGATCTCATTAGTTTACCATCATCATAACGGAGCTACTGCACAATGACCAGTTACACCTACTCTTCGCTCATCACATGCCAGGCACCACGCAAACCACTTTATGCACATTAATTCATCTGAACCTCCCCGGGTGCAAGTTACAGTATGTCCATTTCACAGACAGGAAAACTGAGACATGATCATTCAAGCAACGATCCAAGGTAACCAGCTAGTGCTACGGTTCAAATGTGCTTTGCTGCCCCATGTCCGAGGCTTGGTCTTCAGGACACAGATGTCAGAGGTGGTGTGGAGCTTTGAAGAGGGGAACCCAGAAGGAGGGCCTCATGAAGAACTCTAGGAGCCTAGGCTCTCTGCCTTCCTGTCTGGTGCTCTCTCCCTCTCTCAGTGCTGTGTTCTCAGCTCTCCACAACTGTGAGCCAGATCAACAGTCCTTTACAGTCTACCTTGGATATTCTGTTATGGTCACAGAAAACAGAATAATACACCTGGGTAAATGGAATAGCAAAGAACCGAACTCAAGCATTCTGACTCACTGCCGACAACAAACTAATCCTCACTTCATCTGTTTGTGCATGTGGCAATAAAAGGATAAGGAGGAAAAACAAAACAGAAGGCATTTAATAAAGAAAAACAGAACAGTATTGATCCTAGACAACAACCTCATCTACTAAATAAACTGTTCCAACCTACATACACGGCATCTTTTACAGAAGCTCGGGTTCTAAAAACAGAATTTTAGAACAGGGTAAGATAAGGGAAAAGTACAGTTCCCCGTTTTCATAGATGGCAGCAGTCGGGAAGAGTACTGAGGTGTCTTGCCTGAGATTGCTCACAGCAACATCAGCCTAGGATACCACAGCATTCTCTGCCTAACTCAGAGCCAACCTACTGGCCCTGGTCCAGCAGTGTGACCTTAGCAAGGATAACTAACACCGATGAGGCTGAGTCAAAGCGAATGGCGAAGCTTAAAACACGCCACCCTAACCTTCAGAATTTTCCTCTTCTCCATGGAATGATGGTCAGTTGAGAAAGAGCTATTCATCAGAAAAGGCTAGAGAACATCTGTATATCCTGTTGGTGAGACCATAACAAGGCATATCCACTAAGAAAAGCAACACTGACGTTCCTCCAAAAATCAAAAATTAAAACAGCATCCCCAAAGGGGCATCAGTCCACGTGCCAGCTGCCCCACTTCGTTCCAGCTCCCTCCGATTAGCCTGGAAAAGCAGCAAGACCTGGTCAAGTGTTTGGGCCCCTGCGCCCTTTAGGGAAGACTGGGAAGAAGCTCCTGGTTCCTAGGTTTGGCCCGGCCTAGTCCCAGCTCTTCCGGCCATTTGGGGAGTCTCTGATTCTATCTTTCCATGTAACTCTTTCAAATAAAAACACCTTTTATAAAAGATCCTATGATCCAGGAAACCCACATCTGGGTACAGTCTTGAAGATGTACTTGCATAGCCATGTTCACAGAATCACTGTTCACAACAGCCAACACAACAACAGTTAGAGAAGCAACCCAAGGATTCATCAAAACACGGAGAGATAAACCGTGTTATACACCTGTACATGCAACGAAATATTCATCTTAAGAAAAAAGGAAATTAAACCTTATCACATGCTCAAACATGAATGAATCTTGAGAATATTACACTAGATGAAATAAGCTAGTTACACACTGAATGATTTTACCTATCAGAAGTAGCCTCAGCAGTGAAATTCATAAAGCCAGGAAGCTGAACCATGCTCACCAAGGGAGTGGAGAGAGAAAGTGCTAGGATGTACAGAGAAAAGCCCGGCAGGCCTGCTTCACAACATCAACATAACACCACTGAAGTACACACTTATAAAGGGTCAGGGGAGTCAACTCTGCAACACTGGTTCACCAAAGTTAAAAAAAAATCAATATAATAACATGTGTGTAAAAGCTAGACAGGTGTGGGGACACTCAGCAGCTACTCAAATCCATGCACGACTGTATTTGAACTCAACTTGAATCAGACAGTAGAGTGTCATCTAACTGCTGGACAAAATGACCAAGAGCCAACTCCCAAAATACTCCTCTCATGAAACCACAATTAAACAGTCACCTAACAGCTAAAGTCCTCACCTTGAACGTGCCAGGATCCATATGGGTGCCGGTTCTAATTCCAGTGGCCCCACTTCCCATCCAGCTCCTTGCTTGTGGCCTGGGAAAGCAGTCGAGGACGGCCCAATGCATTAGGACCCTGTACCCATGTGGGAGAACTGGAGGAAGTCCCTGGCTCCTGGTTTTGGATTGGCTGAGCTCCAGCTGTAGCGGCCACTTGAGGAGTGAATCAATGGACGGAAGATCCTCCTCTCTGTCTCTCTTCCTCTCTGTATATTTGACTTTCCAATAAAAATAAATAAATCTTAAAAAAAAATACTATAGGATTTCTACTTAGGGTAAGGCAGTGATTCTGAATCCACTTCCTTACAAGAACACCACTGTCACTGTTGTTCAACACAGCAACAGAAATCAATGCTATCCCAAAGCACACCTGACTAAAAAAAATACATCCATTTAAGATAGATTAAAAAAAAAAACTGTAACATCAAAAACGGTGACTGTTTTCAAAAGGTCCTTTGACACTAAGAAAAACATGATCTCCCTCACTTCAGCTGAGCAACACCCAAGCATCCTCATCCAGTTACGATCAATTAAAACAAACAAACAAGAAACCCATGGGCAAAAGAATTCATGACATTAAAACAATCACAGATTTTATAAGCCAACATGTACAACTGCAAGATTGTATACACACTGTCCATTCTTCTCAATTTTACCAAATGTGGAACACTCTCAGCAATATTTTTTCATTCCTTAAAATTAGCAACCCAGTAAGATCTTAATGCAAGCAGATTTGTTTGAAATGTCTGTAGAACAATCTACGAGGTATCACATATCATCCATATTCCATGAAATCAATATTCATTTCAAAAGCATGGCAACTAAGACCCTGGCACTTAGTTTTAAGTGCCTTACATGCATTAACTAAACTTACTTCTCAGTGTTAGGAAGTGTGACTGGGTTTCCCATTTTACAGATAATGGATGCACAGAGGGGCATGTAACAGGGCACAGTGCAGCCTGGATAGAAATCCTGGCAGACTGGTTCCAGAACCCCTGTTATGAACCATCACCCATGCTATCTCCAAGTAATGCCAATGAGAGGCATGGACTGACACACCTGGTAACTCTGTTGAATCTGCAGAGAATCAAACAGAAGCCAGGGGCCTACAGCACTCGGGCCTGGGATCAACCCCAAACTCTCTCGAGTCATTTTGCTTGTTGTGAAATACATGCAGTGCTTCTGCGCGATCATTTCGTTGGCTGAAAGTAACAAAACATACACTTCACTGAGGCAAGAGGCTGACCTGAGAGCACCCCGTTTCTACTTCTCATCTAGACAGAGGTTTTCCTTTGCCCAAGAAACGTCTCCATCCCCACAAAGGCAAAATGTGCAGCATTACTGCCAAAAGCTAAACAGGAGTCAGCATCTCCCCTCTACGTTGTGTCCCCGTCTGAAATATAATACAGCGGCAGGTTGTTTCTTTGAAATAGATGGATCTACAGTTCGAGGGCAGCACAAAGCATAAATCTGTCTCCACGAATGGCTCACGCCATGTCTTTCTCGTTTTGTGTGTTATTGTGTGCTATCTGGCAATATATCTGTCACAGCTCAACTTCCTCCCTTCCAGAGGAACAAAAGTTGAAGAGACTGGAAATACAACCCTAGGCACAACCTTATAAAAGCCGCAATTGAGTTTCTGAAAACCACAGGCCAACTCCAGCCAAAGCACCAGTTTACTTGTCTGTACATAAGGCAATTTGGTTAAGTAATAACCCCATTTCATCATCTTTTTTTTTATCCTGCTCACAGCAGAAATCAGATCAGAGAAACCACCGCTTGCCACAAAATTATTTGAAAAAAAGTAACTTGGTGCTGAGACCCAAACAGGATATAAACTGTGCTTTATACACGATGGTCCCATTTCTATCACCCAGGAGTCAATTCAAGAAAACATGGACAGCATGGCTAACTCCAGATTCCCCCTGGAAAGTCTGTGCAGCCTCAACAGACAATGAAAATTGCACCGGCACTCTCCTTGTCTGGCTTAGGCCTGGCTTCCTCCAAGAAATGTCTACCCAAGGATCAAGTAAGGCACAAGTTTCACCAAGCAAGCTCTGAACAATCAGCTCTTCCAAATTTTATAGGTCAGCCTGAGAACGTGAAAGAGTATTACAAAATCAGTGCCTTCCAGTTCCAGGAATCCTAAATCTCGCTCCAAGAGTTTGCTTCAGAATAACCACCATCCAGAAACTCAAAGAGGGCACTCCCGGAAAACGAATAGAAGTCTGTAGGTTTAAATTACTGATCCCAAAATTCAACACAAAACCCATGATGGTTTTCGAAAACGCCATTTATGCAAACCACCATTCAGGCTCAAAGCTACATGACTTGCAAATGCTCCCACTTCTGTCTAAACCTGCTCTTGGTGTTTACAATTCAGCCAAAGAACGCAATTTAATACAACTATAAAATTAACAACAGATGGTCTAGTACATTTAACCCAGAGGACTAAACAATGTGAGCAATGGATCCAAAAACCAAATCTCCCCAGGAAGGCAATAAGAACTATCTTCAAAAAAAAACCAAAACACCAACATAGAAACTGGTGGTTTCAAGAGCAAAACTCCAAACAGATTAAGATTATATTAGCATGGGAGTGTTACCATTTCCCTAACCACAAGTCTCAGTTTCCCTTTCAGCCTGTGCGCCTTTTGTTATTCAAATCAACAGCTTTCTCACTCCAGTCCTATAAAAAGCAACAAATTCACTATTACCTGGCAAAAGTTGGGCTAATGCCTGGCTTTTTAAGTTAAGCACTCCGGCTTTGCAACTGTATAGAAATAACAATCACCAAACAATCAGTATTGTAACAAAAGATGCTCTGCATGGAGCTCAATAATGTAGTGTAGCTTTCCTTTGAAGATGCAGAGGCCCCAGGAAAACAGGGGCTTCTGAATCACTGAACACCCACCATCATTATCAGAGTTCCCTGATGGGCAGCTCAGAGAGCAACAGAGAACCTCTAACCAAATCTCCATATTGGACAAGCCACCTCATTCTCTGGGCTTCCGGCTCTTCCTATGTAAAGTTAAGAATGGAATGTAGAATCCCTATAAACTCAACCACTTCTGATCATCTACAATGCTTTAATGCAAAAAGCTTCACCATGCAGTGGGCTTTAGGCCTAGGTTTAAGACGCCTGCATCCCATTTCACAATACCCAAAGTCTTAGCTTGGACTTGGCTTCCTGACTCTGGCCTCCCGCTGAGGCAGACCCTGGGAGATCACAATTATTGTTCAAATATCTGGGTTCCTGCCACCTTCATGAAAAAGCTAGATTGAGTTCTTGACTCCCAAGTTCACTTTGCTCTGCCCTATTCTCCACAGGCTAAACTTAAGGAGTAAATCAACAAACTTGAGCTTGCCCTCTCAAATTAAAAATTAGGGTCTGGTACAATGATTCAATTGGCTAAATTCTCACCTTGCAAGTGAATCTGCGGCAGAGTGTAATAGTGCATGGAAGATCTTTGTCTCTCCTCTCAGTAAATCTGATCTCCCTTTCCAATAAAAATAAATACTTAAAAAACAGGTTTTTTTTTTAATTTTTATTGGAAAGTCAGATATACACAGCGGAGGAAAGAACAGAAGATCCTCCATCCCCTAAATCACTCCCCATGTAGCCTCAGTGGCCAGAGCTCAGCCAGTCCAAAGCCAGGAGCCAGGAGCTTCTTCTGGGTCTCCAACATGGGTGCAGGGTCCCAAAACTTTGGGCCATTCCCGACTGCCTTCCCAGGCCACAAGAAGGGAGCTGAAAGGGAAGCAGGGCAGCTGGGATACGAACTGGGACCCATATGGGACCCCAGCACATGCTAGGTGAGGACTTTAGCCGCTAGGCTACCGTGCCGGGCCCAAATCTTTTTTAAAAATTAAAATTAAGAGCCTGGTGTGATGGTCTAGCGGCTAAATCCTCACCTGGCATCCTCTGGGATTCCACATGGGCACCAGTTCGTGTCCCAGCTACACCACTTCCCATCCAACTCCCTGCTTGTGACCTGGGAAGCCAATGGAGGATGGCCCAAAGTCTTGGGACCCTGTACCAGCCTGGGAGACCCAGAGAAACCTCCTGGATCCTGGATTTGTATTGGTTCAGCTCTGGCTGCTGTGGCCACTTGGGGAGTGAATAAACAGATGGAAAATCTTTCTCTCTGTATCTCCTCTCTATAAATCTAACTTTCCAATAAAAATAAAAATAAATTCTAGAAAAAATAAAATTAAAAGCCGAAGATAATAAATCTCTACATAACACTGTCCAAATAGACAAAATATTTCTGAGAATCTCCCTCAGGAATTTTCTATAGATGATAGTGCTCAAGGAATCTCTATAAACAGGTACCAAAAATATTCGCTCTGTTTTTAATACTGAAGTAATAATAGATGTGTCCTTAAAACCTTTGACATATGAAAAACTATGTACTTCCGTTTCCATTTCTAACTGAAATGCCCCTTGTGTACTATGCTTAGTCAGAACGTAGAGCAGAGTCTCAACAATGAAGCAGAACCTGGAGCGGAGAGTGGCATCTAGCAAAAAACTAATAAGACTGATAGGAGTCTTCCTTTTTACTTTTTCCCCATAAGATAAGTACTCGTTGCAAAAACCACAAAGAAGCCTGCCAAAACACGGCTTAGATCACCTGACATTTTTAACCAAACCGTAAAATATGACACCTCAATTATCTGCATCTCCAGCCCAAAGGCCTAAAACTAAGTTTAGGACCCAGTTTGGAATCGTTTCTATATTTACATTCTTAAAAGCGCAGACCAGAATCTTAGCCTTGCCTAAGCCACACCATAAATACAGAAAGAGCTGGAGAAAAGTGACCTCCACAGAGGAGAAAGAGTCTGTTGAGGGACACAGCCCTAGCCCCAGGGATGCAGGGCTCAATTTGCCTGCAGAGTCAGTCACACCTAGGGCTGTCCCACTGGCTTTTGTGATTTTTCCAGTGCTTGACCTTCTTTCTAGTAAAGTGTACCGTATATTATATTTTGGCAACAACAAATCATTTATTTTAGAACGTTACAACACTGAGGCATCTTGCAGAGTAATAGGCTATATTTCTGAGCACTGCAATCCTGGGTTCAAGAGTTGCTGAGTGAGCTTCTGGGATGCGCAAACACTGGGCTCAAGACAGGCTGTAGCCTTCCTTAGAGCCTCCCTGACCACCCGCCTTCCCCAGGCAAAGGGTGCTCTGCAAAAATGGTAAAAGTGCACTCGTCACATTGCCTTTGTCTGCCAAGTGTATTCATTATCTCAGATGTGAACACATAAGCATCCACATATACACACCACAGGGCTGTGGATCCAAAAGTCAAACCCTCAACCAAAACCACCCAGGGAAATGACCAAAGTACAGGATTCTACACAACAGAAAATCAGGAGAGACTTAAAAGTCCAGGTGAATGTTAAAAATCATAAAGGTTTCACTGGACTTGCAGTACTGAGTATACTAACAAGAAACTTAATTCTAAAAAAAGGTTTGTTTTTTTTTTAAAGCAACAATATAAACAAATATCAAGATTCAACCTTCATGCAATACTAGAGTAACATCAAAGCTGACTTCTTGTCCAGAAAGTAGGCCACACACACAAAAAAAAACAGGTCATGATCCACACTTGGGTCATCTAAAAAGGGCTAGTGTCACCACAGACTCCTTATTAGATTTGGTAAGATTCCCAGAACACAGAGGCAGGAACCTTCTCCCTCTGTCTTGCTACTACAAAAGTGAAGGCATTATCAAGGGCAAACTGCTGTCAGACCAGTTTCACTTCCATTAAAGAACTACACTGTAATCAATTACTATCAAAGAGTTAAAAACATTCATCTAATAATAACAGAACCAACTAAAATACGTGGGATCTCAAATATATGGCAACTATAGGCAGTCACCAGCACCTGTGCCTTTGGCACCTGCTGACCCCGTGCCGCCCCTCTCACAGCCTCACTGCAAGGCGTTTCGCTCACCTCCTCCCTACCCACCCAACGTGTCAGCGAAGCACACAGCCCATGGCACGGGAATTTGGGTAAAACAGGTAGGTCACCTCCAGGCACCACTGGATACCTAATCTCATTAAACCCTCCACTGTTACCCTGGTTCCTTATGAATCCAATAAATCTTAAGTTTCTCAGCCTTTAACCCTCATCCAATAACCACCACAAGGTCCTATGATGAACTCTGAGGCAAACCACACACCAAGTAATAACAGAATACACAGTTCTAAAACATGATGATCGTGCACCAACAACTGGCATAGAGAAGCGAAGACGAAAAGCTAAGGAGTCAAGATCACATGTCAGATGAGTACCCAGAATCCGTCAGACTCTAGAACTCATCTCTCGTAACTGTCATGCCACTCTGCCTCTCAACAAGGACAGCCAGAACAGAAGACACTCAAACTCTGGAGAAAGTATCTGGGAAACATTTTATATATTTGCCTATTCCAGTAGTAGGCCACAAAATTCTTTGCCCAGTAAATTAGGAAGCTTGATAAACTTGAACAATGGCTCAAATGACTAATTCTCTACCATGCAGCACTGGCATCCCATGTGGGTGCTGGTTCCTGTCCTGGCTATTCCACTTCTGATCCAGCTCCCTGGTTACGACCTTGGAAAGCAGTGGGGTATGGCTCAACTGCTTGGGCCTCTGGATTTCAGAGACCCAAAAGAAGCTCCTGCTTCCTGGCTTCAGATCAGTCCAGCTCTGGCCTTTGCAGCCTTTTGGGGGAGTGAGCCACTACAGCAGCAGACAGAAGATCTTTCTGTCTTTTCTCCTTTTTGTAAATTCACCTGTTTGATAAAAATAAATAAATCTTTAAAAAAACACACAGCATTCTTTCTGGCCTTGTCTCCAAAGCACTGGGTGATTGATCACCTTCTACAAAATGATTAAGTGACTGGAAAGGCAGGACGACACATTTGCAACTTCTGGTTCCTCTGCTAATGGCTGCAAGAGTAACTTCAAGCTGGTCTCACACGAGTGGCAAGAGGACAAGCACAAGTGCCGATTTCCTGCTGCCTTGCCAGGCCCAGGAGCAGAGAAGCAGCACGCTCACCTGGAGGCCAAGCAGCCCAGGTTCAAATTGGCAACCCAGTGTGGGTCATACGGCAGAGGCTTAGCCCACTGTGCTTCAACACCAGTTCTCACGATCTTTGTTACTTTCTAAGTATGCCTTTGGGTCTATTTAAAATAGGCGTATGGCTTCTTGGTCTTATTTTATTATTGCATGGTAAATATATAAACATACGCAATACTTCAGTAAGAACTTACTTAGGAACCTAAAACATCAATCAAGAAAGTGATGCTCCAATGAAAATAAGCAAAATCAATAAACCCTTATTTCAGACTTTCAAATTTCAACATCAGATTGATATTCTCCACATACAAAGTCATATCAATCCTCACTTTGCCTGAGAACCATGTTCTTGAATAGAAAACAGACGTCAGAAAGTTGATGTGGCATCTGTAATACCTTATGTATTTTTAGTTGACCAGGTTACTTTGTAAGTGAAGTTACACTTCTATGAATAAGGAAAACAGGCTTTGGACAGAACACAGATATAGCCTTATTTGGATTTTATTTTCACGGCAAATTCTTAATGAGAATCTTTCCTGTAGTTAGCAGCAACTTCTGCAGATACAAACTTGGCCACAGATGTCAGTGAGGTTGGCTTCTGGCTAAGCTAGGAAGCAAGCAATCATCCAGGGCAACCCTAATGACCCCACAGCAGGTTTCTGCCTGCTAAGCCCCTAACGTATGTAGCAGAAGGAAAACAAATCTGTCTTCAGCATCCCCAAAGGACAGCCACGTAGACAGACCATCTTTCTAGAGTCAGAAATAAGGTCATGTGAGGATCAGGGTTCTCTTTAATAAAATCCCCAGTCAGTCTGTCATTCCTTTTCTTTTCTTACTAAAAGTACCAGGCCTGCCAATTTCCTTTTTTTAGTGTCACAATCTCTTGCCTTAACCAGACAGTGTCCCTCTGTGTCCCAGTAAAGCATAGAATTCAATCCCTGTTTTTAAAACACAGACCTTCTGGGGATTTTTTTTTTAAGTGGGGGAGAAATGACAGGGAAATAGAAAAGCAGGTACAAGGGCTTAAGCTGAATTATCCAGTGTAAGCATTTATCCACCATTTGATTCCAACAACAAACTCTGAAAACACAAGGTGCTTAAATTCACTCACTCTGAACTATGAACTAAAGTAATAGCTGAACAGTTACCTAATAGCTACTATAAAATGAGTTATTAGCAGCCTAAAAGTCCCCAATGGTTCCCATTATAGTCAGCACCCCCAAAAATCGAAACTGGCATCTGGCTGTCTTCTCCAGCAAAGAATTGCAACATGTCATGTGTGTGATCCTTGCAAAATAACAGGTATGCTGGTACCAAGGAAGAGAGGAAGACACCAGGAGGAAAGACATTCAACTCCTGAGTCTCTAGGATTCTAGCCAATTCATGGGCCACCACGCCACTGGAACTCTTTCAGCTCCCAGCTGCGGTAAGAAGCATTTGTGGAAGACTGCCGGAGGACAGGCAGCCTGTGCTCTCCTGGACATGTCCTCAATGTTGTCCTTGACTCTAGCCCGCCTTTCACAGCTGATTCCATACAATACATGACCTTGACTCCATGTCATTACTCTTGCCCTGAAACCAGGCGTTGTCTCTGCACTGACAGTATGACATAACTTTAACATATGACTGCTGAGTGATGGGGTTTTTCTTTTCTAATATTTCAAATGAATTTACTTATTTGAAACAGTAGGGGTGCTCCCATCTACTGGTTCATTCCCCTAAATGTAACAGCCGGAGCTGGGCCAAGAGGTCTCCCACATGATCAGCAGAAATCGGATTACTTTAACAGAAACCACTGAGCACAAAACTGAGCACAAAATGAGGAGAAAATTGGATTCAGAAGCTGGAGCCGGGAATCAAACCCAGGTACTCACACCATACGTGAGCCATGAGAATCCTAAAGACGAGCCTAAATGCCTATCCCTGATATGTGTGCTGCTGGGGCAGTCTGCGGCCTCATCCTGTGTGTAGAGTATATTTCTTAGGAAAAGTAAATGCTCCGTTCTCTGTTCTATGCCCTGGGAATCTAAGCATGTGAACTCATCTTTAACCTACTGTCTAAACCCTATACTGCAATCTCAGTCTATCACTCTTAAGACAGCCATATGGTATTTTCCATGCTTGTGTTTCCTTTTGGTCTGTTATTCGACTGTCTATGTTAAGTCTGTGGCATTGTATGTGTTTTACAAGATAGCACAGGATTTTTCTGAATAATCATGAAAATGAAGCAAATTAGAACAAAACAGCCCAACAACTGCGATTCCCTACATAAACAGCTGCTTTAACCAAATGACCTTCAGGGAGAAGGCCAAATTGAGCTGTCCTAATACACCAATCATAGCTTCAGGGCTATAATTTATCCAACTCCACATCATTCGCCATCAAATTAAAAAAACAGCAACAACAACAACAACACTGATATCCATCTTATATTTATACACATACACAGTAGGCTTCCAGAGCCTAGGACACACACACGCGTGCTCGCGTGACTCTGCCATTGAATAAAAACATTGCACACCAATTTCTGTTCATTCTTTTTTCTCATATTTAAGGATTACTTCATATAAGTAAATACTCTTAGAGCAGTTTTAGTTTTTTCCAGTGTGTTGTGAAATAGGTCATTACTCCATTCTGCAGAAGAAGGGAGACATTCCTTGAGTGACCAGCCAGGAGCATCCCTTTGCATGCAGAGGTGGCAGAAATGAAGTACAAATGTCAGAAATTGCTTCCACGCCGCTGGATTAACTGAGCTCTGTAGCACTGAACTCGAGGAGGACACATCTGTTCATTAAATTTTCCAAATTTTCTCAGCAAAAGAACTCACAGCCACTATTCACACAGACCCACTGCTATACCTTTGTTTTACTCTGACCATGAACACTGCTTTCAGGAACCCTACAAGTGTTTTTACAACAAAATAGTCAGATCTCAAAGCTCAAGCTATAGGCATCCCTTCAAATCCAAACCTGCAAAACAATGGTCTTTCCATTAACGGTGGGTAAATACAATAATTCCACCCCAGTTAGCATGCAGAAAATAAACCATCATGCTTCCAATACGAGCCTGATATCCTGGGATGGGCAAATGCGCTAGTGCCCTATTTCCTTCTTCAGTCTGTATTTAAACTCTTTGCAAAGTCCAGCTCATATCTCAAAAAAGAAGGAATATAATTTTTCACCTCTGATACACATTAAATGTTTGAGAAAGCATTCAGTATTACAGTCTCTAGAGGCATAAGTATCATAAGACTTTAGAATCTTAGAGCTCAAAGGTCTTTAGCAACACTCAGAGGAGTTACTTCACAGCATTCCACCAGTCACACACAAGCTGGGTAGGAAGAAGTCATGCCCTTCCTGCCCCATTCCCTTCTCACCCTCCAAACTCTGAGTTCCAGCACCCAACCGTTAGCACAGAATCTGGGGCTTGGGGAAGGCGAGAAGGGAAAGATTGTCTGGTACCTATGTGTCTGAATCACCTGTTTCATGATAGAGACCACACCAAAGTATCCAAGCAGAAACACAGAAACATCCACATCTGTAACTCGACATCACAAGCCCTAACACTCACTGTCCCCAGAGGACACAAACAGAAACGAGGTCTCTCTCCCCAGATGCAGAGGGTGGCACCGAGTGCACAGACTCTCTTCAATAAATGAGCTCAATACGTGAATGAATGAAACAATTTCACAGCCAACAACAAGGCGTAAAGGAGTCAGGGTCATTTCCTACTCACACAAAACAAATGACACTTCACAAAGAGAATGGGGACATGCGGGGAAAGCATCCTTCAAACGGCTTTGGAAACTAGTTATTTTGCCCAACAAAACTGACCTTTTACGAAACATCTACATACGAAAGAATCCAATTTAATCTAATTTTAAATATCCACCAGACTGTTCTTTATATTTAAATATGAGAAGCTAAATATCAAATAGATGTTTGAATAAATAAACTAGGATGTATCCAAACACTGGCCTTCTATATAGCCATTAAATTTAATTCTACAGAATTATGAAACCAATTATGTACTAACATACAATATAATACATTTTCAAACTCCAGTTTATATACACATACACACATATCTACACATATTAAAAATAAATAAATTTTTATAAAAAGTAGAATCCTGGCAGTAAAAATATAGCACACTTAAATACTAAGAGATAGTCATACACATAAACTAATGGAAAAGGGGGCCGGTGCAGTGGTATAACAGCTAAAGGCACTACCTGTGATACCAGCTTCCCATATGGGTATTGAATAGCTCAGTTCCCAGCAGCTCCACTTCCAGTCCAGCTCCCTGCTAATGTGCCTGGGTAAACAGCCAAAGATGGTCCAATTGCTGGAGTCCCTCTTACCCACACAGGACACCTGGAAGAAGCTCCTAGCTCCAGCTTGTCTTTAATTTCCTTTTCCACAAAATGAAACTTTGAAGCCCCATAATAGCATTCATTCAGGAGAGAGTACAAAGCATTCATATTTTCCAGAAGAATAATCAAATAAACATGGTCATGGTTAATAAACACAACATTGCCCTGTGTGTCCCTCAATGATCAAACCTACTTCCCCACTACCACCATCCTGACCCTTATTTTGCTACTATCCATAAATGTTTTCACAGATGATCAGCAAATAAAAATGGCAGATTCCTCCTAGGAGTATAAAGATGCTGATCATTTTAAATCAGAGGCAGGGAAAAATAACATTAATTCACACAGTAGGACTAATTCACACTTTAAGTGGACTATGATGTTGATATCTCGTCTGGAGTATTTGTATCAAATCATCGCACCTCTTCATCTGATCTAAATAAACATACTGACCCAAGTTCAGAAAAATGGGCAACATGAGATGAAAACTGCTACAGCATCATTTTTTTTAAAGATTTATTTATTTTTATTACAAAGTCAGATACACACAGAGGAGGAGAGATAGAGAGCAAGATCTTCCGTCTGATGATTCACTCCCCAAGGGAGCGCAACAGCTGGTGCTGTGCTGATCTGAAGCCAGGAGCCAGAAACTTCTTCCGGGTCTCCCACACGGGTGCAGGGTCCCAAGGCTTTGGTCCATCCTCGACTGTTATTCCAGGGCACAAGCAGGGAGCTGGACGAGAAGTGGAGCTGCCGGGATTAGAACTGGTGACCATATGGGATCCCTGCATGCTAAAGGCGAGGACTTTAGCTCCTAGGCCATGCCGCTGGGCCCTATAGCATCATTTTTTTAGCCAAGTAATATAACCAGTCACAAAGGAATCTTAACAATAGTTTTGCAAGCACTATAAGCAAACTGGCTACTGGGTTCATGAAAGAGAGAAAATATTTTTTTATCTTGACCATCAAGGTTTCTTCACAAAGATTATTGCATGCTAAATTTTAACTACTGCACAGTAAAGTGAATAGGCAGTTCCTCTCCTGTTTCAAGCAATGTTTAAAGTGCCAGGCACGATTACTATGTTTTGATAGAAGGTGTGGTGTACCATATGCACACTTTAGAAAATTAGTTTCATACACCTGAGACACTCCGAGAAAATATTAGTGATGATCAGTGTAAATTACTAAAGCTGAACTATAATCCTAACTTTCTTCACAATTTGTAATTTAACATTTCCATATGTTAGTCACACCGATTGCATGTATCAAAACAGAGCCACAGGAGCCAGCGCAATAGCTCAACTGCCTAATCCTCCATCTTCCAGTGCCAGCAACCCTTATGGGTGCCAGTTGGTGTTCTGGTTACTCCACATCCAATCCAGCTCCCTGCTTGTGATCTGGGAAATCAGTAGAGCATGGCCCAAATTTTTTGGACTCTTTATGCACACAGGAGACCCAGAAGAGGCTCCTAGCTCCTGATTTCAGTTCTGGCTTTTGCAGCCACCTAGGGAGTAAACCAGTGGATGGAGGATCCTTATCTCTGTCTCTCCCTGTATGAACCTGCCTTTCCAATGAAAATAAATAAATCTTAAGGGGGGAAAAAAGTCACCAAAAAAAAAAAAAAAACCCTGCATAGATAAGCCAAAGCCAAACTACAGTGATCAAGAATGACCTAGCCAAACAACAGAGTATCCAAAACAGCCAGCTTCCTCCACCCACGGTGTAGCAGCTATTAGGCGAGTCACCTGGATGGGCCCATCTGTTGGATTACACACTATTTAAACATTTCATTTGTTGCTTGCCATCAGCTGTCATGCCATCAACTGTGACAGTAACTAAGTCTCAGACAAAAGATGTATTGAACAGCAAGTGGCTGATTAGACTTTTTGGTATGTTTGGAAGGCTGCTACTGCACCAGAAAGACAAATGAGAAAAGTACAGCCATTCAGCTGATAAACAGAAGTATGAGCACAGGTTATGGTAGAAGTCAGGCCACAGTGAGATGGTCAGGAAAACAGCCCGACAGCTGGAAGGTTTGCCCCAACAGTAATTGCTGCTATTGGATTGGAAACGGGAGCCAGGGGACCAGCAAGTACATTCATAAAGGTAATGAAATGGAGCAAAGAGGCAGAATAAAGACAGAAAGTCCCCAACTATGACCCTATTCCTACAGTGCTACCAACAAAATCCTAAGAGGGCACCCCCTTTCCTTGACAGATACCTACTGATTTATCAGAAAGAATGCCAGATCTCACAGGGCAGGGACTGTATACATGGCCCCTCCGTTTCCATTTATCAAAGCATACAGAGAGCAGTGCCCAACTATGTCTTCCAGGCACAGATGCACCCACACTTTAGAAGCCATTACTAACTAACGTATGTATATGTACTTGGAATTCAAAAAATCCAAAGGAAGATCAAATTGAAAGATAAGTTGGGGGAGAATCTGACATAGTAAAGGTACTACTTGTGACACCCTCATTCCATACTGCAGTATCTGGACTGAAGTCCCTGGGTTCAAGTCTGGGCTATACTGCCAATCCCAGCATCCTGGAAGAGGCAGCAGGTGTGATAGTCACCCACAAGGTGACCTACAAGGCTCCAGGATCCGCCCAGTCCAGCAGGCACTGCAGAAGAATGAACTGGTAAAAACAGAATGATCACTTTCTCTTTCTCTCTCTCTCTCTCTCTCTCTCTCTCTCTCTTTCTCTCTCTCTCTTTCTCTT
This sequence comes from Ochotona princeps, assembly GCF_030435755.1. Classification (NCBI taxonomy): domain Eukaryota; kingdom Metazoa; phylum Chordata; class Mammalia; order Lagomorpha; family Ochotonidae; genus Ochotona; species Ochotona princeps. Next base: position 30,173,315 of record NC_080855.1, on the reverse strand, counting down.
TCCCCTTCCCTCTGCTTGTCATAATGCCTTTCAAACACAAGAATAAACCATAAATACATGAATGCATGAATGAAGTTGGTGGTGAACTTGGTAGCAACAGCGGGCTTAAGCCACTGCTTGGGACATAAAGATCGCAGATCAGTTCTGAGATAGTTCTACTTCCGCTTCCAATCCAGCTTGCTGGGAGAGGGCAGATGATGGCTTCAGGAGACCCATACGGAGTTTCTGGCTGTAGCCAAGCCCTAACCACTGGAGATACCTACAGAATGACCCAAGAAATAGAAGATTTCTTTCTCTCTGTCATTGTGTTTTCAAAGGAATAAACAGTAAAATAAACCATAAAACTAAAAAAGAATCTTGAAATCCATGCAAATTTTTTAATATACATTTTACATGAACTTTCTTAAAATTTTTCAGATGTACACATAAGTATATAGGAAACAGTAAAATACCAGATTACAGAGCCAGAGTTAAGAGTTGGTTAAGCTGCTGCCTGCATATGGATTCCGGTTCAAGTCCCAAAGGCTCCACTTCTGATCCAGCTCTCTGCTAATGTACCCAGGAAAGCAGAATAGGACAATTCAAGGGTTTGGGCCTCTACATCCACATGGCAAATGTGAAAGAAACTCCTGGCTCCCAGTTTGAGCCTATAGTCTTTTGGGGAGTAAACCAATGAAGGAAGATCTCTGCCCTTCTGAGTCTCCCTTGAGCTCTGTAACTCTTTCAAATAAATAACAATCTTTTTTTTTAAAAAAAAAGACACCATATCATTTTTAATGTTTTGCAAGACAGAATTAGGTTTTGATTACAGAATGCTCAGCTCTTACATGCAGGACTGACTCTACATTCCAATTCCTTGGCAGCAATTCTACAAAAACCACAATGATATGGTCCAAGGATATTCACTTCTGATGCCCTAACTTTGCCCAATGACAGAACTCCAGGGAGTCTTACAGAAATTAACAGGTAACAAAATGCCCAAAAAACAAACCATTTCTCTCAAAATTCTCTGGTGTAAAAGGTGGGGTAGGGGTTTTGGGGAAATCATTTGAGGCAAGGTGAGGTTCCTGATTCTGATTCTAATGACATTTTCTTTTTAAATAAAGCAGGCTGTCTTAATGTTAAATGTATGTATGTATGTATACATACATACATGTATAAGTATATGTGTGTACACATACATACATATATACATATACAGGTATAAATACAAATGCAAAATAAGTTATAATTTTACTGAAGTTAGTAGCAACATAAAGTACATCAAAGGTGATTTATCGAAGGGAGAAGATCATCCAAACCTTCCCTTTCTTTCCATTATTTCTAACACTAGCATTTGCATCTATCTCCTAAATGAAACACACAGAATTTAACAGTAATTCCATAGTCTTGTGAGCTGGTGTTATGGCAGAGTACGTTAAACCACAACCTATAACACTGGCATCCCATACTGGGAACAATTTATATTCCAGCTGCTCAGCTGCTCCACTTCAGATCTAGCTCCTGTTAATGTAGTTGAGAAAGTTGCAGAAAATGACCCAAGTACGGGGCCCATAAAACTGCATGGGAGACACAGATGAAGCTCCTGGTTTTGGTCTGACCCAGTTCTGGCCATTTAGACCATGAGGACAATGAATCACTACATGGACACACTCCCTTGTAAGCATATTTATTCCTTCTCTCTCTTTCTCTCTCCCTTTCTCTCTCTCTCTCTCTCGCTCTAACTCTGCCTTTCTAATGAATGCATAAATATTTAGAAGGGGAAAAACAGCCTAATTCCATCCCCAGTGGCCAACTCTTTAATCTAAGGAGCCCATGTACAAATCCTACAATGAAGCCCAAATGAAAGAAAGCAACATAATGAACCTGTTCTTACCATGTTGTACCATTAATCTCTTCAACACAACAATTCACAACAGATGCCCAAGTCTAACCTGACAGTCTGTTCAGAAGGGGCCAAGTGACTACAAACCCGCTCATCTACACACTTAGCTCCTAACGCACAGGTTTTCTGGGCAGCAGCCTGAGACACAGTACACCTTCTACCTATCACTTGCCTTGTCTCCTCTGAACAAGCAGGAGCTCTGAAAACCACAGAAATACCACCACGATTAGTGTAAAATATTAATGTCTCATTTGTTCCAACAGTTTTGTGGAAATTAAAACTTTTAGGTTAATCATATACTGAACAATTTTAATTAAAACAGTTATAAAACAATTAATCCACAAGAGCTAGCTTGGAACTCTGCCAGCTTTATTGGTTTAATGCATGTAGGCAAAACTCATTTTTTTCCCTTTTGACTTAATGAATGCTAATATGTGACACAAAATATGCATACTAAGCTCCTAATAACAGTTAGTCTATCTGGTTTTTCTTGCATTCACTATTTGTCATTTTTCTTTGATACTAAAATTGAAAATGAGTTCTCTGGGTTAGAAATGATAATGCCACGTGCTGTAATTCAATAAAATTTGCTCTTTGGGAATATCTTCAAGGGTGAGATAAACACCCACCTTACACATCCTCATTTTGCTACCATAGGGCTGAGAGTGAAAGGAGCAATGGGCCAGAGACCAGGCCCGGAGCCAGGGCTGCATGTGTGATGAACAGATCTTTAATGCCACTTTCAGTGGTTCTTGCCTTTCTGAGGTTAGACACAAGATGAAATACAAGTTTAAACCCCTACAACAAATCATCAAATATTTTAATTTGTTCCACATTACGATGTGTTTGATTCATTTGGGCATCCTTTTTAGTGCTGATAGGAAGCTGAAGTCAAAAACTAACGTGATCTTTAAAGGTTACACAGGATCCATACTACATAAGATTGCACATATGCAACAGTTTAAATGTCCCCTTATTACTGATACTTGAGGGGAACAATCCACTGACTGATTGAAACAAAGGCTGCAGCTCTAACAGGTTCACGACTACCCTGTGTTCTCCTCTTTCTAAAGCTGTAATTCACAGCCAGGGTGACTCTGCCCCTCACCTGGCGGACTCTCAAGCTCTTCCTGGGTGTGCCGTAGTATCTGCTGCACAGAGGCCAGTGGTGCTACAATGCTCTGACGAAAGAATTATCCAGCCCAAAAGGTCAGCAGTGCCACCACCCTGCTAAAGGGCCATCGGCACCATGAATAACATCCAGAACACACTCTGAACCTGAATAATCCTCAACGACACTTCTCTCCCTGGGCCCTTCCAGAAAACCGTTACTAACAAATGCCTGGATTCCTTTCCAGCCCCCACACACTCCACCATGCTAGGATGTAAAATCAATCATTAATTTAAAAAAGAGAGAGAAAGAGAGGAGATGGGTCAGCATTCTAAAACACAGAGTTAATTTGCAAATTGTGAAGCCAATATCCATTATTAAGTTCAAACGCCAGCTGCTCCACTTCCAATCCAGCTTCCTGCTAATAGCGCCTGGGAAAGCATCAGCAAATGGTGCAAATACTTAGCACCCTATTGCCTATGTGCAAGACCAAAATGGAGCTGTGGTGTCTGACCTGGATTTCGCTGCCATTGGAGGAGTGAATCAGCAGGTAGAAGATCTCTCTCACACACACTCTCTCTCTGTGTTCTTTTCTCTTTCCATTGCTCTGCACTTTGATTGCATTTTAAAAACAAAATAACAACAAAAAAGCAGCAGCAGCTCTGAACATCTTTATTACCAGGAAGTCTATAAAGGGAACAGACAGAGAAAAAGGAGTACGTATATATGGGCAGGAGAAGGGGAGGCAATACTCACATCAGGACAAGATAAAAGGAGCAAATAAAGAAGAAAAATCACCCTCTCCCACAAACCTGTGAAAGCATTTCAAATCATTGCAATTACATACGCCCAGGAGAATCCCTCTTCACATTCATGAAGTATTTTCTCCTAACCCCCATGCTATTTCAAGTTAAAATAACACTGTCACGAAGTGGCTGTGCAGTACTATTACGGGTAATAAGTAAATAGCAAAGAAGACACAGCCCCGAACTACGCCCACGCAGAACACATAAATACATGCAGCACTGCAGCACCCTTTATCAATCCCGAGGGCACCCGCGCTCCTAACTCCAGACCACACGATCCTAACTGCCTCCCACCGTGCCAGCCCATCTCAACGAATCATGGAACACAGAGACAGGACTGTCAGAGTTTTCAAAGCTCCTTTCTTGCCCATGATCGTAGGCCTTACACCCTAGAGATTAAAAACAGTATCACGAGGGAGCCAGCATCACCAGCCACAACTCTGACATCCCCTTATGGGTGCTGGTTCAAGTCCCAACTGCTCCACTTCCTATCCACCTCGGAGATAATGCTCCTGGGGGGTGGGTGGGGGAAAGGAAACAAACAAAACCAGCAACTTGGGCCCCTGCCACCCACGTGGGAAACCCAGAAAAAGCTTCTGGTTCCTGTGGTCAAGTTGGGGGTGGGGGATAAACAACCAACAGATGGACAATCTCTCTCTTTTTCTAACTCCTCCTTCCAAATAAACATTTTTTAAAAAAAAACAGTATCACATCCATTTCTGTGTTGCTGAAACTTAAGCCTTACGTGTCACAAGACGTAGGACACCACCCACACAAGATGACCAAGGTACCTGGATTTGTAGAAGCAGAACATGGACCTCATGACCAGAGGCTGCCCCCTTTCTCCCACCACCTTAGTTTACGCAATGAGAAACACTGCAGGAAGGATAAATATTTCATGTTCAAATTCTATCCTTTCCCATCGTTCCTTTTATCACACGTCTTGGCAAGTTGACTCAGCTTACTTTCAACTTTCACAATACGTTGACAAAGCAAGTTCATCCTCAAGAGAAATCTCTTCGCCGAAGCCATGTCCCTCCCAAACCCATCCTTCCAGGTTTCCAGGCTTGATGTCTTCTCTAGTGAGCAGGCATCATTTACATGCGCTCAGCTGGCACTGAGGACAGCTGTATCCCATATGAAAGTGCCCACATCAGAGTTCTGGCCCCACACCAACTGCGCCCTCCACGCCTACAAGATCAACAACAGGCAGACACTTTTCCAGTCTCCCCTCTGATGCGCTGTGCCTTGTTAAGACGGCTTTGCCTGGCAGGTTTCCGACCATCACAAGGAAGCCACGGGTCACTCTGTGCAGCTAAGTATGTAAAGTTAACACGTACTATCCTTCTGTATTGACTCAGTATCATTTTGACATCACCCAAGTCCAAGCCAATATCTTTTCCAGATCACCTTCTGACCGACAACACAGAATCACCCCCTGAAATAAGTACATCTTAAATCTGTCCACAGTTAGGATCTGTATCCTAAGAAATCAATACTAACTAGTTTACTTCAATATACCTGCTGCTTCCTGTCTCTTCCCAGACATTCGCCTCTTTTTTTTTATTCTCTCTCTCTGCCTCTCCTCTCTCTCTCCTGGCAGCTGCCACCATTAAAGTCCAGAAAGGTTCAGAAGCGAACCTATCAAAAATAAATAAATAAAACTCTGTAACTATGTCAAACATCAAAATTTGAAAAGGAAAAAAAAGCACCTGCAAAACTCAGCGGTATAAATGATGAAAGCTGTTCTAAAAAAGCCCCAGGAGCACCAACCACACAGACACAAAAGGAAGGCAGCAGGAAGGCAGGAGGCAGGTGGCCCAGGATGGAAAATTTAGTAGGAAAACACAGGCGTCTTTGAGGACTGCCAGGAAATCTCCCAACAGAACCCAAGGAATGTGGAGGCGCTCAGACTGGAATGCTCTTTCTCAACCCTTCCTCTTCTAACCCCTCCAGGAGCATCAGGATAGAAGGATGGGCACACCCTAAAGGTTAAGATTTCAGTTACCCAGAGCCTACTGAATTTGCCAGTGTTTGGTTATAAAACCGCAGGCAAGTCAATTAAGTCTCAGCTTTCCCATCCATAAAATAGGGATATTATCCCCATGATGCAGGACTGTTGTAAAATGGCAAAAATGCACTAAGTATACACCCCAGTTGGATATTCAGTAAAATTGGTGTAAGGGTGCTTTAAGAAAACCACTGCTTCCAGAATTGAATTTTGCCTCTTTAAATCATTTAAAAAGGAATCAGGCCACATTAAGAGTGGCACAGGAAAGAATCTATATATGGAAAAGCTTAAAAAACACATGACCCTAGATCTTTACAAAAGTAATCCCTTATTTCTCATCTCTGTCCGTCCCCTATCCTCCCTGGCTAGTTCTCTACCCTCTCAAGTCCCAGCATACTACATAATTAGCAGTTCAATTCTCAAACTCTACAAAATACTGTTTCTCACCATTTTCCCTCAATACTTCAATGCCTTCCAACTCCCCGGCACTAGACTCTTGGCCTAGGCCGTCTAGCAGATGAAGTCCCAGGGCTGCTGTGGTGGTGTAGCACTCTACTCTGCTCCAGGCAGCACAGGCATCACACAAGGACACAGGTTCACATCCCGGCTGCTCCATTTCTGATCCAGCACTCCGCTTATGGTATGCAGAAGGCAGTGGAAGATAGCCCAGACTCCTGCACTCGCGTGGCAGACCTGGAATAAACTCCTGGCTCCCAGCTTTGGATCAGCTCAGTTCTGGCCACTGTGGCCATGTGGGGAGTGAAAAGTGGATGACAGAACTCTTTCCTTCTCTCTCCTCTTTTTCCCCATCTGTAAAATCTGCCTTTCAAATACAAATCTTCCCCCCCACACACACAATTTTTAAAATGAAGTCTCAAAACAGAATCAGGTTTCAAGGTCGATGAGCACCTTTCTAGCAGTTGCTGTCTGCTTCCTTGTCACACTGATGTACGTCTCACAAGTAACTTGACTTTTACCTCCTTCACAGTCGTGGAACTGGAACTGTGACTATCACAAACATACTCATTGGATTCACCAACAACTTCAAGTCCTCGAAGGCCACACTGTTTATGTTTGGGAACTGCCATCATTCTCTGCAGTGTTTAAATTTTAAATCACGGATTTCACATATTTTGAAATGAATTTCACTGGTGATGAACTGAAGAACCTGCAGACATGCTGGAAGAAATTATGGCTCCAGACAGTATTATAGCTCCAGATAGTAGTTTGCTCATGAATACACCCAAGCTTATGTGAATTCTCCTTCATTATAAAAAACTGTTTCGGCCAAAAAGCTCAGGAGGAGATGTCTGTAATGCCACTCGGCCAATTTAGACTCCCGGTGCCCCTTGGTGTCTCTCATTCCACATAATGGGTTCAGAACCTGAGAAAAAGTAAGGATGAACAAAACTCTTCACACTTAAGTTCCTCAGAAATGAACAAAAGTGCCACTATTCCCTCTGTCCTGGGACTCACAAATGGATACGCAGAAGAGCAGCTCTGTTTGCTAAACTCAACATATGCAGGACAGAAATCTAGAAACTAGGTTTGTATTGAAATAATTCAAATCATAAGCATGGGTCATTACACCACTTCTGTAACTTGTCAGATACCAAATATTTCAAGCTGCTGGGGCTGTATGGTCTCTGTTGCAGCTACTCAGTCCTGTTGCTGTTGTCGTAACACAAAATGCAGCCAAACACAATGACCTAACTGCATGAACATGGCTACTTTCCAGCACAGTTTTACTGGTGAACAATTAAGTTTAACCTCCACATAATTTCCAAGAAAAAGTCTTTGATTTCTTTAAAAAAAAAAAATCATACTTAGCTCTAACCCTAACCCTGTAAAAAAAAAAAAAATACCAGCCTCATTCACCTGTGGATCGCCTTTTGTTCCTGATGGCGAGATTCGGATATTTAGGCAGACATCAAGAATAATTAAGACAATTCCCTTGCTAAGACATAACAAGATAGGTAAACCACCAATTACAGTGCAATGTAATAAACAGTAAGAACAGAAGTATGCCGGTGTTACAAGAGGCAGGCACGAAATAATTAGGGGAAATGTTTCCTAAACTGCCTAAGATGTCTTGATATAAATACTAAAGTAATCTACTTTGGCTTTTCTGTAATAAACGAAGGAACCGTGACTTTAAAAAAAAAAAAAAGGAAAAAATCTTCACCATTCACATCTGCTAAGACTTTATCAGAATGTGCCTGGGTGTGTGCTGGAACGTCTTTTTAAATTATCATTCCAGGCAGGACCTCTGGCAAAATCCATTCCCCATTGATCTGCCAGGAAGCAGGCATGTCCCAGGTGGTGGCTGACTGAAGACTCTCAGGGCCAAGTCCACAGGTCCTGCCTGTTTATTTCACCCAAGTCCTTTAGCTGTCACAGGTAATAGTTTTCAAGTACTGGCCGACACGAAGAATCAAACAGGTCCCCACTCCCAAGTGAAAGGTCAATGGAATAATAAGCTCGTCCAGAGTTTCAAATATTTGCACCCCACATTAGGTTCTGCCTAATCAAATCAGCTTTATTAGAGGAGGTCACCTCTAATCAGCACTGGGTCTTATCTGCATTTGGAGATGCTTAGGCAGATTTATTTTAATTACCTCAGAACATGTAAAGCTTGGGTCTTGAGACTTAATTGTCACAACTGTCTGCCCATGCCCGGATGTTTTGTTCCAACGGGGAAGCCGAGGGAGCCGGGAGCCAAGCTGACATCATCAGCTGTGTATTTAATTAAAGCAAGATGAAGGGTGGACAGGCAGGCCTGGGAAGACTGTGGGCCGGCCTTCCTGTCCCAGTACAGAAAGGCCTAACAGGCTTAGAGCATCCCACTTATTGGGAGAAGGACCATCTCTCTTGAGGTGCAGGAGCGTGCTCCAGAGCGAGCCTCTGACTCTCCCATCGGCCCTGGCACAAGAAAAAAAGATTCAGAAACTACTACCTTCTAGACCTCTTAGAAGAAAATAAAATCAAGAAAAATCACATACGCCCACATTAAGCCTGAAGTTGGGCTTGTGGTATACCATCAAACTCAGGTACTTAAGCAAGTTCACAAGTTGTCCCACTGCAGGAATTGGCACCTGGTGCAGTGGTTCAAGGACCCTGGAAGCCAAGCTAAACTGCACCCGTGGCTTCCTGCTGACATGCAGGCTGTGAAGGCTCAAGCATTTGAATCTCTGCTAGGCAGGAAGGTGAGCTACTGCCTCCAGGCTTTTCCTAGCCCAGCCCACCATTTAGGGAAGGAGCCAGCAGAGAGAAAGTCTTTCTAGATGGCTACCTCTGTGTTTCTCTGTCTCTCTGCCTCTAAAATATAAATCAGTGCATTCATTTAAAGAAAAAAAAAAAGAAGAAAAATCCTTCGTTTAAAAAACCCAGAGAATACAGTGAACCCAAGATTTGGATGATCCTTTTCTTGGTCTGTTTCTTTCACTCCAAAATCCATCTCCTCAAAGCCAGTCGGGCAGGGGCCATGTCCCATTCATCTCTACCTCTGCAGCTTCCCCACATGTTGGGTGATAAAACCAAAGGACTGGATCCACTCACTGGTCAACATGCCCCACCATGTTCTTGTTTATTTGTTGTGTTTTTTGTTTTGTTTTGTTTTGTTTTAAGAGAATGAGAGAACTCAATGTATGCATAGGTAAAAATAAAATCTGGGCAAAGATGAAATTTCTAAACGTGAACAAAATGAACCAATCTGAATAAAAACCAAGATGTTCTTGCTTGCATCGGGTTCTTTCCCCAACAAAGGCAGTGTAAGTCTGGCTATCCTAGGAGTGTCAGGAACTCGAGCCTTGGTGGTCATGTTACTGGAGAACTCATTTCACTGTGGCCAGGAGCTCTGATTTCCCATGAGGCCTCTCCAGGAGATGCAGTGGTCAGCTGTGCAAGGACTTCCAATGTCTCTGAAATGAACGTGTGACAGTGCTGTGGCTGTCACACACATTGGGGTGAAAGTGGACAGGCCAACTGCCTAGGGGACCCAGAAAATGATCAAATAAATTCCATCCACCAAGACAGCTGGAGGTAGAAAGGTGAAATAAAGAGCAGACATGTAGAGAAAAAAATTCTATCCTGCCCCCACCCTACCCCTTAACAATGGTCAGCACATTACAGCACAGACATCACTAAGATTCTGCCTGCGAGATAAGATGGTCTGTGTTTTTGTCCCCATGCCTCTTCTTCTCTGCCAAGCACAGCTGGTGGTCTGCCAGAGCTGACTCTTGCCATGCAGCTCATATGAGGAATGAAATCTCAAAATCAAATTGTGCCTTAAAGACCGGCTTGTTCCTCAAAGGTTGATAACAAACCTCTAACCAAGGCCCTGGGATAGCGCCATCCCTCTGAAACACTCCATGGATGCGCTGACACAGCAGGGAGCTGTCACACAGTTTCAAACTCTAATCTCAAACCAACTACCCCATCTCTGGGAGAAGCACAGTGTTCACACATAGAAGAGGCCAACGGGTGATTCCACTTTCCTTTCTCTCACGCTATTCCACCAACCTGCACCTGTGTTTCTTAAGCTTCAGAATACAGGAGAATCATCTGGAGAACTTAAATCTCTTGAGCCCAACCCCCACAGTGTCTAGTTCAATAGGTGTGAGCTGACACACTGGGATTCTAACAGATTCTAGATGATGCTGCCACCTCTGGACTGGGGATCATCATTTCCTGCAGTAAATTAACTAAAGAAGAAAGCCAGGCAACTGCATTTTCAGATTAAAAAAAAATGACAGCCCCCAAATTAATATAGAGCCTCGAGCTTTTTATATGTACAAAACAGCTGCCAAAATTCTGAAGTGTTTGCTTTGCTCCATAAGCAGCCAGTTGTGATTTTGAACTCAACCACAAAGCAGGATTGTGGATTTTTTTCATTAACTGGAGGATTTGCTTCATGTCTGTATTATTGTTTTACAGTTTCTAATTACTGGGCTGTGAAGTGCCAAATGGTCAACAAACTTCCCTATTGTTATTCAGGTGCACCAACTGGTGCCAGCTCTGAAGAGGGCCTTATGTTTTATGAGACTGCTGGGCACACATTGCTGCCCATGGATACCCACATATTACAAGATAGGAACAAATTAACCACAGAAACACAATTTCTAACAATTAAATTTTCTGAAGTAAGAACACTTTCAAGCCTTGTTTCTTTGTTAAGAGCCCTATGACTATCGGTCTACCTCTAACATTTTTCTTTCTGGTTCCTTTTAAAACACACAGTTGCCATCATCAAATACCAGCCCAAAATATCACATTTAGTGAGTGAATTGAAAATACATATGGAGCTGGAGCTATGGCATAATACGTTAGGCTTCAGCATACAACAATGGCATCCTCTGAGGGCATCAGTTCGAGTCCCAGCTATTCTGCTTCCAATCCAGTTCCCCACTAATGCACCTGGAAAAGCAGAAGATGGTCAGAGTGTTCAAGTAAAAGACCCAAAAGTGGCTTCTGGCTTCGAACTGGCCCAGCTCCAGTAGTTGCAGCAATTTAAGGAATGAACAGTCACATAGAAAACCTGTTTCCCCTTTTCTCTAACTCTGCCTTTTAAATAACAATCTACATAAGATCTTTTAAAAAGATAGGAAGTGTTTATATTGATGTAAAAGAGCATCCAAAAATAGCATCCAAGAACCCAACTCTCTTGATGCAAAAATCCCATTTGCTTGAGCTTTCCTTGGAGCTGGCTACCTAAGTTTAACAAATGATTTCATCACTCAGCTCCAGCTGTGAACATAGCTGCACATTACTGAACCCTCAGCATCAACTTCCTCATCTGGATAATGAGGGCAGTAATAGTACATAAACTTTATTGTGCTTGCTTGAATATTACATGATATCATCTACATAAAGTGCTTGTCATGATGCTGGGCCCATTTTTTAGAACTCAATATGCTTCAGGTGTTAACACTGCTCCCAGTGAACATCTAGGGCAGGCCATGGAAAGGTCTGTGTCCTCCTACTTTAGATGTCATTAAACCATGAAGAGGAAGGACAATTTCTCTCTGTCCCAAAGGAACCAAGCAAGGTTAGGAGTTAAGACTGTGAGAGACTGAGAACTGCTGCTGTGGGAAGTGAATCAAGATGACCTTGGAAAAGACAAAGAAATAGCTTATGAAGAATCAACCATCTCAGCTATATGTTGGCAGCGAAATACTGGGAAAATGAAGACTCTATGATGGACTGTGTCAATCAGTGGACGACCTCATCGAGTGAAACTGGCAGCGATTCATAACTGGAGAACTATTAAAACCATTTGAACAAGGATCTCAGAGCATATCCCACATCCGGGACTTGGGGTGGGTGGGAAACTGGGTGGGGCTTCTCCGTCAATGCCCCCCTATACCTCAGATACATGATGGAAACAATATGGACATAATACTATTACCCACTTCCCTATACCCCCTGAACCTTTTTTTTTTTACCGTAATTAACTATGTAAATATTGTCAACAAAAATACAATAAAAAATTTAATAATAATAAAAAAAGAAAGATTAAAAAAAAAAAAGAATCGGTGGATGGGGAGGTATTTGTAGTAGCCAGTAAAACACCCCTTGGGATGCCTGCATCCCATATGACAGTGCCTAAGTTTTGAGTCCCAGCGCCATTAGATTCCAGCTTCCTGCTCATGAGTACCATGCTCGGCAGTTAGTTCCACCCCCATGGGAGAGACTCGGACGGTTTCTGGTCCAAAACTGCAGGCTACTCCAATCCTAGCTGTTGTGGGCATTTGGAAGTAAACCAGAGGATGGAAAATGTCTCTCTCTCTCTTCTTTCAAATAAAATGGAAACTAAGACTTTTTTTTAAATAAAAGGAACTCATGAACTTTTCATATACACTAGCCAAGAAAAAAGATGTAGGGACAAGGTCAAAGAGCAGACAGAGCTGTCCAACAGCTTTCCACAGAGCCCAAAGGCCACCATGTCAGTATCTAGTGATACAACTCCAAAGCAACTGACACAGCGAAGTTCTATCAATATTCCCTTACACGATTCACCACTATTTGAATCCCCTCCCCAATCTTTGGCTATCTCAAACTGCCTCAGCAGAAACGGACACTCAGTTGAAACAGAGAGGCAAGGAGGCCACCTTCACCCAGTAGGATCAAAGAACCAAGGTGGGCTGATGCAGAGGAGGCAACAGGCAGGGCAAGCCTAAAGTCGGAGCCACCAGGACAGTCAAGATCTCAGGTGAAAAATGAGCACATGCTCTCCCAATGGTGGCTTCCCAACAAAGGTAATCTGAGAAGTAAGCTATCAAGAATCAATAAACGTAAAAGGGGGGTATTCCTCCTCAAAGAGCATGGGAGGGGAAAAAAAAACTGTGAGCATGTACAGTCACATATAAAGAATTAAAAGTAATTCTTAGTGCACTTAGAGAAAATTACATTTCTGGCTTCAGATGCTTTTGCTCAGCTATTCTCTGCAACTCAAGAGTGAGAAGTGTTCTGTCAATGACCCTGGCTCTTGAGAATACAAGTGCTGTACAGGAAGAGAACACCGTGCACTTGATACAAAGGAGTGCTGAGAGAGAGATTATCGTCAGTCAATGGGCTAGTTGCATTTTTCTTCCTAAAAGCAAATCAGCGCTATGAACCAACCGTAACTGTTCTTCAGGCTCCATATTCAGAACTCACCTCAAATTCTCTTTAGTTTTTGAAGGCAGGACACAGACAAGATTAAAGTACATCGCTTTACTCAGTTCTCAGCCTAACCAGAGTAAGGGAATAAAAAGAGCCTCCATGCACTCCCAGCTCCAAAAAGAAGGAAGTCCCCCACCTCAAAGACACCAGAAGCCCAAGGACAGGGGCCCAACCCAGTTCCTTCCGGGGGGAACCTCCTCACAGATATTAACAGTGAGGCCAGATACAGATGTCTTATTATCTGCTCCTGAGCGCAGGAATTCATTCATCAATCTGGATATCGTTCGCAGCCTCCTAGTTAAGGCACCATGAGCCATTTTAAAGATGCTTGCAAAGTCTTGTGCATGCCTAAGGCCAATCTAGTAAGTAATCATCACTGTGGTTCCTCTAGCTATTTACATCCAACCAAAGTACCTTTGGCAAAGACTGAAATCAGATTGGCCTTGTAACTCAGATCTTCTGGGAAGCTGGATGCGATAGATCCAATAAACATACATCCAGGACAACCTGGTCCCAGTTTCTTCCCTCTTTTCCTCTTCCAAGAGGTGTGAAATGTGTAATAAAATCTGACAATCCTTACATAGGCTTTTGTAAAATTTTGCTTGTCCACTAAATCATAAATTGAGAACAAGCCTGTGATAAAAAAAGGAATGTTTTGCTTCATGAAGTACTCATTGCCAACTGCAGGAAAAGCCATTAGCCAACAAGCACTTCAACACATCCAAGAAATCACTAAGGAAGCCTCCAACATCCAGTCCAAGATTCTTGGTTTTATTCCCAAAACACAGCAGTTATCTCTATCATAGTACAGACTCAGCACAAAATAATTTATGATAATGTCTCAAATGGATGTAGGCTGAAAAGATGATTTCAGGAACCCTAAAAGAAGTTTCCACCTGTCCATTCAACCCCATACCTGCCACAGTGATACAGCAGTCAATTCTGCAATTATTTCCATGCATATCTCCTGATTCTTTCCATAACAGTACTTTAAAAAAAAATTTTGGAGCAGATGTCTGGCACAGCTGCTTCAATTGCCACTTAAAATGCCTGCATCCCATGTCAGTGCTGGCTTCTCGTGGCTTCTTGTGGCTTCTCGTGGCTTCTCCTGGCTTCTCCTGGCTTCTCCTGGCTTCTTGGCTTCTCATCCAGCCTCCTTATCACATGCATCCCAAGAGGCAGCAGATGATGGTTCAAATACCTGGGTCTCTGACAACCACAATGGAGAGCCAGACAGAATCTGGGTTCTTGGCTCCTGGCTGCAGCCTGCCACAGCGCTGGCAATGGCAGGCATTTAGGGAGTGAACCAGTGGGTGGATGGATGGATGGATGGATGGATCTCTTTCTCCCATGTGTATGTGTGTGTGTCCCCACATTTCAAACAAACTGAAAATAAACAAATAAGTAAAATTTCAAGAATCTCTGACTTTAACACCAACCACCAAACCAAACCAAAAGGCAGCCAGAAGACACATTATTTTCCTCAAAGAAATGTCCTCTACACCAACTGCAGATATCTATTTTAAAGTTATTTCAAATAGTGTATCTGAAACCAACAAAACCAATCTATTCCAAGAAAGTTGATATGTCAGCTCACTGTAACAGCCAGAGACCACCAGAGTACAAGGGCAATGCTGCTTTATGCAGACCTAAAATCTTCAATAAGATTAACTTTTCTAATAGGATTTAGGGATGCTATGACGGCCATTATGGTGTCTCCTACAAGCCAGAGGCTCCAAAGGCTTTAACCATTCGACTTAATCTAATCTGTCCTAATCTAATCAAGGCTGTCTCCCTGCATTCTGTCAGCAGACTCTGAGCAGTGATCTAAAAAATGAAGGAAAAACTTCCACCTAAATCACACCATGTCAACCAAATACATACATACTAGCCTTTATCTGCCAATCACTGCAGACCTGGCTACAAACACTGGGGTGAGGGAAGGGGACAGGAAAGGGGAGAAGTGTCTTCTGTTCCTCTACTTTGCTATGATCCACCTGAACTAGCAAGTCACTGTATCACCCACTTGATACTTACATTCTAATTAAACAGCTCAAAGCCGATTTCACATGTTATGCGTAATCTGGCTCAAAAACCCACATGCTCTTTTTCAATTGACTCTAAGAGGAGTGGGGGTTCTAATCCACCAGCAAACTCCCTGTGTATATGGGCAGGAAGTCAAAAGTCAAAACGGACTTAACAGAGAAATTCTTCTAGACGGACAGCCCATGTCCCTGCACAAGGTAGTTTCCATCCCCTAAGATGCTATACGCTCGCACTCCAGACACCAGGCACAAAGACACAAGCCCGGGGGATGCTAAGCTTACCTGACCCTTATACCCAGTTCACTAAATCTAGTAAGGAAACCTACATTCCAGATCATCCATTTTTCCAACTTGGAATCAACATGCCAATCACAGGCTAGCAAGTACGAGATAAAACAACACAGACAGGAAGAGAAAAAATAAGTACACTTGCCGGTATATCTTAGAACTATACTGTCCAATATAGTGTGTATACTGTACTCTGTGTCAATAACACAGGTGGAAAAGTAGGTATCTCACTGATTATTTCTATAGTGACATATTTTGAAGAAAGATTAAAATCGATTTGACACATTGGCTTAAATGAATTACTAAAATTAATTTCCCATGATTTTTAATTTTGGCTACCAAAAAGCTTTCAGATTGTGTGTACGTGTGCTGCACACACTTCAACTGGTCAGCACTGTTTCAGACATTCTGTTTACTTAGGATAATTTCAAAGGAGAGGTATGTACATTTTTCATTCCATTAACTCCCTCAGGTCAGGGTCAGATGACAATCCTCAGGGTAAAAATAGAACAATCTCTGCATAAATATTTACTTAAGGAGGCCTTAGGAGGAGCAGAAGATTCTAGTCCTGATTCAGTCACTTCATATCTGAATCACCCCAAAATGTTCTGCTAAACTTCCCTGAGTTTGCACTTGCTTAGCCATCACAAGATAAAGAGGTTTCGTAGACCTCTTCCCCCACATCCATAGCTACCTCTGGTTAGCTCAGGGCACAAGCGAGCCAGTTCATTCAGTGTAACAGGCACAGCCTAATTTTCAGCCTACGGAGCTACATCATCGTCTATTCGGCTCATTCAGCTTTGAGGAATTCTACAGAACACATTAGTTCAAGCAAGCTAGAACGCATCGGTTTCACATGCCAGCCACTAAAAGCAAAATGGCCTCCTTCCCACCACAACAAATATTTCCTCCAGTCTACTAACAATACTTTTGAACTTATGGCTCAGAGAAAGCTGTTGTTCTCAGGAACTCAAAGGGCAATGATGAGTTTCAGAAAGAAAACACTGGTCATCGGTACGAAAGTAATGGCCATCAAAGGTGTGAATCGCAAGGACGCAACCTAAGTTCTCCTGGCGCCTCATGCTGTCTCACACCAGTCATGCCCAGGCAGCCCTGGACCCTCCACATGTCACTGTTAGGGCAACACAGCCTCCAACACCTCACTATGAAGCAAGCCCACATTCTTAGTGGCCTGTCACCTAATTCACCGTGCAAGTTCAAGCATTTTACTCAACCACACAGAAAACCAAAGCACAGCCTCCTCTAAGGTCAGTGAGGAAGAGTGGAGCTGGGCCCTCCAAGCACACAGTGTGACAGTGACAACTAGTACAGGATTCTAGGATAGCAGTTACAAAAGACTGAATGATCCTGAGGGAGAAAGAATGGATTAAAAACAGCACTCCATACAGACAGATCCAAGGAACCAAGGCAAAGAGTGTGTGGTACACAGGGAGCAACAAGCAGTTCATCCACTGCCAGGACTTTTTAAACAGGCAAACAGAAACACCAGGCAGGAAGAGCTTCAGGAACTTGTTCCTTGCACAGCGCTCCAGAACACACACCAAGAAGGGTCCCACACCTGCTTTCATGTTCTGCTATTGTCATTCTGCAGTTCCTAAGACATTCCTCATAATATTTATTTCACTGAAAGGTAGAGTGATGCATAGAGATAAATCTTCCACCTGCTGGCTCAAAAGCAAAATGAGGCAGAATCCAGGAGCCAGGTTTCCCATATAGGTGGCAGGCACTCAAGCACTTGAACCATCATCTACTGCCTCCCAGGTGTAACGGCAGGAAACTGGACCAAAAGTGGAACAGGCAGTGGGGTCAGTGTTGGGGTGCAGCAGGATATGCCCCTCCCTGTGATGCACAGACATCGCATTTGAGCACTAGCTCAAATGCCAACTGCTCTCCGTCTGAACCAGCTCCCTGCTAACACACCTGGGAGCCGAGCGGAAGATGGCCCCAGTACTTGGGTCTCTGCCAGCCATGTGGGAGAACCCCAATAGAGTTCCATTTTAGGAGTGATCCAGCCAATGGAAGGTATCTCTCTCTCCACCCCACCCCTTTCTATATCCAGTCTCACACATGCTCAAATAATAAAATGTTTAAATCTGTATCAAAACAACTTTTTAAAAAAGATTTATTTATTTTTATTGCAAAGTTAAACATACAGAGAAGAGGAGAGACAGAGAGGAAGATCTTCCGTCTGATGATTCACTCCAAGTGACTGCAACGGCCAGTGCTGTGCTGATCCAAAACCAGGAGCCAGGAGCTTCTTCTAGGTCTCCCACACGGGTGCAGGGTCCCAAAGCTTTGGGCCATTCTTGACTGCTTTTCCAGGCCACAAGCAGGGAGATGGATGGGAAGAGGAGCTGCTGGGATTAGAATCGGCACCCACATGGGATCCTGGTGTGTTCAAGCCAAGGACTTTAACTGCTACACTATCGTGCCGGCCCCCAAAACAACTTTTTTAAAAGGTGGAGTACCCAAAACTGGATCCAGACACTCCGATTTGGAAGGCAATTATCCCACATGGAGATTTTTCCTTGTTGTGCCATAATGTTCACCGTTCTTGCTTCTGCTTTTCTTAGTAAGATGCTTTGCCCTGGGGATGGCATGGTGGCTTAGCACGCCAATTTCACCTGCACCCCTGGCATCCCACACAGGCACCAGTTCATGACAAAAGGCTGCTTTAATTCCAAGCCAGCTTCTTGCTTATTGCCTGGGAAAGCAGCAGGGATAGCCCAAACCCTTAGACCCTGCATCCATGAGGGAGACCCAGAGGAGGGTTAAGGCTCCTAGCTCCTGGCTTCAGATTGACTCAGCTTTGGCTACTGCGGCCTTTTGGAAAGTGAATGGGGGTGGGGGAAGAATTATTCTCTCTTTCTCTTCCTTCCCTCTACAAATCTGCCTTTCCAATAAATATTTCTAAAAACTTTTAAAAAAGAGGCTTGCATTTCCATTTTACACAAAGTCGTAAAAATTACAATTTATTCTGGTGGTCAGAGATGGTAAGAAATCCAACAGGGCCAAGAAACCTTCACCTCCACGGTGCGGAAGAGCCAATTGGTGCTGCATCCCTTCATGTGGGGTGGCTCCTGGGGGAGCTCTGACAGTGACCAGGATCTCCACGGATAAGATCCTAATCCAACAAGGCCTATGTCTGCAAGGCTACAGAAAACACATTTATAACGGGCTTCTGGCATTTCTTCTGTCAGCAGTTTGAGAAACTCTTTCTAAACAGTATCATGCTAATCCTTTCTTACCTCCCACAGTGAGAAAGGGGTCACAGAAAGACTTCTTTCAACAAGTGTCTCTTTGCCAAGGCCTTAACCTACCCCAGACGTGCAGAAGCAAGGGTCTGGGCAGGGCACCAGGCTTCGCAAAAGGTCACTAAGCACAATCTTAGAGAAACAGCATGTCAAGAGTCCAATTTAATGAATTAATCATCCAGATAAAATAAAACTATCATCTTTTGTTATCTAATTTATACTCGGCTTTTAACTCCTTCCCACAGCCTCCAATCTCCAATCATCCACAATGTAACAAAGCAACCGGCACACCAGGGATGCCAAAATTGTGCTACTGCAAGATTTTGCTGGGAAGAGCTCAGCCAACAAACAGTAACAAACGATCATTTCATGGCATATTCTTTAAAAGCCCTTCTTCTCTTCCTCCTCCTTCCTTGCTCACGCCCACCGATCCTTCCAAAGTTCACTGAATATCACTCTTCAAACCAGTCCTCCCTGGAATTCAGGACTGGATGAGGATCCCCCTGACATTCAATCTCACAGTCTGTGATAACTCGTTATATACCCCTCATCAAATTATGGCTTTTTGGTTACTTGTTATCTGCCTCAGCCTTTTTCTTTCCTCTTTTAATGCTTGTGTCTACCACTAAACAACTCTACAACAGCAAGAACTACTTGGCACCAGGGGGCACTTAGTATGTACCCTCCAGTGAATGAATGAGAAAGGTTAAAGGTTACGAGTCTTCGGTTTTGGGTCAGTCATAGGAAGGAGGATGAGATGACACTTTGTTCCCAGGGCAAAACACAAGCACACAGCACACAGAAGTGGTATAGCTAGGCTTGGGATGTTGGCAACTGTTTGCTGTCTCTACCTTTTAAGCAATTCTGGAATGCTATTGCCCCACTGGAACACAAAGCTTTGCGTAACAGGCAACAGGAGATAGTTTTGCAAATCAGCCCATGGGTTGCTGAAGCCCAGCCAATCAAAAGCCAGTAGGGTTTGCTGAACTGCCTCTTGTTGCCAGAGCACCAAGAAAGCAAGACAAACTACTCGGTAAGATTACCCAGTCCCTGTGTTCCAGGGAAACTAGAGAGCTCTGATACTAGAAACAGAGTGTGACCATCCAGAGGACAGCTGATTGTCTAACAGAACCAAAGTCTACAAACATGCTGGCGTTCAGCGCAGCTCAGCTCAGCACATGCCATGGGGAAAGTGACTGATCTCCAGTGGCCATTGTGTTCACTGTTTACTCTAGGGATACCAGTCTAAACACTGCCCATACCCCTGGCTTCCTCCACCTCAGAACCTTTTCCCAGCCATCCGACTGAAACAGTGCTGAGTTCTTCATTCAAACACATCAGAACATATGATGAACAGCCAAATCCAGGTGCTGCATTAGCCATTTGCATTTATGTCACAGCTTCCCCCAAGAAACTCAGGACATTTTACAAACTTCAAATTATCTGCTAGATATTAATTTGCATGGGATCCTCAGGAGAAAAACAAGAATCTGAGGTGTGTAATTCAAAAGAGGGCTTTACCTTCACACAACCTCATCCTCCTCCCACACACCTGTGCTCTGCTGTGAAGTCTCCCCAGACCACACACCTTTTGCAGAAAATCATACTTCGTAGAGATGAGATGCCTCAGGAAGCTCACCAAACACAAAAATAAAGTTCGCAATCCCAGTTCCATTAGACTTTTAAAAAAGGTATCGGATGTTTTCTTCTCTCTCTTCTAATCCATAATTGGAAGAAAAAAAAAAGACACTCCAACATAAAACTTTCAAGGCCAACGTAAAAATGCACTTTGAGGTTAAAAAATGTAATTACACACACACATACACACCACTGCCCTTCAAACTTCCCTGGCTAACCCTAACCTTTTACCTCAGAGTCGAACCCGCGAACCTGCGAACCTGCGCCTGAGGCTCCCCAGGAGTGCCAACATATTGGTGATACTTTGTTTCCTAAGTTGATGGTAAGTACCTGAGCTTATTTTCTTTTTTTAAGCCATTCAGGTTTACATGTGTATGTTACAACTTGTTACAAATATTCCTGATGAAAGTGTTCACAGGTAAGCCGGGAACTATGCTGTGGGAACCTGCGTGGGCCGCATCTGAATCTCCTAGGTACTTTGTAAAAGAAAACCTGTGATGGCTCTATTTTATACAAATATACAATATTCAAATATAGGTTAAAGCCCTCAGCACCCCCAAATACAAGCCTATTTATAAGGAAAGAGGATTGTTACCAATGAAATCCATGAGCAGGTCACACCGGTTGGTCTCAAGTCCCAAATCCACCATGACTTGTGTCCTTAGAAGACAGACATGTCAGGCCTGGTGCGGTAGCGTAGTGGTTAAAGTCCTTGCCTTGCACGTGCCAGGATCCCATATGGGTACCGATTCGGCAGCCTTGTTTCCCATCCAGCTCCCTGCTTGTGGCCTGGGAAAGCAGTCGAGGATGGCCCAAAGCTTTGGGGCCCTGCACCCACATGGGAGACCCAGAGGAGGCTCTGGGCTCCTGGCTTCGGATCAGCATAGCTTCAGTCATTGCGGCCGCTTGGGGAGTAAACCATCTGACACAGGATCTTCCTCTCTGTCTCTCCTCCTCTCTGTATATCTGACTTTCCAATAAAAATAAAGCCTTAAAAAAAGACAGCTATGTAAACGTACAGAGTGAACACTACGTGACAATTTGAGACTAAATTCCTGCAGCTGCCACCTAAGGAGCAGCAGACTGTCCACAAGCCACCAAAGGCAGAAAGAGGCACGGAGAGCGTCACATACAGCTTTCAGCAAACGTGACCTGGCCAACACGCTGATTCCAGACTTCTAGCCTTCAAAACTGTCGCACTGCTTCTCTGGTGCAGCCACCAGCTGGCGATGCTTTAGGAACTAATTCAAGTGCCTACTACAGAGAAGCATCTCATCACCTGATCTAATGCTGAGAAGGCTCTAGAATCCTACTACTTGTGGAGGAAATGACCTCTAGTTTTATTTTTTTAATATGTATTTATTTTTATTGGAAAGTCAGATTTAAGAGCAGAGTCAAAGAGAAAGATCTTCCTTCCATCCGCTGGTTCACTCTCGAAGTGGCTGCACCAGCCAGAGCTGAGACGATTCTAAGCCAGGAGAGCCAGGAGCTTCTTCTGGGTTTCCCAAATGAGTGCAGGGTCTCAATGCTTTAGGCTATCTTTTACTTCTTTCCCAGGCCACAAGCAGGGAGCTGGATGGCAAGTGGAACATCCAGGACACAAACCAGCACCCACAGGGGATCCCAGAGCATGCAAGGCAAGGACATTAGCCACTAGGCTACTGCACTGGGCTCTTTAACAGATTTTTTTTTTAAATTGTATGATTTAAACAGTCTGACATTCCCATCATTAAAAAAGCAAGCTATTATTTAGAGAGTGACAATACTTTAAGAACACTAAAATATCTTAAAATGTGAGACACCAAGGCAGGTAATGTCTTAAAGCAAATAGGAAAGAATGTTAAGGTGTTAAACAGGAGACAAGCCTGTCTTGACAGGTATTTCGGCTCTGCTAAGTCTGGCCTCCCAGCTCTGCAAATGGAGGGAGAAAATGCCTTAGGACCAACAGCACTGCACAAGCAAGCCATAAAGAACTTGTTGAAATTATTCTCACTAGTCTCAGTTCCTATTTGAAATGAAAAGGTTCAAGAGAACTCTGACCCTGTGTCTGGTCTGGTTTAACCATATTTGCAAAGAGCTAATATTTGGAGGAAAGCTATAAGGAAAAAAGCTATTTGATTCCACTATCCAACCATCTGTCCTTTTAAGTGTCTGACTATAATCCACACAGACATACTTAGCAAACTTTAAAATACAGCCTCTCAACATTGTTACAATTAAGTCACTCCAAAATGTCATGAAAAGCAATCTACTCCCATTAAAATCTTCACACTCTCATTAAAAAAGCACTTACAGACTTGAAAATGTTCCTAATACATTATTTAAAGACACAAGATGTACAGTGACTAAAATCCTTGAATAAGGAAGAATGGTAACAGTCTACTTTTTTAAAAGATGTGCAAATTTGCATCCTAATTGGATAATGGGCAGACTGCAGGTAGCAGTCAGATTGTAATATACTAGTTTCAAAAGGTAGCCTTCCTCACCCTGAAATTTCAGCCCACCCAGGAACCATCACATGGATGATACAGACAACACATCCTAATCTAGCGAAGGATCCCTCCTTTCTCCCCTGATTTCCAAACCAAAGAAGGGGAAGATAAAAGAAGAGAAAGAGAATTCAGACTTTTTCAGCTGACCCTCCCATCAAGGTAAAGTTCTGTCCCCTGGGCCACGTGGTCTCCTCCCTTTCAATTAGGGGTCACCGTCACTGATCTGCTGCCATGTTTAGCCAGCCTTAAATCCCAACCCAAGCAAATGGCCTGAGCCCAAAGACAGAAGTCTGTCTCCTGCTCCCACTCTCCCTCAGCAGCCACCCATCACCACTAAACGCTCTCTATAATCTGCCTTTAACTTAGGAGCCAAGGGACTCTGACACTGGGATTCCCAAAGCAACTACACCATCTCTCTATAGAGATGCCCCATGGCTGACCCTCACCATCTCAGGAGGGTTTCATGGTTCTAAACGTACTTAGTCTGTTTTCAATGAAATTACTGAAAATGTTGAGTTTGCAGGAAAGACAAGATTTACGACTCGACTTCCTCTCCGCATGATTGTATGTCACTATACACTGCCCTTATCCTCTAAGCTGTTGGACATTTTAAACTGTTAACATTCTCCTTCTCAAGCACTTGAGAGCCCTCTGCTTACAGATCCGTGCTTGCTTCTAAGTACAGTTTACCTGTCAGGCCAAACACAACTGGCACTGCCTGATCATTTTAATGACAGTTTTTGAAAACAAATTGGATGGGCCTTAAAAATATCTAAACAAAACTGTGCAAGAATTCAAGATTTCATGTCAAGAAGGAGAGACAGTGTGATGAGAGGTTTTCTTAATTCTGCTGGTTCCATGCCCAACCCTGGCTCTCACAAAGACCTTTAACAGAGGTCAGGCATTGCTGTCACAATCACAGTGAACAGATGAAGGCAGTAGGTCATTCTTGTACAGCTAATCATATTTCCATTCAGCGTGTAGTTTTTCTGTGCTAAGCGCTTTACAGGTGAATTTTACATATGAATGATCCAATTTTACCATGCAGTCCGGCCTCCAGTGGGCACTCTGATACATGATTCCAACATTTCCAGGTCAACCTGCTGTACTACCATGCCCACTCCCCACCTTGTTTCAATTCTTGTATCTAGTACAATTCGACCTGTATTTAAATGGTGAACCAGTGCAGATGTCGCAGCACAGCAATTCAGACCCCACAGTGGAATGTCTGGTTAGGGTCCCTTCTACTCCACTTTCAATCCTGCCTCCTGCTAACACACACTCCGGGAGCAGTAAGCGAGAGTTCAGATGCTTTGGTCCCTTCTACTCACGTGGCAGACTAAGATGGGAGTCTGGGACTGTCGGCTTCAGCCTGGCCCATCCTTCACTGCTGTCAGCATCGGGGAGTGAACCACTGGAGGAAAGATCAACCTCAGTGGCCCTGTCACCAAGTTTCAGACGAAGTGAAATATAGACTGCTATATTAAACAAAAAAAGACAAACCAAACTCACTGAACATGATTATATATACCGTGCATAAAGAAAATAAATGGGTTTATCTGGATTCACAGACACAGACCAGCTCTCATTGTCAGTTTTCCTTCCTGTAAAAATAAAAATTGGGATTAAACACTGCAGCCTTTTAAGAGTTTCAAGAAATTTGGTTATACTCCGTGACAAGCAATCTTACCGCTCCAAAATGAGCTAAGCGGGAAAAAAAACTAAATGAGCAAAGCCATTTAACCTAAAAATGTATCCACATTTAGCCCTCGTTGGAAGTGAATCCTCCCCAGAGAATCACAGAGCCTCACAGTTAAAAAAGACTGCTAATTCTGATTCAGCCTCCTCGGTTAGAGAAAGGTTAAGTGACCTGCCCAAGGTCACAAAAAAAATCAGCTATAAAACCAAGCCAGGCTGACTTCCCGGGGAGTCGCCCGCTGCAGCATACAAGACAGCAATCGCTCTCCTGGCAAAGGGGAATGGACACATGTCCTTTCTGAGGAAATTCCATCCACCCGCATCGTGATGCCTAGCTTCAACTAGAGCCACCAGTGAGGAACAAAACACCAAAGTGAACTTCTTCCACGTATGACATTCCAGCCCCCCCCCCAAAAAAGATATAAGAGTCACATTAAAACTAATGACTGAGGGCCAGAGCAGTGGCATCACATACTAATCCTGCACCTGTAGCAACATCATCCTATACAGTCACCAGTTTGAGTCCCAACTACTTCACTGCCCATCCAGCTCTCTGTTAATGACCTTGAAAATTAGCAGAGGATGCCTCAAGTCCTTGCCACCTTGTATCCACGTGCGAGGCCAAGAAGTTCCTGACTCCTAGCTTCCACTCAGCTCCACTCTGGCCATGTAGCCATTTGAGGAGTGAACCGGTTGAAGGATTCTCTCTCTCTCTTCATCTCTCTGTTCTTCTCTCCGTATATCTGCTTTTCATATAATAATAATAATAAAACCAACGACTACAGCGGGTTTCTGTGAAAGAATACTTCCTGATGTGGAGTTGTTGAGTTCCCCTTACTTAAATCTTGAAACTTAAATTATCCAGGAGAAAATGCTAATAATAGGACTACCTTCCCAATGCAGTATGCATATCCTGCATGCCGTGGTTTCAGGCTCTGTAGGACAGACAGACAATCTTGCCCAGACCGCAAGCAGTTCAAACACAGCACAGACCGTGAAAAGGCTTGTGACAGAGACATATGTTATGCTCTGCTTGAAATTACTTCCGGGTCAGGGAAAGAGTCAAGCCTTGCTCTGCAAGTATAACTTTGTCTAGGGTTTGAAAGGGTTGGATGTACACTTGGTTTGGCCTCATTGTGTGAACAGCAGCCCTGTTCTATGTCAAGAAAAAAAAACTGTGTTCCATTTCTGTTCTTTACACTTGGGAGTCTTTGCTGCTAGCATCTATTTACACATCTGTCTGTCTGCTCCGCTGGACTGACTGGCGGCTCCTCATGGAGCAGACACTGACTGCCCTTCATTAGAACTTCCCTGCAGTGCCTGACTGGACAGCCCGGGTCACAAGTGACACCCCACCGTTCACCATCCACGGACGGCAAGCTGTTACCAAATCACCTGCATCTTCCTTTGAGCTCTTCTTCCACCGGAGGCCTACAATGAGCACGGTGATTAAAAACATTTTTTTAAATACTGTCCAGGTCTACCACAATTTCACACAGGGCTTTCAGAAACAATGCTTTAACTTACACACTATGGCAGTGTTAGTTCAATGTTTTAAAGTAGTGTACTGATGCTATCTACTCTGTGGGAGGATTCCCCGTGTCGAATGTTTTCATCTTACAGGTTAAAGTTCTAAAGAACAGTAAAACTTACTGCCTGAAAAGTGGAGTAGACAGGATTTTGAGGTCAAATAAATTTGGGAACTGCTGAGTTAAAGTAAGTTATTTTAAAGCAGATATCCAAGTGCATTCAATATGCAAATATTAAAGAAAATTTCCAAGAAAGGAACAACGCAATTTGAGGGTACTTCCAAAAGTCATGGAAAATGCGCATTATGCAAAAAACAAGCAGATTTAAGAAAAAAAACTTTGCACAAAAATAAGCTGATCTTTTAATTCCATTTTCCCACAAGCTTTCTGAAGTACCTTGTATTTCAAGAGTTTTTTTCCATTCTCCTCAGATCCTCTCGGCCCCACGCTTCCAGAGACTGGAGTCAAGTGAGTAACATTCATAGGTTGAAGGAAACAGTCCATTCTCAGTGGGACATCTTTGTACATAGAAGCAGGACTGACCACTGAATTCATTCTTTCACACACCCAGTATCTCCTGGGCCCTGCATGCTGAAGGCACCCCTGCACTCCAGCTGCAACAGGAGTATGCCCCCATCTCCACTCAGGCAGATAAAGAAGGCTTTCTGCTTAAGGCTGCCCTCTATTTGTTTAAATCCCTGAACACCTGGTAGGAGCTCTATAAATAACGGTTCACAGCTTGATCACAGTGAAAGGGCTGTAGACAGAGTCTGAATTTCCATGAAAACTAACAGAACAGGAATAAAACGGACAGTCTGAATTCCATGTTTGCTTATTTGATCATGTGGAAAAAAACTTTTACGAAAATCATGATTCCAAGCCTCGAAGGTTTATTATAAATATCTACTTTAACCTACCCTGATTTTCTTCAGAGATAACTAGGAAGTAAGGAGTTTGACCAAGATTAGACAGGAAATAGAGAAATCTAGGTTGAGATTAAGAATCAGAAACTTTAAAAAATAATAAAATGAAAATCAGAAACTCCCAGACTGAAGGCTACATAACATGATCAAATATCACAAGGCAACTTGCAACACGTGTCCACCTGCCACCCGGGTCATCAGTGGTTGATTGAAACGACAGTCCCTTTATGGTCTTCTGACCGCTTTCTTCAGGAGGCAAGAACTTGTTTCACACAGGCAGTTCTCCAAGCACCCTCACAACACAGCTTTCCTTTCAGCCATGACGCACACACCCACCCGCGGAGAAACATAGAAAGGCCCACAAAATCAGGAAAAGCGAGCAAGAGGGAAGCTTTCAGTCACCCTTGGGCACAATAATAAGTTTCAAATCAACAAAACATCAAGGATTATGCTCTTTTTAAAGAGAGATTACACTTAAATGTTTCAACTATGACCAGCAAATGAAAAGAAGCAACAAAGCAGGCATCAAATCCTAGGATCTAAACCTTATCTTTTTTTTTTTCCAGCTTGTGGATGATTCTTTCCATTTGCCAATCTAGACAGACCAGATATTATAAAGGCCTCTTAAGATCTCAAATTCCTTTAAATTAAAAAATTTTCTTCTTTTTTTTTTTAATTTAAAAGACGCAGAAACACACAAAGGAGACCGCAGGTGCACACATGAGACAATGCTTCCCGCCACCAAGGAGCTCACTCCCCAACCACCCACATGGTGGCAACCCTGATTTGCAACCAAGGAATGGCAACCATGTCTCCCACTGCCAGAACAGAAGTTCACCTACCGGAGCCATCACTGCTGCCTCCCAGTGCCTGCATCACATGCAAACTGGAATCAGGAATTGGAGCCAGAAACCCAGGCACGCTGATGTGGGGACCCAGCTGTCCCAACCTGAATCCTAACTACTATGCCAATGTCACCCTCAGGGGCTCCAATTCCATGTGTTTTGCTAAACTTTCCCACCACAGAACTTTCCATCACAAGTGGAGCCCATCTCCTTTCTCTTGGGTTATTACCAGTTTTGTTCCTTTATGAACCAAGATCTGCTACATTTGCATCAAGTACTGAATGCTACAGGACATAAAATAGCTAAAGTACTCTCCAGGTACATTTTATGACACTTCCGATCATTTAACCTACCATAAAGAGATGTACTATGAGATACTATGGAATCTTAGAGTATAGTATCCCACGCTGGTCCATCTACCCTGTGTCTACTCTCCAGAACTTTCATGGGTCACGAGACCCTATGACAACTCCAACGAGGAGGAGAAACAGCTCAAGTCAAAAAGAGAACAAAGAAAACGTGAAAACTTGCTGTCTCTCTAATCAACTGTGCCTTCCTGGACATCATCTGGCACTGGCAAACTGAAAAATGCCCAACAGAAACTGCTCAGAAGCAGCTCCTTTCCAAGGGAAAGCGTACGCACCCGCTTCAGAGAAGCCTTGGCTTGTACCAACCTCTGCCCCTGCCTCAATCCCTTGTCTCCTGCGCCCTGGAAGGGACCTGGACATGCCTTTCTAAATAAGAGGGCAATTCAACACATTCTGACGTCCAGATGGCAAACTGCTAGGCGCAAATTAAAACCTCCACTGAGACTGAAATGGGATAGGTGAAAATATGGAAACAAAGGAAAAGGGGAAGAAATGTGTTAAGAGTGTGTTGAATGAAAAAAAAAAAAACCTGAAGCTATTTCCAAGCAGAAAAGGAAGAGTCAGAGAAACTGTGCGAAATATGCCACAGGAATGTTACTACTGATTTAAATATAATCATACAGAGTACCATCAGGGGAGAGAAAGAGTACCCTAGTATTACAATGATAAAGAGAACTCCAACTTCTGCAAAGATCATTAACTTCTTCTTGATCAATACAGCCCTTAATATCTCTGAACTTAGATATGTTTTGCCATACAGTTGGGAGGAGGGGTGCATTCCTCTAGATGACCTTATACACTTTTCCTCTTTAATCTCACTGCCCTGCTTGTCTATTCATTTAGCCAAGAATGAGCAGCTGCTCTCTGCAGCACGTATACCAAAACTCAGACACTACAGAGGCTCAGATTAACCACCAGCTCTTGACATGTGCAGTTTGAGAATTACAGAACCCAGTAGGTACACTCCAACAGAAACGTACTGAGAGCTATCGTGACTTTTTCCAAAGCAACGCTCGATCAAGCTCCTCAAGTCATGGATTTTGCCACCTCCAAAAGGTTAAGAAACAAAAATACACTGGGCAGAATTATCCACCTCTTGCTCTGATTTCAGGCCACTGGTGTTTTTTTTTTTTAATAGTGCCTTACATAAGTATTTTTTTATAATGTCTTATAGAAGCAAATACTTCTTTTCTACAAAACATAGAGATACTTTTACTCTCCAACTTCCCAAAACAGTATGTCACCACGAAAAGTAAGCAAAACTGGAGCAGGTGCTCTGGGTACAATGAAGTAAAAAAAAATCACCACTTCAGGTGCCTGCACCCCACACTGCAATGCCCAACTGGAGGCCAGGTTACGCTTGAAATGCAGCTTCCTGCTATCGTGCCTGCGAAGCAGCAGATGGTAGCAGCAGAAACCTCCGTTCCTGACACTCACACAGGGGCCCAACCTCCCCCACGCTTGGCCCAGCCTGGAACAGCTCTGGCTGTGGTGTTTGTGCTGTGAATCAGCAGGTAGATGATCGGGGTGTGTGTGTGTGTGTGTGTGTGTGTCTCCCCCTTTTTATCACTTTACCTTCCAAATAAATATTTTTTACACAGAGAACCGATGACTTCAAATTTTTAAAGCATAGGCAGAGTTATATTGTTCTACGCAATGTAAGTTAACTTCTTCAACTTGTTCTGAATATTTTTAATCTGGCTTTAATTTTAGAGGCAACAGTAAAATCACTGATCAACACAGAACCCATCTCTCTGAGTCAGCAGTCTCCGTAAAGCACTCCTGAATACCAAAAATAAAAACAAAGCTTTCATATGCTGGTACAAAACGTGAACACTGGTGAAATTGGGCAGCAGACATAAAAAGAAAAAAAAACTAAGAACACAATATCCTTTCCAAATAATTCAACCATTTATCTGTTTACTTGTTGCAACAACTATTTTTTTAGAAGTTCGTGCAGGTTTAGCAGTTAAGATGCTTGTTTATTAGGGCCAGCACGGAGGCACAGCCACCACCTCTAGCACCCAACATCTCCTATGGGCACCGTTAGGAGTCCTGGTTGCTCCACTTCTGATTCAGTTCCCCACTCACGATCCTGGGAAACCAGCAGGAGATGGTCCAAGTCTCTGGGTGTCTCCCACTCACATGGAAGACCCCAAAGCTTCTGCCAGGCCCCACCCTGGTCTTTACAGCCATTTAGGAATAAACCAATGAATGCAAGATCTGTGTGTGTATGTGTGTCCTCCTCTCTCAGTAACTCTGTCAAACACACACAATCATTTTAAAAAAGCAAATCCCTGCTTCTCACACCACAGTATCCAAGTTTCAGTCCTGGCCCTGGCCCTGGCCCTGGCCCTGGCTCCTGACACCAGCTATCTGCCTTATGCAAGAAGACAGAGGTGATGGGGCCAGTAATTAGCTTCCTGCCACCTTGGGTGAGACCCGGATTGTATTTCCAATTCCTAGCTTCAAGCCCAGCACAGTCCTGGCCATTGTTGCCATTTGGGAACATAAATAAGATCTGGTTCACTCTCTCTCTGCCTCTAAAATAAACGTTTAAAAAAACTTCTTTTCAAATACAAGCATATATCACAGTGCTGATTTCAAAAGCCTGGAAAGAATTCAAACGGATAAAAATAAAGTGGCCAAATATGTTTTGGTACATACAAACAATGGACAGATATTTTAAATGTTTTAGAATAACAATATCTTAGGAAATAACAAAGGTGTTTCCAAGTTATTAGGTGGGAGAAAAGCAGATTAAAAAATAGCTTATGCTGTGTGACATCAGTTTTGTAAAAACAGGACAAACAAAAACTTATATACAGACACATTCCCTCAGATGGGGAAAAAGTACAAAAAGACAAATCTCTAAGTGTGAATGGTTTTCTCCTTTATTCTCTATCCTCCTTATCTATCTCCTCTGGCTTGTTTACATCAGCGCTATGCAGCTTTATGTAGCATTTTCAGAGGCTTTTACATTTCAAAAACTAAAATAAGCACAGGGGATTTCAGTGCCAGACTTGGGAAGGAACAGAAAATGAGGGCTGTCCATACCACAGAAGAGTCCTGTGTCCTGCCAAAGATAAATGTAAATTGTTTGGCTGTCTCTGCTACAACCAGTTCAATTAGCGTCAAAACAAAGGCTCTTTAAAAGGCCACGCACACACTGTATGGGCTGGAGTCTAACTGAGCTGGTTGCAAATTAATTACCTAATGCTGTCAAAATGGACACACACACCCCCAAAAAAAGAAAAAAAAAAAAGGGATTCATTGCCTCCACAGTGTGACCTGATGCTGATCCTAAAGGTAAGCAAGAGAGAACCGGGAGCAGCAAATGTTTAATTTTGTAAATTACAGTGACAACGGCTTTGCAATTCACTGCTGATTCATGACAGATTTCCCTGCCAAGGCTTGATTTGTTAACAACCCCTCCTCCTCTCCCAGTTTAAGTACCTCCTCTGGCAGAGGAAATGGATGCATTTCCATCTCTCTCAACTTAATCCTTAAGACTGCAGCTCTGAGATGAACGCATCAGCGCCAGGTATCTGAGAAACAAGATGCTGAATGAGGGCCCTGAACATTAATCCATGCAACTCTGCGACTGCAGGACCTCAGAATTCATGTCCACTTCCTTAGTAACACTGGCCCCATATATACACTCCCAATGCTGCCTTCCCCCCAAATCCTCTCTTTACAAATATCCACTTACTGTAATGAAGCATTACCAGTCCAACTGAAGACTGTATCATTACTCTCAAGACATACTTTCAAATATCACAAAACACTTTTTCCACACCCTTTAAACTGACAGGCAGTTTTTGTTGTTGAAGAGGAACGCTAGGAGAGTCCGCAAGGAAGCAGTGAGTATCTTCCTTGAGATCACTGAAGCGACTTGAAATGTAAACCTGCATATCCCAAACAACTCAATTCTCTTCTGTTTGACTTGCAGACTACAATAGGGAAACCACCGAAGTGCTGCCTTTAAATTACCTTGGCTTTAAAGAGCTAAAGGGGCTGGGTAAGATTGGTTTGTTCCAGTTCAACACACACGAAAACCATGGCACTAAGTACTAAGCAATCAACACCCAAACTGATTTCTTAAACACATCTGTGAGCAGATCTAGACTTTGACACATGACTAGACGGAACCAGAATACTCAGCCCTGAAAATTACAGCAGTCTCTTTGGCAAAGACCTCAGAGGTCACTACTCTTCCCCTGGAAGCTGCATTACCCTAATCCAGGGGACCTGGCTGGACACCTTCCACAACTGAGTGCAAGACCCGGAGACAGCACAACACGGTTAGAAAACAGTCCTTACACAGAATCCCAAGTGGGGTCTCTAAAGCGGGGAGTGCTGACCACAGGGAACTAAATCTCCTGAAATCAACTCTGTAAATAATGTCAGAGCCACAGCTGACCCTGAACCACCTCTTGCACTTCTCACAGACAGGTTACTGACAAATCTCTTCACGGGTCTGGCTCCTTCTCCCTCAAGCTCACGAGCCCAGATTTTACCACAGTCACTCGTCCACCAAAAGCCTCCAGTGTCCCCTCACCCACCTTCTGCTGCTAAGACTGCCCCTGTCTGGGACCGATTTAGACAACATTCACATTTTTAGTCTTTGGGTCCCTCTCCTATAATCAAGTCTATGGTGAAATCTCCTTCCTTTTCGATAGCAGTAACTGCCCCAAATTAGCAAACTCCTAGAAAAACGTCCTTGACCTTGACCTGACTGAAGCCGAGGCAACAAAACCAAAAGTAAATAAACATCAAGCTAACACACACAGAGACACACACAAGAAAAAAACACAATATAATGAAAAACAACACCCTACAAATTGGAATTTATAGGGAAATATTTGCAAACATACACACACACAAACTGTTAATACATCCCAAATTCCAAAAAACCTCATACAACTCAAAAGAAAACAAAAAAACTCATTTTAAAAAAGGATACAAGATCTGAAAAAAAATTTCTCAAAAGACGACGTAAAAATCAGCAACAGGTTTATGAAAAGATACTCAACATCTTTCATCATCAAGAAAATGAAAATTAAAAACCAATGTGAAATAACCACTTTCCAACAGTTAAGAGAATTTATCAAGGAAATCAAACTGGAAAAATTGGAGAAAAGAGAACCCTTATACTCTGTTGACAGAAATGGACACTGGTACAACCATTGCATGAAACACTACGGGGATTTCTAAAGAAAATTAAAAATACTATACTCAGAGAACTATTACATGCACGCATTAATAATCTCTTTTCTGAGTAAATACTCAAAAGAAGTGGAATATTCACTTCATAGTGATACTTGGACACCCACGTTCATTACAGCACCATGCACAACAGCCAAGACATGCCAATAATCTGTCCATTGACAGATAAATGAACAAACAAGCTGGAGCAGACATGTGAGGGTATGTCAATAAGTCTATGGAAATGACATTAAATGGTAGGTTTACATCGGTACAAGTTCAGATAATTTTGTCATGATTAATATGACACGTGGGCCAAAGAAGTAAAGTGTTGTCTCATCTCACTCACACATGGAGACATTTTTAGAAAGATTTTCTTTGAAAGGCAGAGTTGCACACAGAGAAAGAGAGAGAAAGAGACAAAGAGAGAATCGTCCATCCACTGGTTCACTCCCAAAAAAGTCACAAAAGCCAGAGCTGAGACAGGCCCAAGTTAGGAACTAGCAGTTTCTTCTAGGGATCAATTACATGGGTGCCAAGGCCCAAATACTTGCGACATCTTCCACTGCTTTCCCAGGCTCATTAGCAGGGAGCTAGATAGAAAGCAGAACAGCCAGGACTCAAATTGGTGCCCTTATGGAATGCCAACGCTGCAGGAGGCAGCTTTGTCTATTATACCACAACACCAGCCCAACATGTAGAAACTTTAAAAAGTTGTTTTTTTTTTTTTTTCCAGGACCAGCACAGTGGCATAGCACACTAATTCTCTGCCTGCAGCACTAATGTACCATATAGGTACAGACTGAGTCCCAGGGACTCTATTTCCATTCCAAATCCCAGCTGGTGATCTGGGAAAACAGCAGAGGACAGGCCCTGTACTGATGTCAGAGACCCAGAAGCAGCTCCTGGTTCCTGGCTTCAGACTGGCTCAACTTTGGCTGCTGAGGCCATTTAGCAAGATTCATATTCTCTCCTCCTGCCCTCTCTCCTCTTCTCTCTGTAAATCTACCTTCAAATTAAAAATAAGTGAATCTTTAAAATTTTTTCCCAAATATACACAGACAACAAAACAATGGCTACTGGGGCAAAGGTGAGAGGAAATGGGAAGATGTAGGTCCAAGAATTTGCAGCAGCAATAAGTGGGACTGACAAGTCTAGAAGTCTAACAGTTCCAGTCTGAGGATGGAAAGCTGATGTACATCTACGCATCTAGCCTGAAGCCCAACTGCCCTTGCCACAAAAACATTTCAAAAACTGTGATAAGTAATTTCACTCTAAATAGACACAATAAGGGGCTGGCACTGAGGCACAACAAGTAAAGATGCTGCTGACAATGATGCCAATCCGTATCGGGACCAGTTCAAGCCCTAGCTGCTCCACTTCCAGTCAGCTCCCTGCTAATGTACCTGGAAAAGCTGTGGCAATGCGGTCCAAGTACTTGGGGCCCCTGCAGCCACATGGGAGACCCAAGAGAAGCTTCTGGCCTTAGTCAGGCTCTGGATGTAAGATACCGCTGGCTCTCCTCGCCCCCCTCTCTGTGCAACTTTGCCTTTCAAATAAATAAATACTTAAAACATGTGTATATATACAATTTTTAAGAACAATGAGGCATAAAGCATCAAGTTTCATCACATTTTCTTTTCCAAATGAAAATAGGTCACTCTATCATAAAATTATTTTTGTAACTGTGAAATTCTAGTTGCTTAAGACTTGAAGCAACTAGAAAATACAGGTACACTCCCCTGTACGTGAACATTAATAAAGAAAATGATACTGACCTAGGAAACAGATTTGACCATCCATTTTCACCCTCCTACTCTTCTGTGTGTGTGTGTATCAGGCTTTAATTCCAGATATATTCCATCTCATCTCAGGAATCAAAGGCAGGACTAGTCGACAAATCCAATTACTCAAATATTCACCGAGTGTCCACTGTGTGCTCAGTAACAGCGAGACTACAGACACTGGGAACACATAATCACTGTCTAGCAAGCTACAATCAACGTGGGCAGACAGAATACGCGTGAAGAACAGTCGTGATAATGACTAACACATTTATGTAAAAGTTCAAAATAAGTGATGCACATTTAACTAACCTAAAAAGACATTATAGCAAGGAAATATACCCAAATCGATGGGCCGAGAGTTTCACCCATTAATAACTGTCAATCCCATTGATTGCTCTCTTCCTTAAAACCAACCCAATCCTAAAACATGGCATTCATTACCAGAGCAATGATATTTGAAAATTTCTGTTTGCTGTGTATATCAGAAAAGAGACAAATGGGAAGTGCCTGCTCTGAAATTTCTTGGGGATAAGAACGTTATGCATATAAGGTTCTCGTTTTTTGGTAAAGAACTCCCTGCAACAGTTCAAGGCAGACTTCCCTGATATCCAATTAAAAAAAGAAAACAGTGTTAAGAGATTTTAGGAAATAAGCAAAAAGGTATTAGCAATGTAGCTGGTGAAGTTATTCCAGAATTAAGCAACTCCATGGACATGCTGGGGGCTAGACTGCAACAAAAATAGGACAATTAGTCTCTCTGTGTATCCAGGAAGTAAACAGTCATCTATAATTTGGCTAATTATATGCCATAAAAAAGAAACTGGAGTGAACTGTGCCTTATGCTGTTCTACTTCACAAGCTCTTCCACCAGGCTGACCACTGGGCTATTTCACTCAGGAGCTCCCTAACACTGAATTTTATACAGGTCGCCAAATATTTTGTATATCCCTAAGCTTTGTTTTGGTCATGACCCAGGTGTTAAAACCATTTTCTGCCTTTTTAAATATTGTAAGTGGGGCAGAAAACAGGTGCAAGTCTCAAACTGCTATTGCCTCTCCAAAGGTCAACAATATTGTAAGTGGCAACAGAAACACTGCCCTCATCCACTGCTCCCAGAACAGCTGTGTGAGCTTGAGGCCTTGGTTCTTAACCTTTTATGGGTCACTGACCCCTTGGAGAATCTGATGAAAGCAAGAACAAGGTGTGTACACAAAATCTACTATGACTTGGGAAACTTGTAAAGTCTTTAAAGCCCAAACCTAAGTTGAGAACTTTAGAGCCAGCCTGGAAAACCCATGGGGCAGGGATAACCTTCCAATTCCAGTCTCTAGACACCACCATCACCACCACCACCACCACCTTTTTTTTTTTTTTTTGCTTTTTACTTTTTAATTTTTCTTGTTTTGCTTGACAGAGAGAGCAAGCTCCTGTGCACTGATCTGCTCCCCTAGCGCCCACAACTGCTCACGTTGGGTTGGCCAAAATCAGGAGTAAAGAACTCAAAATCGGTCACCTACCTAGGTGACAGGGACCCGATGACTGGACTCCCTCGGCTGCCTCCCACCAACTCTACTAGCAGGAAGCAGGACTGGAAGTCAAAGCTAGCTCCAGAAACCAGCCACTCAGATAAGGGCTGGGTAAAGCCCACTCACCCAATGCCCAGTTCTTAAGATGAACAACCCAATCTGACCTCTTCAAACACTTAAGAACACAATACTGTCATTCTCTATTTTCCGTGGCTTCCAAAGCCAAGTCATCACAGAACTGCCTGAGGTTTCCTCCACATAGTTTTCTGGATCCCTCACTCACAAAGTTTTGGATTCAGTAGGCCTTGACTGGCACCTAGCAATCTCTTATTTTCATAGAGTTCCGTCATGATTAGGAAAACACGGACACAACTTGGCTCACTGGAGAGAAACAATTTAAGTTTTCCTAATGTATTGTCAAAAAGGAATTCACACGTGTGTGTTAGTCAAATGAAAATAGGGGAAGGAAGTTGTCTCAACCACTCCAAGTGGGTCTGACAAACTGCTAAGTACCAGTGTTTACAGTTCAGATACTGAAGAAAATCCCATCCGTGCGTTTGGTGGTTTGCTTGTTTTGTTTTCACTGAAAGGTCACGCTGTGATTCACAACCAGGCATCTGCTTGTGGGCCAGTTTACATCAAGATGCTTTAGCATGGCTGCCTGTGAGCTCTCCACATCGGTGGCGGCAGCTCAGCTTCACAAAACCTTCCAGACTCCATAGGCTCAAATTGTGAAACAAGAATGAATATACTGTAACTTAAAAAAGAAATTTCTGACTTGGATAAAATTTTGCTTCACAATAAAAATGTTGTTGTGTTGACATGCAATGCCTTCGGCACTCTATGACTGACTGGAGGCAGGCACTTGGCAATCGGTCAGCAGGCCACCTAGGATGCCCACAGCCCACACCAGAGTGCCTGGGTCTGAGTTCCAGCTCAGTTCCCCATTCTAGCTTTCTGCTAGAGTTCTAATTATACTTATTACTACAATGCCCTGATGAGTAGTAATAATGAGCTGTGTGTGTGTGTGCGTGCGTGTTTAAACAGATAAAGTTTTAAACAAATAAATAATGCCCCAAATTGTAAAACCTACTAAAATGAGAAGTTTGGCTTAACCTTCATACAATATCAAAATTGAAAATACTTTGTTTCCCTTTTCATTCCTATATTCTGCTCATGCCTGCCATCCTTCACACAACAGACAATGCAAGACCCTGAGAGTGTACCAGATGCCCCAGAACCCTGCAATGCAAAGGCAACACCAGGGCCAGGTCCCCTTCCCCTGCTGCCTGTCACCATCTGGCAAATCACCACATGAAAATGCCCAGTTCCTTACTGGACTGACACTTCCTACATCGCATACTGGATCAAACGACGACCCGTTGGATCTGGCGAAACAATGAGGACTACATTTTGTAAAGAGAAATGGAGCAGCCCTCATTATAGTGCCATCTTCCTCATCCTCACCAGTACAGGAACTTGCTAGATAGAACCAGGGTCTCAGAATCTAAGAGGCTGGTTCCAGCCATATGCCCCCAAGTTTCTTAAGTGATCCTCTGGTGTGAACCAATTGGCAACAATTCCACCTGCCAATGGTTAAGAATTAACAGCATTGGGCCTGGTGCAATAGCGCCAGAATCCCACATGGGCGCCGGTTCTAATCCCGGCAACCCTGCTTCCCATCCAGCTCCCTGCTTGTGGCCTGGGAAAGCAGTCAAGGATGGCCCAAAGCCTTGGGATCCTGCACCCGTGTGGGAGACTGGAAGAACTCCTGGCTCCTGACTTTGGATCGGCGTAGCACCAGCCGTTACAGTCACTTGGGAAGTGAATCATTGGACACAAGATCTTGCTGTCTCTCCTCCTCTCTGTATATCTGCCTTTCCAATAAAAATAAAATAAATCTTAAAAAAATTTAACAGCATCTATCAGCTAACTTAGAAACATTATCTTCAAAATGAACTCTGAGGAGAGGCAGAAGTATGGGCCTAAATTACACAAAATATGCTCAGAAAAGTTATGCAAGACAGTACCCAGTGGGCTCAGAATTGCGAGACAGTTCTAAGACTAAACCACACAGGAATTTCATAGTTTACAGACAACTGTTTTCTTCCAAACTGTCTGTGCCCTTGGCAGGTGCCATAGATCTTGAGGCGCTAAAGCAAAATGCCCTGAAGTAGTGTAAAAGCATTCATACAGCCACCCCAAAACTTTCAGTCCAAATCAACCTGATCGCCATGAGCTTATCATGTACTCCCTCCCTCTGACGATAAAATGGAGAGAAAAGCTGATCACACTGCCTCAAAGGGCTATGGAAAAAGATACCAATTAACACAAAATGGCTGACTCAAACACAAGTAATAGCTACACAGGTGCTGGATTTCAGGCAGGTCTGTGGATATCTCGGTGCCCCATTTTCCCCACTTGTAAAATGAGGATTACACGAGTAGCAACTTCACAGTTACAACAACGAACAGCGCCTGGAATGTAGCAAGTGTTCAGTGACTGTTCACTCTTACTATGATCATTATACACAGCCTCTAAATTCAGCTCTCGGCGTGGCTTTGTGCCACAACAAGTTAAGCCGCTACTTGGGATGGCAACATCTCCTACGAACAAGGCTCAACTGCAGTTCTACCTCCACTGTCTGTCCAGCTGCCTGCTGATGTACATCCCAGAAAGCAGCAGGTAACGGCTCAAGCACTCGGGCACCCACCACTCACATCAGAAACCCACAAGTCGCCAGCATTTGGGGAGCAAACCAACAGATGAAAGATAACCTCCATCCACTCCCACCTCCACCCCCATGCACCACCATCACTCTGTCTTTCAGGTAAAGCCTTTAAATTCAACAACTGTCAGTGATTTGGTGTCCTAGGAATAAACACATTTCACTACTGCTAAAAATTACAGAAAACATTCTTCATATGTGTCTATCACACACAACCTGTTCCAAAAATATAATCGTTAAACTAAGGATTAAAAAGTGCCCTCTGGGCCCGGCGGCGTGGCCTAGCAGCTAAAGTCCTCGCCTTGAACGCCCTGGGGATCCCATATGGGCGCCGGTTCTAATCTCAGCAGCTCCACTTCCCATCCAGCTCCCTGCTTGTGGCCTGGGAAAGCAGTCGAGGACGGCCCAATGCTTTGGGACACTGCACCCAAATGGGAGACCCGGAAGAGGTTCCTGGTTCCCGGCATCGGATCAGCGCGCACCGGCCGTTGCGGCTCACTTGGGGAGTGAATCATCGGACGGAAGATCTTCCTCTCTGTCTCTCCTCTTCTCTGTATATCTGACTTTGTAATAAAATAAATAAATCTTTAAAAAAAAAAAAAGTGCCCTCTGCGTGGGTCTGATTCGCCCCCTACAAACCCGGAGTCCAAGCACACTTCAATTAAAGAGCAGTCACTGCCTGGCACCGGTTCGCCCAGCTCTCCCGGCAGCCTTCACACCTCTGGAGAACGTACATAAACAGTTTTCTTGCTTCTGAGCAGAAACATTTGTAAATGCCCTTTGTAATCTTTTGACAATGGTGCTACATCAGCAGACGTTACTGCAGGCATTATAAATTAAGCATGTGGTTACACATGACAATACAAGGAATG
Source organism: Ochotona princeps (assembly GCF_030435755.1). Lineage (NCBI taxonomy): Eukaryota > Metazoa > Chordata > Mammalia > Lagomorpha > Ochotonidae > Ochotona > Ochotona princeps. The sequence goes on along the minus strand of NC_080855.1, from coordinate 30,132,618 downwards.
CCTGAAACACTTTCAATAGCCAATGGAATAGCAAACATCATCTCTCCTGAGACAGGCCTGTTACAATACCAACAGCAACAAGCCCAACCAAAGACTGCCGTGTTCTTTACACGCTAATCCCGCCACAGCATTCCGCGGCGCTAATTCACATGACCTTCCTGTCAACCCTAGTAGGACCCGTCCTATGCCACGGTATAAAGAAACTGAAATGGGGTAGGTCCTACATGGCAGCAGGGTAATCCACCACTCGGGGCACACACACCCCATGTCGGGGTCCCAAACTAATACATCCTGTGAGGCAGCAGTTGATGGCTCCAATGTTTCGGTCTGGGCCACCCAGATGGGATACCCAAATGTAGTTCCAGGCTCCTGGCTTGAGACTGGCCCGGCTGCTGCTGTTTCAAAGATTTGGCAAATGAAATAGTCATGGAAGATCTCTATTTGCATTGACTTAAAAGACAGATAAACAGTCCAAAAAGAAGAAGAAGGAAAGACACCGAGATAAAATGTCACAACAGATAATGAAGTGGCAAAGCTGTGAACCCAAGTGTTGGGGCTGCAGGAACCTGCTCTTCAGGCCACTAGACCTCCAAAAGTCAGGCTTCCCTCACTCTTGAACCACAGCATAAGCAAGCTTTCTCTCATAACATCCCAACCACACAGTCAACACCACAGCTCTCCACATTCCACTAAAGCACCTGCTTGAACTGCTCTGCAAACCCAGAATCTGGGCCAACAGATCTGGCTTCCTCTGCACTTATTCCAAACACAGCACTGGTGCTCAAAAACACTGATGAACCAATTAACTGTAAGACTGATTTGCTTAACTCCAAAGTCAGTTACAAAAAGAGACAGGGAGAGACAGAGAGTAAGATCTCCCATTTGCTGGTTTATTCCCCAGGTGGCCACAATAGCGAGAGCTGAGCTGATTAGAAGCTGGGAGCCAGGAACTGCCTGAGTCTCTCACATGGGTGCAAGGTCCAAGGGACTTGAGCCATTGTCCACTGTTTTCTGAGGCCAGAAGCAGGGACCTGGCTGGGAAGTGGAGCAGCCTGGAATCAAACCAGCACCCATACATCTTGCTGGCCCTGCAGATTGAGGATTAGCCTACTAAACTACCATGCAGGCCCCTGAAAGAACTGATTAAATGACTATTACTATTATACATCTTATCACTCAAGGAAACTTAACTTTTTAAAATACTTCTTCTATTGCACTTCAATATTAACCTGCATTCGGGGGTTAATGTTTTGCTTTGTTTTCTTCCTAAGCAAAACTAATCTTATTTTCTCTGCTCAGGCAATACATTTCATTAATTACTAATTCAACAGACCAAAGAAAAACAGGCAATTCAGCTGTCAGATCACACAAGACCTTTTTAATACTTCAGTCTTGTGGAAATTTTTTAAGCAGAAATTTTTTTTTTAAGATCCCATTTCTGTGTTAATGACTTAAAAAAGAAATTGCCCTTATGGGGGAAAGGAGCATATAAAAGGTAATAAACATTTAATGATCCAATAATTGGTTATATCAGAGCAATCACTGTTCAGTAATTAACTTTTCTTTCAGCTTGTTCACTTGATATTTGGAGCACCTTTGATAGGCCAGGAATTATCCATATTATTTATATAGTCAGCGAAAGCCTTGCAGAGGAGCGTGAAACGCAACAGGGTTTCCAGTCATCCATGTTGTCTCAGCTGAATTCTAGCATCCTCTTAAAAAAAGAAAAAAAAGTGATCAGCCAACCAAAAGCACAGAAGCCTTCAACAACGAGGCACAACTGACAGAAACGGCTTTAAGCAACCATGAAAACACAATCAGTAAACCGGAACTTCAAAGAAAAAAAAAATACTAAATCACACCACCAGTAAAGAATACAGTGAACAGCTGGTATGTTGTTACTATGCAAAATTACAATTAAGCTCAGGTTAATGTCATTTCCGACTAATTACCCACAGTGAGTCGGAAGAGACTCGCACTAAGAGATTTCACTTTACCTGTTTCAACAGTTTTCCCTGCTTGCGTCTCTGACATCCACAAGGCTACAACGTTTCTTTTTTTTTCTTAATGTCACAGCCACACAGGGGCACCCATCTCATTTCCGTCAAGGGGTTCCCTCCCACCCTCAGCAGATGTTAGGAGCTGCTAACGTGTCAACACCTTCCTTAAGTCACACTTTTCTCTGCATGCCACTTGCTTCGCACAAAAATAATGTTCACAGCACTTCTGCATAACCCTAACTTCCTATGTTACACTCCACTGCCAGCCTTTCGTTTTCCACTCCACCGGTTCCCACCGCCTGCGCCAGGAGCCTTCTCTAACGCTCTATACGGTATAGCAATCATTACTCAAGTGCCTAAAGCTGCTATGCAGATGATTCCAAATAACACCTCCTAAATCAGCGGTGTCTTTTAGCCACATGCTCTTCTAACCAGCCCTGAACCCTCATGTCCTCATGCACCTCCCACCAAATATACATACATACACACTATACACACATACACATACACAAAATAAAGCAAACCTGCCAGTACCTCCATGGCACAATTCCCATCATTCTGCCCAATGAGCCGTCCCTCCAGCAACTGCCATCTGAAAGCATCTTGTAAATAAACACAAGGAGACCATATCTCACGGGGGGTGGGCGGGTAGCTCTGTGGCAGCCACACCTGACAGCTGACACAGAACCACTTCAAGGCCAGGGACACCCTCTTCCTCTCCAAGAGAGGCTAGCTAATTGGAAACACCTTCCCGAGTCCACCTCTGCTAACAGTTGAAGGTCAGAGAGAAAGGTCCGACAGCCCCAAAGCAAGAAAAGACTCTTCTCATATGAATCACTTGGGCTTCTCCTATCATCCCTATACTTTGGGCACTGCCCCGACGGCACGCGTGACACCACCCTCCGGCTTCACACACGTCTGAAAGCAGGGGTCAGATCATTCATCTGCTCCTGGCACCTTTGAGAACCTGCGTGCTAGAGAGCAAAGAGAGGGAGGCAGAGGGCGAGAACACACAGTAGCTCCTCTGCTACTCATGGACAGATAGCTACAGAGCGCTGTAACCGATTTCAGCCCCTTTGTGCACACCGGAATATTTATTTAATCAATGTACTGTGGCAAAACAAGCCTCTGGTGTACTTTTGAAAAGATGGAAAGCCATTCGGAGCACGGTGATTGGAGCCTTGTCACCTATTTAGTTGACGGTGGGGCTCACCAAGACCAGGGAGTGTGAGGAAAGGCATGGAAGGGGAACAGCTCTTAGCAGGCACAGAGCACCCAGGCCTGCCAGCGAGGGCCACGTGTGCAGCTGTGGGCACACAGCTATCAGCCATCACTGCCAACGGCTGTGGCCAGTTCACTCCTCACACCTGCACGCGACCAAAGGACAGGGCCCGCTCCAGGTCCCTTTCCAGCAAACATACACACACACACACACACACACACACACACACTGCTAGAACCTCTCCCACTAACAGTTTAGAGATTCTTCCGTTTAAAAGAGAAAGTGGGGGTAGGGGGCATCGGCAGAACCAACCCTTCATCACTGTTGCCTACAACACTCGGAGAGACGATTCGAGGACAGGCAGGCGGCAGGAAGGAACTCTTGCCCGTGAACCCGCAAGTGCCTCTCGGCATGCACCAGGCAGACACTTGAAACAGCTTGGCCAAGGTACCTGGGCAGTCACGGCAAGACTGACTGCCACACCTGGAAACTTGTCCGTAACAATTTACCAAAACTATTGTGGGAATATTTTCAGAGAACGATATGTCAGACGAGATAGAACATGCTATGAACATTAAGCGGTGGTCACTGTCAGGAACTGACTTAAGGCTACGTTAATACACAGACCAACACCACAAACATCACATCACCAAAAACTTACAAACACGAGGAGCGCCTAGTGCAAAAAGACAAAATGTTATCTTCACCTGTTCCTCATTTTATCGGGCTTTCCACAAACTTCTAATTTGCTGGAATTTGGGGGAGGGGAGTGATGCTAGGGGAAACTTGAGGAACGTAGTCAAAAGTTACTGTTGCAGCCAGCCAATGTTCTCTCTCTCTCTGTGCCTGGGCAACAAGATACATGGGGGAGCACTTCGGGGTGGTTTTCAGAAATGGTATCATAGCATAGAAATTAAGAACTGTTTTTTAGGTTACGATGCAAAAGCCTTGTGGCTAAATCCTCACCTTGCATGCGCCAGGATCCCATATGGGTGCCAGATCATGCTCTGGCTGTTCCACTGGCCATCCAGCTCCTTGCTTATGGCCTGGGAAAGCAGTGGTGGATGGCCTAAGGCCACAGGACCCTGTTCCTACGTGGGACATGCAGAAGAAGCTCCTGGCTCCTGGCTCTAGGCTTCAGACTGCCTCAGCCAAGGCTGATGTTGCCACTTAGGGAGTAAAGCAGCAGATGGAAGATCTTTCTGTATCTCTTTCTCTGTATATCGGCCTTTCCAATTAAAAAATTAATAAATCTGTATTTTAAAATACTATTAATTCGAAAGTCAGAGGGAGAGAGAAGCAGAGGGAACCTTCTACCCGCTGGTTCACTCCATAGGTGGCTGCAACAATGAGGGCTGAGACTGTCTAAGTCAGGAGCTTCTTCCCTGTCTCCTACGCTAGTTCAGGGATCCCAGCCCCTGGGCCATCCTCTGTTACTTTCCCAGGCCATTAGCAGGGGGCTGGACTGGAAGGAGAGTAGCCAGGAATCCAACCAGACTCCATATAGAATGTCGGCATGCCAGGCAGCAGCTTTTACCTACTACACCACAACAGTGGCCCCAAAATTAGATACCTTAAACTACCACCCTTACTCCAGTCCCATGGAAGCATTTCAAAACAATTTTTTTCTAAAATAGTAATTCCAAAGCTTCCATACACATAAAGTGAAAGAACTCCTAGGGAGCCTTTCTCAAAAGGGGGGAATGGGGTTGGGAGATGGAAGATTCACAGAAGGGGGTTTAACTTTCTTTTTAAAGTAGATCAGGGGCGGGGACTAGGGATCTGTAGATTTAACAAATGCTATTGGATGGATTTGCAGCTCGGACAGCACTGCATGAAACACGACTGGAAACAGTCTGAAACCCACCCGGTTCTGATTCTCCATACAGAACCTGAGTGGCAAAAAAGTGTAATTATTTGTAAAAGTTTTGCTGTAGGGTGAAAACTAACCATTCTCTCACCACATATAAAAATACTCGGTCAGGGCTCTCATGAATATTTTTCTCACAGTTATAATCTCTCTCCTAAAAGGAAGCTGATATGCTATAATCACTATGTAACTCCTACTGGGAATCCTATCCTGCAAATTTTAAGAATAGAAACTGTGAAATCAAATTACTTGTCTGTAGCCACATGGGATTCTGGGTCATAGGCAATATGTGACTATGTGCTTTGCACAGAACAGTCTGGGAGCCTGTTCTTATTTTCATGATCATTATTGTGCGGTAGAAAGTTTAGATTTCAAGAGGTTTAATGACCAGACCAAAGTCATTTAGCTACAAACTCAAAGACAAACCTGAGCCCACAGTTTCTAATCCCAAAAGAAAACTACCCATTAAAAGGCAGGTTCACATTAGAGCCCTTTGAAGGGTCAAATCCAATCCACATTTTCCCCTTTCAAAGTCATATTCCCTAGTTTAGATAACCACATTAATCAGTGTTGCCAGCTACAAAGTAAACCGAACTTTTGCAATTCAAAGATGGAAAGAGCACCACCCTGGGGTCTTTCATCTGAGAGAACAATCAGGAAGCCTGCAGGATAATTTGTTTTAGAACACCACAGCACTTGTTTTTAAACAAAGCATTAACCAAGGAAAGAGGTTACAACAAAAGGAATCAGGGGACCAAAAAACAAAAACAGCCAAAACCAAGAAGCCCCACGGTGGGAACTCTGAAATACCAAAACTCAAGGTGGTTCTTGCTTGTCTTTTAAAATCTACGCCAGTCAGTCACAAAAGAAGGATTACACTTAGACCTTTTATTTTATTTTATTTTTTTAATCTGGTTGTGTCTAAAGCGAAGAATCATAAAGTAAAGCAAGCCCTTCCCGGAGTCCACTGATCATGCAAACTGAAAACAGATCTTCTAAGTACTGTCCCTCCACTTTCTAAGTAAGCCTGCCAAAGACCAGAAAGAAATACATCCTCATGAGTAGGTCAGATAACCCCAGAGGCAAATCAGTTAAATTTCTAAAATGTCTACCACCCTCCTCTCGAGGGCAAAATCATGCAGTACCTCGCTATTTTAATCAAGAGCATCCACAAGAGTACAGGTGACACAAATTAAGTTTATAAATTTTTAGTTCAGTTAAATGTTTAAAATATTTTTAATGGAAGGAACACAGTGCAGTGGGAAAAGCAGTGACCTATATATTACAAAACCTGGGCTCTACAACCTTTTTTCCTACCACCAACTCACCAAGTCATACAGAACAATTACATAACATAATTTTCTAGATCTGCTTTCTCATCTATAAAAAGGTGCCAACCTAAGGTGTGTGTTGTGACCTCTGAAGTCATCCATGGAAAAGCTGACATTGAGGGGAAGGGTGAAGGCCCCAGTAAAACAACATCAGGCCAAACACACACACACACACACACACACACACACACACATTTCAAGAAGCGTTACATAGTGACTCCAGCCAGGGTGTGGAAAGAGAACCCACAGACTCCACCATGGACACAACTGTTTGACCATGGGCAAAAACTCTTCCATGCAAAAGAGGGATGGTCAGAATGCCTACCTCACAGGCACACTGCGCAATGCTTACATGACTTACTCTGTTCAAATGACACATGGTAAGCAATCCATCAATGCCAGCTACTGTCATCTCCAGTGCATCAACACTGTGCTGACGGCGAAGCAATGCTGGCAAATAATTAAGCACTTCCATATCCTGTGATTTCTCATCAAGGGAGAAACAAAGAGATCCCTTAACTGTCTAACATGAAGTTCTGCTAAAATCTTCTGTTTCTACAAACACTCAGCAGTATTTGCCCTTATGCCGAAACCTGAGAATGCAGACGAATGCACAAACACTGTGTTCGCCTACACACACTGTCCCTAGGTACCCACAGATGTCAAAAGCCAGGAGATGAGCCCTCATAAGACAGCGTATCCATCTCTGGATTAAAAATACAACAACTCCTTTCCTGTGTTTCTATCCCCTTAAGTCAAAATCTGTTTTAGGGAACAGGCACTTGGCACCACATTAGGATGCTGTATGCACCGGATCCCATATCCCAACAGCTCCTCCACGTCTCTCTCAGCTTCCAGGTTCCATTCATGCACACCTTGTGAAGTTGCAGGTGATGGCTCCCGGCCAGCCAAACAAGAGGCCCAGACTGCCTTCCAGCTCCTGGCTTCTGCCTGGACATGTGGACAATGATCCAGTCAGTACTTGGAAAATGAAAGGCATCTCTTCCTCACATCACATAAAATTAAAAAATAAACATAATGTATTTATAATCTACTGTAGGAATTCAAACGGCGAAGGAATTAACATATTCTTGTCTTTTAATTACTCTTTTTTCAAAGCTCAAGGGTAAAAACAATTCTTGAAACAGTGGAATTTTTCCCTTCTCTTTAATCAACAACCATGTCTGACAAAGATGAGAATCCAGAAAAGAATGCAAATCAGCCACTGCTTTCTTCCTCCATTTATTCCAAAAGCTCTAACATTTCCCTTCAGTAAGTTGTTCCCCCTAAAACCATCCCTTCTCAGGATTCATTTTATTTGACTCCCCCCTCCAAAATCACCTGCAAGGCATCCTTCCACCCCGAAGTCCAGCCGTGTTTTTACTCATTACTCATCGGTGTCCAATTCCCTGTGGACAAGTGCAACCAAGTTCAGCTTCGCCTCTGATGATGTCTTTCCAATGAAAGTAGTCTGATGACCCTGTCCAGCAGAGAGCCCTCAGAATAAAACTTTTCTGCACTCTCTTTTCTCCAGTATATGTGCACAGACGTGGACTCGGGGACTCCGCTTGGCGCTGTGAAAGATTCCAGCATCACTGTTTTCTCAACATCTCCCCTAGGCTTAGACTGTAGCTGGTCCTCATTTTCATCATGTTAAGCTGCTAATAAACTAAAATTCCACTGATTCCAAAAAAGTCCCTGCAAACCTTAAGTGCTCCAGTGCTTAACCTGTCTTAAAGAAACACCATTCACGAACAATCACGAAGGCATTTGTAATCCAAACCCTCAGAATTTAAAAAAAAAAAAAAAACTTAATTTAAACCATATTAGGCAAAGAACACTTCCTTAATTGCCACAGGGCTCCCCGTCTGCTGTGAGTGTGGCAAGGAGCTCAACTCATGCAGAATTAGGCCCTGCAAAAATCCACGGCGGAGGGCACTTCCAATGTCATGATCACAGATTTATCGGCAAATAACCACTCTGACAGCAGGGCACATCTGACCATGTATCTTACTGTGACGCAGGCCGAAAAGACCCCAACTGCCACCCCACACCCAGCGTCTCTAAGAGAAACCCTATGCCCTCGAGGTAACTGTACACTTTTCCTTTACCCCAAACACTTTAGAGTTAGGAAGGCCCAGTGCTTCTGAATGTCTCATTCCTCCCTAGGTACTCTAAGCCTCACGACAGACAGAAGTGTCCTCCATTTGTCAGAGAGAAACTCTCCAATATATGACCCCTCAGAATCTTGGACAGCAAGCTGCAATAAAATGTGCAAGAATGACAACAGCAACATGAGAAACAAAGGCAGGAGCATCTGAGAGAACCCAGTGAAGACAAAACTAACACATCCTTCCAAAACAGTGGGTCCCTACCCACAACGTGCAGCACAGTCCCCCAGGGAGCTTTCAGACCCTCTCAAGTGGGAGTGGGAGCTTCAGCCCCCTCTCTGTTGGGCATGGGGGCCTTTAAATACTCCCCACGGTATTCTTAATGTGTGGCCACCTTTGAGAATTACAAGCTTTAAAGCTTACCATTGACTGAGTTCCTCTTCAAATAGCACACACACTAAAACCAAAAAAATATATATGTTTTCTGTGAATATGGTAAAATGTTAAGGTTTTTCAAGGATGTCTGTGGGTAATGGGTGTTGGCTCTGTTATGCTTCACATCATTTCATATTTATAAAACACTTCAGCCTCATATTCACTTACATACATATAAACACATTTTTACACAAATAGATGCTAAAGCCACCTCACAGTATACTGGTCTTCCACAGCACAAGTACTAAGATATGACTTTACTCTCCCACAGATCACAAACAGCGGTGCTGTATGGGGTGATTACTTCGCTGGAGGAAAACGTCAAGACCAATTCAATTAAGCCTGCTTGCTTGAAAATGCTGACCTGCATCCCGGAACACATTTTACAGCACAGGTCCTAAAAAAATGCTATACTCACACTGTCGTGGACATCTGAAGAATGTCAATTCTGAAAGACCAAAGGTATCTATCTGCTTAACCAGCAATTCACCCAAAATCAGCAGGGTTGCCAGGACTAAGCCAGAAGCTGTGAAATCCTGTACAGAACCAAATATTTACAGTCACAGTAGTGGGTTGTGACAAGACAATAGCACTCTCAGGGCTTGGCTCCTGAGCCTTCTTGAAATGGAAATGTGGGAAGCTTATTTGCAAGGATGTTCAGCTAGAGAAGTCATCGCCAAAGTATAGTATAGTTACCTACTAGAAGGTGATAACCCACTGAAAGCAACATCACACCCAGCAAGCCTTTGATAATTGTGAGCAGCTGACATCTCTAAAATTAGGATCCACTATGGACACTGGGATAGAGAGAGCTTAAGACACCACCAAGTTAAGACACCTGTCCTCCACAGGCTGCCTGGGCTGGAGTGCCAGCTCCGTCAGGTGTACCCTGGGAGGCAGCAGACGCTGGTTCAAGTACTAGGATTCCAGTCACCCAGATGAAAGCCTGTGGCCTTCCCTCTTCCTCTCCTCTCCATCCACCACCCTTCTCAGATTTAAAAGAAAAAAAAAAGTTTCCAAATGGTAGAAGATTCTGACAAGAACAAACAAAGCTGTTTTCCGGTTTGTGTTGATTGGGCATTGGAACGCTGTACATTCTTGAAGCTACTCTTGGGGAGAAACCATACAGACATACCTCAAAACAGCAAAGGAGACGCACATCTTCCTGTCTCCAAACACGTTTCTCCTACATCCTGGGATGGTATCAGGAAGCTGAGATGAGAAGTTGCCATGAGAGCCACGAGGAGAAAAACCAACACGTGAGTTCTAGATCTAGCCCTGTTTGAATACCCGCTGGGTGACCTTGGGGGAATTCAAACAACAGCTTCTCAGTGTGGAAATGAACAGTTGCTAGTAGCTGTGTCTAACTTCTCACATCACTCAGTTTCGACAGCCACAGTTCACACATGGCCCTGCCTTGTCTCTGGTCCTCTCCTGCTCCCTCACTCCATCCTATGCGTCCTCATCCCCCCATCTAGCAGATGCTCACCAAACCAGCCACCCCTTCCTGGAAGCCTTCACCTTTGCTCCTTCTTCTTCAATGCTCTCCCCTTGACTATTCACAAGTCTGCCTCTTTTACTGTCTGTATGTTTCTGCTCAAGTGTTGCCACCTTAGAGAAGTCTTATGGAAAGCAGCCGCAACAAAATAGCACATAAGCAGACACAAACTACATTGCGCTTTATAAACTCCCCTGCTCTACTCAACATATTCATGGATCTATTTACTGCTAAATACGCAGAAGGTGAACTCCGGGGCAGGTTCATGCCTCTCTTACTACAGTGTGCCCAGGTCTAGAGCAGTGCCTGCCCGGCACAAAGAAGCCACCAAACAGTCATTTCTTTTTCCTCCCAAAGAAGATCTCATCCTAAACACATGAAATAGTCTAAGATGGAGATCTGGTTGAATGAGGTCAGAATTTCGCTCAGCTGTCCCTTTTTGGTTCCCAAAATGATGTCCGAAATCTTTTAACTCTCTGGAAGTCTCTATGTTCACAATGCTTCTTTTGGACTCCATAACATTGCCTCTGATGAATGACTGCATTCTGTAATTGTCACTTATTAGTCACTCACAGGCACAAAACAAGGCACACCACCTCCTGGACTGTTACATCCCCAATATGTGCACAGCCAAGCAGAGCTGGAAAACAACTCCAACCACAGAATGGGATGCAGACTGTGGAGTGGGGGAATCTCCAACGCTTTGAACCTCTAAACTGCCAACAACCTGCTTCTAGTGGGAAGCGACTGGGGCTCGAGTAGAGACACCCACTATACAGAGGAAAACGTAAATCTAGGCAACATGGTGGTTTCTGACTCTGCTACTTCATCAGAATCCTAGCTAATACAATCTCTGGCTTGACCCTCCTTAGATCCATATTTAGGAAAGTCAAGATTAAAGCAGTATGGGAGCCCGGCGCGGTGGCCTAGAGGCTAAAATCCTCAGCTTGCATGCGCCAGAATCCCACATGAGCACCGTTTCTTATCTCAGCAGCCCTGCCTCCCATCTTGCTCCCTGCTTGTGGCCTGCGAAAGCAGTCTAGGATGGCCTAAAGCCTTGGAACCCTGCACCTGCATGGGAGACTCGGAGGAAGTTCCTGGCTCCTGGCTGCAGACTGGCTCAGTTCCGGACACTGTGCCAACTTGGGGAGTGAATCAATGGACGGAATATCTTGCTGTCTCTCCTCCTCTCTGTATATCTGCCTTTCCAATAAAAATAAAATAAAAATAAAATAAATCTTTAAAAAAAAAAGATTAAAGCGGTATCCTAGAAAATAACTTGGGGCCTGTACTGTGGTGCAGCAAGCTAAGCCAGCTAAGCCAGCGCTCTTGACACTGCCATCCAAAACAGACAGAGGTGGGAGACACAGCTCCTCCACTTCTGATCCAGCTTCTGGCTCATGTACCCAGGAAGGCAGTGGAAGATGACCCAACAAACTGGACTCCTGGCACCCACATGGCAGACTCAGATGAAGCTCCCCGCCTTCAGCCTGACCCAGCTCCAGCCTCTGCGTCCATTTGGGAAGCGAACCAAGTGATAGAAGCTTCTCTGTAACTCTGCCTTTCAAATAAAGCAAATTCGTCTTTAAAAAGAAAAGAACTCTGTACAAAGCACAAATAAGTGTTAAAAATACTCTCACGAAACCAACTGGCTACAATACTGTGATGAGGACTAAGGCACAACTAAACCACCTTCTCACACTTGCAAGTAACATACACTCAGCAAAACGAATATCTGCAAATCTCCATCCTCCAACACAGCAATGCTGAACTTAGCAAAAGTCACCGGTTCAAGGCATGGTGGTGACCCATTCCCTAACACTGGAATCTTTTCCTTACACTAAAGACATCCGAATGCCTTTGCATATCCGTACGTCTCCTAAGGACACCACTACTGTCAGCATGCTAGGAAGCGCTTCTTGCAAGATGGGAGTAATGACAACGCACATCATTGGGAAAGCAATTATATGCAGCGCTAACCATTTTACAATGGCCATATGGGCTGTATTTCAACGATGTCATTTCCCAATCAGGCTGAGCATACATATTTCTTCGTCCCTAATCCCAGGTACAACACACGAAAATGAATGAGGAGGTGCAACTGAAATACAGGCAGTGGACGCAGGAATCTGCAAACAGAACGCTGAAGTCACACTCTCACAATCAGAGGGCGCCCGCTGTCCTGGAGGAAACGACACATTGCTCTCTCCGTGGAAATCGCCAGCAGGACAAGGAATGGCACGAGGCAAAGGTAAAAATACACAGTTCCCAACCTACAAGTTTACAACATGAGACGGGCCCTAGAGGTAATATAAAACTTGCATTTTACAAATACATAAAATTAAAGCGTAAGAGATCACCTTTGAAACCCTGAACTTGAAGGTGTGGTTCCGATTACACTAGACTTTTATAGATACAGTTAAATCTCAGAGGACATGCTTTCGACTCGGGGCTCCCTTCCAATGACAATCTATAAAAACAGAACTCTACTGGATTTCCATTTTGGATGTGCTAAAAGATAACTGCTTATGGAAGTGTTTCAAGAGCGAGAAGATGTGAACGAACTGCTGCCTCTCTTCAAGAGGAGAGCCTCTTCAGCGAAGTGTTTAGCTTAACAGGTCTTCACAGGCACCTACAAATGTCCGTGTCTTTGTACCATACCCCATCCTCTCAACAGGTCTGAATACTGTGGGATGGCCACTTTTAGCCCAGGAGAGATGTGGAGGGGCCTTGATACTGTAAACGCAGTTGGGATTTCCATAAGAAGCGAATCTAACAGCCACATTCATTAGCATATTCTTTGTAGCAAAAACAAACCTCAACAGGACAGAGCAGGGAACAGGGAGGAACAATTTGCAAATGTGCTTAGAATAATGAAAGAAACAATGACAGAGGAAATAATGGACTATTTGTCACCAGGTATCTTCAAGATACAGATATCAAAAGCAAAGAGCTATTTCGTATGGTCTTTCACTAAGCAGAATAGAGTGTCTATTAGTTAAAAAGAGAGAGAGAGAAACGGAGCTCTAGCAATGAAGTCTCTTTTGTGGCAGAATAGATTCCAAAGAGAAGTGCCACTTCTTGGAATACTTTAAAAGCAGACAAGATAAAATGCTTGGGAATCTATAGCAGAATTTGGCTTACATGCACAGCAAACTGTGAAAGGGTGCCAATTCTCTCTCCAATTTGACACTTTTGTTCCAGAGGGCTGTTTTAAGAACTCAATGAACTTAAGTACGTGCATGGGTTCAGAAGAGGGACTGCTAATACAGTAGACCTCAACGTTAAGAACAGAAACCCTGGCCTTTCCAAAGGCCTAAAGTCTTCTCAGCTAGTACCATCTGGCAAAAAGTCAGATCTTAATAAGAAAAGGATTGAAAAGACTGGCAAGGTATGAGGCAGCAAGAGACTACACTATTTGAGCAGCAGACACCCAATTGCAACTTCCACCTTTTAAAAAGAAAAGAAAGGACTCCTCGAAGAATGGCAAGACACTGCCCCCAACCCCCGCCAAAACCCTATTATTATACCTAGAAAGTCCTTTGTAACCAATACAATTATGAGCTGTAACAAGAAACAAACGGGATCTACCAGAGACCCATTTGAGATTCTCTCACAAAATGAAAAAGAGCACACAGGTGAGTGCTTGGCCTTGAGGTGCCACCACACAGAGGTCAGGTCACAGAATCCTGTCTCAGGGTCGGCTCTACTGCCTGAGTCCCTGCACCCCACAGGAGAGACCTGGCTTGAGTTTCTGCCTCCCGGCTAGAGCCTCATCACCCAGCCCAGGCCGCTGTGGGCTTTGAGGGGAACTAAATCAGAAGATGGAAGCATGTTCCCTCTCCCTTTGTCTCTCCCTGACCCCATCCCCGCCTCTTGGCTAGATTTATTTTAGAATGGTACATGGAGCCCAAGGTTCCATCGGAGGCACAAAAGGCTACATCTCACAGCTCTCTCCTACAGACTTTGGAGAGAGGACCTCAACACTCTGGGTATCAGTCTTTCCAACTCTAAGGTCTCATTCCTCTTCTCACGGCAGAGGTGCATGTGACCACACAAATCTGCAAGCGCAATGTTTGGCACAGAGCAAAGACAAGTGAGAAGCAGCCTCCTGTTCCACAATGTCTTCTCATGGAAACAGGTGGACTGCACGTAAGCACTCCCAGTACCTACGACGGGGGGAGGAAAGAGAGCAGTCATTCTGAGAGCCTCAAGTGGCAATACCCAGAAGGACGTCTGCAGGGAGAACACGAGGGTTAAAATGCAAGAAAACACGGGAAAATCAAACGAGATGTGCAAAACACAGGGAGAAGATGCTGACTCCAATGCTCCAGGCCCAACTCCCCAGTAACACCCGGTATGCCATTACACGGGATGTCACAGACCAGGAAAAAATGAAGAGCACTTAAACTTCCCACCAGACCTCAAAGAAAACACGAAGCACATCCTGTCATTTCCCCACCAGATCCCAATGAAGCACATGACGTCATGACTAACACTTCAAAACCAAAGAAAACCTGCTTTAGGGTGGCTCTGAAAGCTCAATCCATTGGAAAATCACTTCAGAAGGTGGAATACTCCCAAACCAAGAAAGAGAGCATTTCCTTGACCTAATACGAACGTCAACATTACCTATGTGACCCATAGGGCTAGTCTTGTTCTCTGTACTTCTGGAAACGGTTAGTAGCTGCAGTTAAAATTAAGCCTGGGCTTCACATGGAATGAGAAGGATGGTTTTACTGGATAGGTTTAAAAGTTTCAGTGACTCAAAAGTGAGAGGCTACTTTGCTAAAATATCTTATAATCTTTAGAAAGCGACCAAGGGAACAGGAGCAGGGCAAATATACCGAATTAAACATTTCTGATTCTACCAGTAGTGTGTAAGACTGCTTTTTAAACATAGGAACTATCCCTGGATCCCAGTGCACTTCAATATTTAAAAACATTTTTATTCCTTCAACTGATGTGACCTGGAACCATCTGGTCTGTTTCTATATTACACTAATAAAACATTTTAAAACAACGCAACCAACACAGCAGGTTTTGGTACTCAGGTGTGAAATCGTACCTCCCAAGCACACTGGCTGAATCATCCCCCTGCCTCTCACCTGCAATTACCATCGGCTCCTTCCCCAGGTGGCTCGCAGCCATCACACAGCCTCTGAAGCTCACATCTGGAAATACAAACTCCCTCTGCGGGGCTCAGATGCTAAGGGAGCCAGAGGACGACAAAAACAAAAAGTTCATGCTGCTTTAGACAACTCCTGGAGACCGCCTTTTCAATATTCAGTATAAAGGCAATTTACCAAAAAAAAAAAAAAATCAAAGCAACTTTCTATCACCAAGATCCAGTTCAGGATGAATACTTTCCAACAAGTTATACGTACTTCTCAGTTCCTGCAGAGACCACCTCCTTCTTCTATGCAGGCCAGTCTCAGAACTTAAGCAAAGAATATGTCATCAGTTGAGAGGGCATAATTAGATGTTTTGATTAAAGCACTTTCCTTCCCTGGTTAACAAGATACAACAGATGTCACCAACTTTCCTAATAACAATACAGCTCTGCTTCTGGCATCGTTACAATTTTAAAACTGAACTGTCATATAGAAAAATTATAGCTAGGCTGTCCCTGTACCGTCATGACTCTGAAGAGGCTGTGACATGCCTGGACTCCCTAGTGGAGCAGATGTGGAAATCATATTCCACATTCCACAGCCACAAGCCCTCCTTAACGCGCACTTGAAGACTAAGCTCTGGAATCTGCACGATGGGGACGGATTCAAATCACCACCAGTTATTCCTGGATGCATCAAGCAAGGTGCGAAACCTGAACAGAAAATGCAAATCTCACAGTCACTTCCTTGCAGCAGCACAGAAACACAGGCAGCAGAAAAGTCTCTCAATGAGGGCAAAGTCCACCGAAAGTGGCTCTCCCAAAATTCTTGCAGAGAGGAGGAGTACTATACCTGATGAAAAAGGACAGATTTTTTTTAACAGCAACATTTCCCTGGTGCCTTTGATCCAATTCACAAAAATTCGATATATGCCGATTTTGTCAACATATCAGCCCAGAATGTAACTACAGAGAGGCCTGCATTTTAAATGGGAGGCAGAGCCTCCCTGATTGAAGTTCAACTCAAACATCCTGGTTTAACAACTCCATTAATGACTTCAAGCAAAGATCTAAAGATTACTCAGCCCCTTTGTCAGTCGCCATGTGTTATTTATGGGACAGCATATCAATCATGTCTTCCCCTTATTATTTCCTACTTTCTGGTCCTAAGCTATTTGGTCTGCCAAATGAATACATTCCATTGCTGCTGCAAATCTAAACAACACTTGATAAAAGATTAATAAAATAGTTGGGTTCTTTGCAACCACATGCTTACCCAAGGAAATTCATCAATGTCTTTTGATTTGCATATTTGGCTCACTGCCCCCCGCAGCAAGTGTATAAGGTACAATGCTCAGGTATCCTGGTGAACGGTTTGCATTTAATTCAGGTGTCAATATGCCTCTGCTTTAATTACATCCATCTTGATATGTTATTACAATCCCATGAAAACTTTTCATTATATGAATGGTTATAAATACATGCACAAGACAAACAGTTGTTATAAATTTCATGGTTCAGCAACAAACAGGCAAGGTACCTCCGCCAACATATCATGTGCGTTTGACGTTCTGAGTATTTCTTCAGAAGAAAAGTTCAATTCAGTCAATCTCTCCAAGTTCGCTTGTTTTGTATGTTCTGCTACCAATGTTAAATCGCTCCGAGTTTCCCTGGATTGGTAGGTTAAAGAAAATTATCTGACCCCTCCAAAAAATGCATTAAAATTTTAAGTGTCCCACATTTAAGATTCTTTTATATCCCAATACTTGTTTTATCTTTTCACTGATATTAAAAATGAGAAACCTTCAAATCTTTACCTTTATATTTCCTTTTTTTTTTTTCCTTTAGCACTTTCATTAAAGAGAAACCAGGGGTGGGGGGAGTTAAAAAATACAAAGGTACTTCCAGAGAAAGGCCAATGAATTTCAGGATCAGACACTGAGGAGAACTCAGGCTAAAAAGAACACTTTTAAAACATCCCTAACCGCTCAATAGCTATCAGAATGTGTCTTGGAGAGAATGGGAAGCCTTAAAAATGGGTCTCATCCTAATTTGTACTTGAAAAAAAAGAAATCCCCCAAGGTACTCAGTCCCTGGGGCACTCCCACACCGTGGAGAAGAGTCTCCAGGTTTCACTAGGTTTGTAAAGAGCCTCTAAGTCCCAGGGCTATCCTGAGCAGGTCAATTAACCCCACCCGGATGCGTTTTCACTTGCAAAAATGAGAGGCAGAACTACTTTACTAAAGACTCCAAGGACCGGCTGGGATGTCACAGGGCTTAGAATTGACATCAGCCAGCAAGGGCTGCAGTGAAACTGATCCAAAGTCTGGGTGTGTAAGTTAGGACAATACTTCCCATAGATTTAACCCTGTGGATTCATCTCAACACTACATTTTTAACAATTAAAACGACCACCATAACAAACGAGAAAGCAAACTGTAATACGCACCAACGTTCAATAGCAAATGCTTGCTTCTCCCCTTGTCCTACTAAAACTATAATTTCACTTCAACCATGGAAAATCACTTCTCAGTGCAATTCAGAACCTTTCTTGTTCTCGCCAATTGAACATGCACACAGATAATTCATGCAGATCACTGGAATTCTACCACGAGGCTGGAGAGTAAGTGACAATGTAACATCCAACTACCCTGTTTTTGTATCTCTTCTCATTTTTATCTGTTAAAAACTATTTACTGAGAAACACTCAAGACAGCAAGGTTGAACCAGCAAGCACAAACGAACAAAGAGACCTCGAGCTAAACAAAAAAAAAAAGTCACCTCTGGTTTAACAGGTGAGAAATAACTGAAATATTGGACTACAAGCTCTTAATTCCCTGTGTTAAATTCTAAAATCTCACTGCCTTCTGAAACTACACAGACCCTGAAATGAGACAGACTTTATGGTGGAATGAAGGTTAGCTGGGAGGAAAACAAAAAGGAAAAGCACATCACACACACACGCCATGACAACTTGACCCTGGCAATGACTCACATTCATAATTCAGCCACAGTGTGAAAGCATCAAATTTCACCCGTTTAACCCAGATTCAAACTGTGCTTCAGTGAGCAGCCACCACACAGTATTTGCAATTTGAAAACTTTCTGCCAAGCAATGAATCCTATTCGGCACAAGCCATTTTCCATGACTTACAAACTGTGGGCTTTTTCCTTCTCTGTGACTCCATCTTATGGAGTCCTGTGAGTGTCTGCAGGCCTCTGAAGGCACCAAGGAGGTAGGGTAGCTGGAGGTATAGCGGGCAGCAGGACACAATTACAGTGAAGTCTTTTTTTTAAAAGAAATATCTGTATGTACTTGGTACTTCGCGATGTTTGTTCAAGCAAATCCTAACTGGAATCCAGAAGTGAACTGAGCAATTAGCTCAAACAACCTAGAAAACTGCAGCAAGCAACTCACTCTCACAGAGCTGCTAACACTGACAGCTACCAACAGAACTCCACACTGTAGGAATGTAAATAACAAAAGTTCAGCATGTGAAAAACTCCACATTCCACTCACAACTTCCCAAATCCATTACCTTTCACTGCCTTTACAGCTTTGAGACCTCTACCCCAGGAAAGAGAGGGAGGAAGACGAGGGAGGTAAGCAGAGTGTGGGTGGCTGCAGTTTCTAACTGAACCCTAAGATGAGGCCCCATATGCACTAACGGGGGACTTGAAAAGACTCCATCCCACAGGACTAAGACATCAGAAGTCTACAATGTTTAGTCCCTTCCTAAACAAGCAGACACAGTCAGTGTGAAACCCATTCCTTTCCTCAGACATAAAGCGGCATAAAGAGGGCCTAGTCTTTGATATTCACTGACAGCATAGCAAGACATACATAGCTAGCAACCAGCCCCAGCCCAGCCCCAGCCTAGCCTTAGCCCCAGGCCAGCCCTAGCCCCAGCCCAGCCCAGTCCAGACCAGCCCAGTCCAGACCAACCCAGCCCCAGCCTAGCCTCAGCCCCAGCCCAGCCCAGCCCAGCCCAGCCCCAACCCCAGAACAGCCTAGCCCAGCCTCAGCCTCAGCCTAGCCTCAGCCCCAGCCCAGCCCAGCCCAGCCCAGCCCAGCCCAGCCCAGCCTCAGCCTCAGCCTCAGCCTAGCCTCAGCCCCAGCCCAGCCCAGCCCAGCCTCAGCCCCAGCCCAGCCCAGCCCAGCCCAGCCTCAGCCCCAGCCTAGCCTCAGCCCCGCCTCAGCCCCAGCCTAGCCTCAGCCCCAGCCCAGCCCCAGCCCCAACCTAGCCCCAGTCCAGCCCAGCCCAGCCCAGCCCCAGCCTAGCCTCAGCCCCAAGCCTGATGCATACAAGAAATGAAAGAACACAGCTCACATTGACAAGAGAGACAACATCCTTAGGGTCTCACCATGTCCCTCAGTGAAGTTCTTTGTCAAAGAAAATGAATGCACAATATAGAACAAATACAGATTCTCTGAGACAGACAGATCTGCCTCAACTGACAAAGTCCTCCAATTATTTCTACTGCTCTTTAAATTACATATGGCTCACCCTAACTTCAATTACCAGGATTTTTAAATCTACCTGAATCTTTCAGAACTTTCTTAAATAGCTGCCACTGTATTCCCAGATCTTTTCCTAAATCTACAGCACAGTTAATGTGATCATAACCCTGAAAATATATATATATTGCTTCTTAAGGAGAAAAACATAGCAGGAGGCACTTTCGCAAAATTAGGCTACATGAGCCTATTATGATTCCTACACACAGGATGAGATAAAATTGAAATCCACCCTCCTCTGCATGCAGACACACACACCTTCCATCAGGAAGTGCTGCAAGATTTGTCCAAAGGTTTCCCACTGAGGAACCTGATTTCTATTTCTAACACTCTGAAAAAAAAATCACCCCCTAGTTCTGACAGTACACACAACTGTTGTATAGTCTGGGAATATCCTCAGCACCCTCAACACTCCAAGCGAGTTTATGTCTCCTTGTTATTAAACCCCCTTTCAGCAGTGAGGGCTAGAAGACACAACTCTCACACAGGATCCAACAGTCCAACCATTAACTTCATGGCTCTTTTTTTTTTTTTTAATTTACTGACCCACTCCTATCATATCTACTTCCAAAATTAAAGCTGAAGCAGTTACAATCCACGGCTCCCACAAGGCTCGTGGAATCATCCTATCACAGCCTTGACCTCCCCTCGTATAAACACTCCTCAAAAAAAAAAAAAAATGTTCTGCCTTGTAGAGTAAAATTCTGAAATTTGGTCAGTTCAGCAAAATACTCTAAGTCATCACCCCACACACTTTCAGTAGTAAAATGCTGGACATACCCTGGCTCTTCAGCAGTCCCAAGCCAACTTCCCAACAAAGCCAACAGCTTCGCAGCTTTCCCTGGCTGTGTCAGAGCGGAAGACAGGTCCCACCCCTTTTTGAACTTGCACTTCACACACACAGCGAGCAAGAGCAGATCATCTGAAACCTTTGTCTTAATATCAATGTCAGCCTCTTTCCTCCAAAAACCCTCTTTTCCATGTCGCTAAAAAGCAACAACACAGGAACCTAGAAGGGAACGAGGATGGATAAAACGCATAGGCTGAAAACTAGTGTGACGGCACCCACTGGGCTGCTTTTGCAGGGTGAAGGGCTAGCAATGAGCATCACTGGCCCATACTCACCCCGTGGTGGAGATGCTAAGATCAGAGAAAGGGCTGACACCAGGGAGCAAGGGAGGCGGGGGTGGGGGGAAGGTGCACTAGCCTCCCCTCAGTATTTACACCTCACTCTGACCCTGCAGTTTCTGCTTTAGCAACAGCCGCCCACACCAGCCTCTGGGCCTGACTCTCAGATCACCTACCCTCAGCCCACTCACCCCAGGAGCACAGGCCACCCTATGCCAAAATCTGGAGGAATTTTTATGAGTTCGTTCCCAGCAGTTTCCACACTGTGTTACAGATGACAAAGACGAGAATAAAAGTGTCTCGTGGTCGAATAAATGTAAGAAAAGGGGATACTGCATTTCCTTATCTGATATTTAAAATTCCCAACCCTGTAATAAAGACTTTTATTCTGGCACAGGAAATCATGCATTAACTCTGTCTAAGCCATCAAGCCCCAAAATCTGTTTGAAGCTGGCTTGAACCCTACTTCCCCTACCTATCCAAACCACTTCATCCTCAGAGGCCTCATCTCTTCTGTGAAGATGTCTCAAACACCTCATATCTCACTATCTGGTCCCTGAAAGCCTACTGCACTTAGCTTGATTGCAAGCATTCAAGCACTTGCTTCAAAATTATTTTTTATACATGTTGAACCTGATTTGCCAACTAAACTGCACAGTCCTTCAAGACAATGCCTGTGTTTTTCTGTGGCTGGCACATATTAAATACTCCATAGTTATATGCTGATTAATGCAAGGAGTATAATTAATATAGTTCTTAAAATGATTAAGTGATATTTGATCATTACAAATTATTGAAACCTATTAACACGGAGTGTTGGAAATACATTAAATTCCATACAGCCTACTTACACTACTGTCGTGTGGGTAAGACCTAAAACACAGCCAGCAAATAATGACCACATCCAAGACCTGGGCTGACACATCAGAAATGAGTCTTCATTTTCTTAAGGCTATAACGGCCTTCACTGGCCCTGTTATCCACGAATCCCACCAATCATACCCCTTGCTTCCTTGGATCAGCTGTACCAAAAGAGACTGCTCTAAGAAACCCATGTCCAAAAGTGAAGTAAGGAACAACTAAAATATTATTTAAAAAATCACATTTTCAGCTATGGCTTCCTGATTAAAAAAAAAAAAAAGCTACACACACATACACAGAACAGAAAGCCAAGCCCTCATAAATCAGGATACTCTGGTGGTAGCTGAGTTCCCAGCACTGCCATTTGTCATTTGTGAACGAGGCATGCCTACTTGAGGGTATATATACCCTCATCCTGTCATTCCAAGAATAACCAAATAAACAATACCATGTCCAAATAGCAATTCTGCTTCTCCACATCATAACGCAAAGAACACCAAGTTCAACTTTGGCCTCCTCACCTATCCTCTTATCTTCTATCATGAGACTCTTCATAATCACACACTTGAACTGCAGGGCACAATTACTCAAGTCAAGTGTCCCTGCAGAATATGAAACTGCCTAAGCCAGTTTCACTGGCTGTAAAATCTAAGGCCTGTTGAACTATTCCAAAGCTTTCACCACCTTAACAATCCAACAACTGCAAAGAATACCCAACCTAACAATGCAGGTTCTCATGACGCAAGTTTACTAGTTTTACACAAGTCTCGGAACAAAGTATGGCTAGAGCGGAACTAGTCACAGCAGCATAGTTCGTTATGAATTAGGAGCATCGTTTTCAGACACAAAGTCCAAAGTCAGTCACTCAGGACAAAATCATGCAGTCAGTGTGCCCATCTGAACTGAAAGCACAAGCTTCCAGAATCTGCCAGCTATTGCCCTGGGCTGCCATAAGCTAGAAAGCCTACCCGTGCAAGCCAGTATTTCTGGTTTCTCATCACAACACCATCCTGGCAGCAGCCTTGACAATACATGGTGACAACTGTTTTCAATTCTAAATGCAACTCACAAAAAGACAGTACGCATTTAGGGTAACCCTTAACATCTAGACTAATTCTTAACATTTGCAAACACTCCTGAAACACACATATGTGTCCAAGCTCACGGCTTGGTTGCCAATTTCCTAATAAGCTCTAACATTTCTTGATAGTTCGGTGAATTTTCCAAACTAAATACAGTGGAACACGAGAGGTTTGAACAATCATTACACACATGTGTTCTAACCACCCAGCCTGGACACAATGAGATAACCAGGAGACAATATATCTAACTTCTCCCAAAGATCCAGACACATGTGATTATTTTTTTTAATTTCCTACTAGTTTTAATCTGAAAGAGTTTATGTATAGCTCTCCTATAAAACTTGGACTTCATAAAGGTGAATACTGACAGTACATTTGATGATATTAGCGAACTTGGTCATTTATTTAGGATAATGACACTGGGGTTTTCAGTGGGGTTTTTGGGGAAATTTTTGAGTCATGGCTTCAAGAATCACACAGAAATATTATCAGATGAGATCACATCACAGAGCAAGGGAGACCAAGCGATAAAGAATAAACAAGAGATTTAAGTTGGTGGTGGTTACACTAAGATTCATTACACTTTTCTGTCTACCTATGTGTGTGCTCACATTTTTCTATAACATTTTAAAATAAATTGAAAAAGTCTTTTAGATGCACACAGGACATTCAGATATGAAGGCGATCTTATACTCAAACAACCCAAGTAACCTGGGCTTTGAATCTAGAAAAGTGGCAGGGCTAAAAAAAAAAAAAAATTAACAGCAAGGGAAGGAATACTAGTAGCAGCACATACTGGACTTGGTCATATTTAAAAACCAAGTTGTGCTATGCTCCAAAGGAGCTAGAATTGGCAAGTTTTTTCCTCAAAAGCCAAATGGGATAGATGTGCACCCCTCCAAGCCAAGTCACGAAAAGTAATCAGAAACATGTACCTAGGTGACATCTCTCCTTACCTGGCCTTCAGAAACGTCCAAGGGAATCTGAAGGCCCTTCCTACTCCCTGGAGAACCACTTGTAACCAGCTCTCTGGAGCACTTCCCTAAGCCAACCATCCCACTTTCTTCACCCACCTTGGCAGACCGAAAGCCACAGAATTAGCCTGCTAAGTGGTTAGCCTCATCACTCAAAATCATAGCCTAAATAAATAAATAATAAGGTGCCAGTTCTAGAACCAAAAGGTAACTGATTCAGTCACAAACATAAAAATCCCTGGTCACCACCAAGACCATCACCACCACCAGCCAGTACCATCATCACCGCCAGCCCAAGCAAAAGTAACTGGAACAGAAAAGTACAACCCTGACAGGAAGAGGTGTTTTTTTAAAAAGAAAAAATATTAAACCTGAGACCAAAAACATACACAGAATCAAACATCTAAACCCACACTGTGAGATTTAAGCTATCATTTCACAAAGCTTGTGTCTGAGCACCTGAGACAATATTGTAACAACAACAAAAACCAAAAGAAAGGGAAAAAGTTTCCTTCAGGGATCTCAAACCATCACATCAGATGTCTCAGAGGCTAAAAACCAACTTACATCTTGGTTTCGTGCTTAAGAAAGCCAGACCAACTCTGCAGAATCTCAAAGCCGGTGTGTGTGTGTGTGTGTGTGTGTGCACACGCTGGGGGTGGAGACAGGGAGGAAAGGAGATGGTTACTTTTATAGAGCCTAGTGACCAGTCCTAGCACCAAATCAGATGTGTCCAGGCAAAAATAATTTCCCCCTAACCCCTGGACGGTCTTCCTCCCCCTCCCTCCTCGCTGCCCCCACCCTCCCAAGAGCTGCCAGGAGAATGTGCATTTGGGAATCAAGGCTGCCGGCAGGTGCCCAAGGAATAAACACACACAAACACACACACACACACACACACACACACACACACACAAAGCCAATCGCTCAGAAGGGGGGAGGGGGCACAAAAAAGGCAAGGGTGGGTGACAACTGGTGACAAGCCCCTCAGACACCAGCTAGATTTTATTCTTCCTTCCCACCACTTCACCCTGTACACTACACCTTTTCCTGTCCTTTAATTCAATTGCTCGTGTACACACACACACAATGTGCATCTGCGTGTGTATAGCTAATATTATAATTAACCCTTTCTGTAGCAGAGCCCATACAGAATACAGAAAGATATTCCATCCTTTCCTCCTCTTCTCTCTCCCCTCCTCCCTCCTTTCTCCCAACCAAGAGAAAACGCCCCCTTCCCCAGCCTCACCAAAAAAAATAATAAAATAAAATAAAATAAAAATAAAATAAAGGGTTGAAGGGGGTGGCAAAGGCACCACAAAACCCTACAGTCTCCGGTCCCGAGGACACCAGGCGAAGTCCACACTCCACAGACACACACACGGACATATGGCTCTGTTGCAAGCACACAGAGAACCGTCCACAGGCGCCCCAAACCCACCAAAGACTTCCACCAGCCAAGAAGCCATGATTGGGGAGGGAGGGGAGGAAGGAGTGGGGGCAGAGCTATCCGAGGAAAGGGGGCGCATTGTTGTGATGCCTGAACCCCTTTCTCTCTGCCCATCTGCTGGGAAGGGAGGGGGGCGCAGGGGATAGGCGAGCGAGAACGAGGAGACGAGACCAGGCAAGGCTGCGATTCCCTCCTGCAGACTGCCTGCCTGTCTGCCCGCGCCCCCTACTCCCCGCCCCCCCTTCCCGCCGCCCCCCTCAAAAAAGAACCTCAGCCCAGACAGACGGACGGACGGACGGCCCAGAGCACGGCACGGGGAGGAAACACGAGAGCCAGGCGCCCGCCGAGTGGGGTCGTGCATAAAGAGAAACCCGGGGGGCGGAAGGGGGGTCCCCCTTACCTCCAGCGCTTCAAAAGTGACAAAGCTGGTCATGGCAAATCCATCAATGATGTCCTCTTCGGCCGAGGTGGACTCTCTCCGCTTCCTCCGCGGGGGTCTGGGCCGGGACGGGGCGGAGGACGGGGGCTTCCCATTGTCTTCCTTGTCGGAGCCCGACGACGAGGCGAGCGAGGGCGCCCGGGTCCGGCCGGCCCCGCCGCCGCCCGCCGCGCCGGCCCCCAGCCCGCCCCGGGAGCGCCTCTCCCGGTCTCGCTGCGACCGCGACCGCCGCTTTCTGCGGAGTCCATGGCCCCGCGCCGGGCCATCCATGGCTCTGCCCGCGCCGGGGTCTCCCCGCTCGCCGCCCGCCCGCCACAGGCTCCGGCCGCGGCCACACACACGCGCGCGCACACACACAACACACACACACACACACACACACACACACACACACAAAATTGACACCGAGCCCTCCCTCCCCCTTCACGGCTTCCCTCCGCCCCGGCGGCGGCCGAAAGGAGAGAGGGGGGGGGAAGAAAGAGCGGAGAAAGAAAAAAGGTGGGAAGGGGCGGAGAGAGGGGAGGAGGGACGCGGAGCGAGGGCGAGAGGCGAGGAACCCAAGTGCGGGGCTCCCCCCCTCCCCAAGCACCGAGGGGTCGGAGAAGCCTGGGAGCAGCGCCGAGCAAAGTAATGGCTGAACACACAGGTCTCCTTTAGAGGGGAGGAGGAAAAAAAAAATAAAAACTCACCAAGCAGGCAATAAATCAGAATAGCGGAATGCTTTGATCAAGAGACTGGGAGGCTCCGGGGAGCCCTCCCCGCGGCCATTCTCCGCCGCGCCCCCCCGAAAACGCCTGCGTTTCCCCCCCCAACACACACACACACACACACACACACACACACACACACACACACCTCCTCACCCCGCTTCGCGAGCCCCAAGCAGGTCCGAAAAAGGTCGCGGGAAAAAAGTGGGGGCAATGAACTTCACCCGCCCCTCGCGCAGGAAGACACCCCCGCCGCCTCTCACGCACGCCTCGGAGCAAACTCACTCCCAGGCTCCAAAATTTTTGAAGAAATGCGTCCAGGGGAGGCCGGGGTTCGGGAGCGACCAGAGAGGGGCGAGACCCCCCAGAAAGGGAAGCATAATAATGCGTTCATTAGCAGAAGGAGAGGTGGAGGCGAAGGGAGGCGGAGGAAGGAGGGAAGGAGGATGCTGGAGCAGTTGTGGGGTTTGCTTTTCGGTCTTCGAGGGGGGAGGAGAGGGAGATGAAAGAAGAGAAGCAGCAAACCCTGACGCTGCCACCCGCCCCCCCTCCTCACAAAAATATGTTTTCCAGTCCCAGAGAAGAGGTCACCCTTCCTCAGAAAAATAAAAAAAAATTTAAAAAGGGAGGGGGTGAGCCAGTCAGTCGATGAGGAAAGCAGAAAGAAATCTCCAGCGGGAGAGACACCGGTGTGCTGCCGCCGCCTCCGCCGCCTCGAGCCGTCGCCGCTGCCTCTTCCCGTCGCCCGGCCGGAGGCAGAGAAGCGCTGCCGGGAACGCCGCTCTCGCCGCTAACGCTGCCGCTGCTGCTGTCGCCGCCGCCGTGGCCGCGAGAGCCCCGAGCCGGAGGGTGCACGGCGTGTCCCCGGGCGGCTGCAGCGGGAGCCCGGGCACGGCCCCATCCTCCGCCCGCCTCGCTCGGCTCTCCCGCTCCTCCCCCTCCGCGGCCGCCTCAGCCCAGCCCCGAGCGCGCGCCCGCGCGCGCCCCGAGCGCACTCGCCCGCGCCGCGCGCTCCCGCTCCCCGCGGCCCCGGCCGGCTGGATCACGTGGGTCGGCCGGCCTGGGCTCCCTCCGCCCCCTCCCCAGTTGTAAGAGTGTTGTAGAAAAAGCAAAAAAAAAAAAAGGCTGGGGGCTGGCCGCGCGCGCGAGCCCAGGGCATGCGCGCTGGGGCGGCCGGGCCTGCGCACTGGGGGCGGAGGAGCGTCCTCGTGGTGGGAGAGGGGGCGAGCGGGCATGGATGGAGGCAAGTCGGGGGGTCGCGGCCCGCGTGGACAGCGAGGGGGGTGGTGGGAGACCGCGCAAGGGCCGCGCGCGCCCGGGGCGCCTGCGGGGCCGTACAGCCCCTGACCGCTTGCGCGCGCGCGCGCACCCCCAGCCCTCTGCCTGTCCCTCGAGCCTCCTGTCCCCGTCCCGCCCGTGGCACCTGAGCTGCCTTCCGCGGAGAGAGCCCCTGCCCACCTCGCCCCCCCACCAGGGGATTTTTTCCGTGCGCAGCGAGCGAGTGAAGGAGGGCATCCGGAGACGGGGACACGCGGGGGGGGCGGCGACCCTCGGAGAGGGGTTTGGGGGACGCGCCTGGAGGGCGACAGGCGAGGGAGCGGGTGAGGAGACGCGGGGCCTCGGCTCTGCCGGAGCGCCCTGAGAGACGGCCGGCAAGGCGGAGTTGGAAACTTTTCCCCCACGTGGTGCCACTAGAGCGTGGCCGAGTGACCTCGCGCCCGGATGACCCCGGGCTCCTCGCCTTGCGGCGGGGGACCCTTGGGGACGCGCCGGCGGAGTCCGATTCCCTCAGCGCTGAGGCTGGGCCGGGCTGGCCTGAGGAGGCGCCGGTGGGGATGGGGGCTGGAGGGCGGGCGGCGCCGGGGACGAACTTGAACCTCGGCGGGCGGCGGCCCAGGGGCGGGACAGCCCCAGCCTGAGGGCCCGTTAAACCCGCAAACCGCAGTCCTTTGGCAGCGCCTACTTTGGTGACTTTTGGGAGAGGTGAAAGGGGGCTTACAACTTCTTCCCACCTGCTGACCCCTCCTCCTGCCGCGAAGCAGCTGATGCTTATTTAAAAAGTTGTTTTGCAAAGCTGACTGTAGCTCAGAATCGATCGGCAAAGGCGATCAGCTTTCCTGGATAAAATAGTCGTGTGTTTTCGGGGAGGCGCTGGAATTGGTCTACGCAGACCAGAGAGAGACTTGCAGGACTCTCAGAAGGCGATAAACCTGTCTGTCCAGGCACGTGAACGCCGTGGCATGTCACGCTTCATCTACAATAGTCCACACCTGGGGAAGGAAGAAAAGCGAATAAAATGTTAAGTTATTCATCTCCTGCCTAGAATCATTGGATGCCTGATTTCTTCCCTTTAAAGTGATTTTCCTCCACTCAATTCCACACATTTTTGCAAGAGAGAGAGAAGAGGCACTTCCCACCCCCCAACCTGTCATGATCAAGATTGATTTTTCTTTTTCATTTAACAAGTGTGTGTTGGGCAGTTATAAATGCTGGGAACGGAATGGCACACAAAACATAGAAAGGAGGTGTGCTTCTTTGGAGCCTGTTGGCTTCCTGGCAACTTACTGGTTTCTCATTGCCCTGTCCTAAGTCTCACTCCTTCAGCTGCCTCACTTCTGGATCTCTGTGAAATCCAAGCCCAGCAGCTGGGAATGGAGGAGAAGTAGTGTGTGGGGGGGGGCAGAGGAGGGCATCAGGGGTAGGCAGGATGCCAGAAAAAGAGGGGGAAATGTCCAGTGGAAAGAGAAAAAGAAGACAGGCTTTGTGCCTATCCAGAAACAAGCCTTTGACCCTAAGGAAAACTGAATGACCAGTTTTCTTATAAGATCAACAAGACTCACTTAGAAGTTCAAAAAGTTCCTTTTCTCATCAACTTTCTCAAAAGGTGACACCTTTTCAAGTAGGTCGTGTGCTGTCTTGAGAGGAGTGACTGCTCCGTGAGATCGGATTCCATTTATCAAGAACACAGAGCCCACTTCCAAAATGACCTCAGGTGGCTGCACTCAGAGCACGGTACGAGTGCACCTGTGTTGGCTTCTAGGCCATTCCAGCAGCAGCCGCTCAAGGCCACCACACCGAGGTTATCAAACTCACCCTACCAAGTGAAGGCAGACTCTTTTTCATTTAATGTGAGGACTTGGCAATTATCCTTTTTTTTTTTTTTTCTTTTTTAGGGATGTCAGGTATGCTTTAGGTACAGATAAGATGCCAGAAAATCTAGGAACATTAGAGTTGCAGTCACTTTTCAACAACTTGAGGGGTGGAGTTGAGCAAAGTGTGAAATTGGCAAATATAATAAAAGGTATTATATTAGTGACTTTCCGGAGTAGCCCTTGGCAGTCCTGTCTTTAAAGAGTAATGTCTGGTAGGAAAAAAATGAATAGTAATACACTGCATCCAAGAACCTTGCCTCTGGCAAGAGTAATTTGCAAACGCGTTTTGGGATAATGTTTAAATGATTTTTTTTTTCAGGGTCCAACTGTAGCACTCGCTGGAATTGGTAATACCTTTTGGGTCAGAGTTTCATAGTGTTCTGCCATCAGAGAACTGGAATTGTTTGTGGATTATATTCCCCGTATCCTCTTCTAATTCCTCACTCTGGTTTTGTTGAAATTACTGCTGAATGATCAGTAGCTACCATATAATAAGCTAAATATTCACTGTGTGCCAGGCGTGGTTTTAAGTAAAAAAAAAAGAGGGGGGGAGCGTATCATTAAAGTCTCATAAATTTAGAAAGAGTGTATTATTTTACACTTATTTTATAGTTGAATACACTGAGGCATGAAGAATCTGCTGAAAGAGAGCACACCTGTTTAGTGGTAAGTGGACTTTGGTCTTGACAGTGATTCCTCAAGAAGTGCCTCATAGATAGCACAACCGGCTTAAAACCTGTTAGGCACCATCTACTGAAGTTAAATTCTGTAGCTCTTGATAGTTCTAGAATTAGGAATGTGCCAGTGTCGGATGTATGTAAGATTAAACCACTCAGAAAAGCGCTGTTCGTACCCACCAAACTAGAAATGAGTAGTGAAGTAGTACTTCATCATCAGTAGTAAAGTAGGTAAATAACCAATAGTGTATTCACACAATCCACACATAAAAATGAACAATTTCCAAAAAGAGTAACAGGTGAATCTTGTAAGTGCAAGAGCGCACGTGTGGTTGTATATGTGCCAGGACTGCCTTTACAGCGCAGACGCAAAAGACAAGAAAGCACCGCGGGAGGCCCTACCCTTGGAGGAGAAGGCCATGAGTGGGAGCGAGTACACATAGGGATTCTGGGGACCCGGTCATGTGCTTTCTAGGCCTTGACCTGGATGCTGGTGCGTTCAGTTTGCAAGGATTCACTGAGCTTTTTCACTGTGATAAACACATCTTTCTGTGTAGATTACAATTCAATGAGAAGTGTGTATGGGCATTGTGTGTCTGTGAGCACCTGTTAACAACGTTTCCTCCCATGTGATACCCAAACGCTCATCAACAGGAAGATGGATAAATAAGCACTGGCTTCCTCACTCAGTACTACCTGGTGTGTGAATCCACAGTCAACCAGAATTTACACGGGTTAACGTGAAAGATTAAGCTTGAACTAGAAACAGGCAATATGAAAGAGCTGATAAGTCAGCAAAAGCTTAGGTGAATTCTTTGCCTGAAAGATGATAGCTGATAAAGAGGGAGGCTAGAGAAATACTTCCAAAAGAGGCTGCTTGTTTACTGGGGAAAAAGCTCAAGAGCTTGTGGAACTCACAAATGGAAGAACTTAGATCTGTGTTCAAGAATAAAATACTTAGCCCAAGAGAGCTCTCCAGTTTTCCTCTTTTATTTGAATCGATGATTAATACTACATCTTGAACGTTCACCCTTGACCAGCCAGAGAAAATACAGTTACAGCTCAACAACTCTTAGCCTGCCTCTAGTCAAAGCTATTTTTGGTACCAGACTTTGTAAATTACTAAAATTTTATATTCCTCTGTCTGGGACTTTGCACTCTGCCAAGATGGTAATTATTAGCACATCATTCTTGATATTACATATTGGTATCTATTATTTGAATTTAATTTATTAGGAAAATTGATTTTTAACTCAAGGCAGCTAAGGTTTATGTTTTAGTCATTTATAACTTTCATTTGTGTGTGTGTGTGTCTGCACTGAGAACAGGAGAGAAATTAGCTAGTTAATGGATCCATCTCCATGCCATTTCCAGATGAACAAGTGAAGAGACGAACATGTTTCCTGTTGCTGCTTCCACCCTCATAAGTTGTTTTTAATAATAACCATTCCTGGGGAGCAGTGCTAACTTTCATTAACTGAAAGGTAGCCCATCAGCAATACCATTGCTGTAACTTTGCCCTAATTATCACCTGCTGTTTTAATTTTTTTCACATTAGAAGTTATTTTTGAACTGTAGTTTTAATGTTCCAAAAAAAAAAAAAACCGGGAAAATACATGTGGTTCAATTTTCTAAGTGTTGTGTTTCCTTCCATAATATTGTTCAATAAACTTTCATCATCTCTGCAGGTGTCTCTGATGAATGACACATCGATCAACACATATTCCTCAGAATCTGCCGTTTGAAGCCAACGGAAGATACCTGCTGGTGACCAAATGATGCTCATCTAGAGGTGTTTCTGGCAAATTTAATAAGCTTTAGATTCTCAAAAAACAAAAATAAAGGCAGCATTTCTGTCCCTTTCCGTTGTAATCTTTTCTATTTGAATATTTGCTTGACATGATAAGTAGGAAAATTGGAGCATAGTCATAACAGTGTAAGCTGACTCCTTGAAGTTACCAATAGAATACCTCAGTATTTATTACTGATCATGAACCAGGGGATCAGTTTGTCTTAGTGGATTTGGTGATTTGTGATTCTGATTTTTCTTTCCCTTTGAATAACAGTATAGATCTGAAATGATCAGATTCATATCAGATAACATCCTGGTTAAAGGAAGTATTAATATTTAGGATTAATGCAAAAACATATAATAGAGGTGAGCATTTGGAGCTTAAACACCCCATATTCACATTGGTGTGCCTGGATCAAGTCCCAGCTCTGCTACAAGCTTAATGCTGATGGGCATACCAGCTCAGGTATAATGCTGAAGGGCATACCTTGCTATGTCTTTGAGAGACCCAAAGAGGGTTCTGGGTTTCTGATCTTGGCCTGGCCATTTCTTGCGCGTGTGCGGTCACTCAATTCCAAGCAAATGGAAAAGACATTCATATTATATTCCAGACCTAATTGCAACTGCCTGTTTACGAAACCTGTTCCTGTAACTATATTGGATTTCTGCTGTGTTCAAGGCATTCTACGATCTTTTCCAAGTTAACTTACCAACTTTCTTTATTCCGGCGTATATATTTGTGTTTCCTCAGCTTTCCCCCAGACACCTCCATGCAGGTGCTGGTACTGGGCCATCATCCTAGAATCTTCTTTCTGTCATCTAGTTTTCCTAAATCGCTGCTTATCCATTAATACTGCGTTAACCACCAATGCCAGTTCATCAAGAAAGCTTACTCTAGTTACAACTTTCACTGAGAAGTAAAGGCCTCATCCGTGCTTGTATGCTACTTTGATTCCTGTATTTGTGTGTATTTTAAAGCAATGTTCAATCTTTCAAAACAGTGTAATGAACAACCACATAGTCTCTCAACAGCTTAGGAGGTAAAACATCGGGGCTGGCACCGTGGCACAGTAGTGTAAGCCTCCTGAAACACTGGCCTCCCACATGAGAGTGCCAATTTGAGTCCTGGCTGCTCCAGGTCCAATCCAACTCCTTGGCAACATGACTGAGAAAGCAGCAGAGGGCAGGCCAGGTGCTTGGGCCCCTGCCTCTCCCATGGGTGACTGGGATCCTACCCACTAGCTTCGATTTGACCCAGTCCTCACCATTGTTACCATTTGGGGAGTGAACCAGCGGATGAAAGATCTTTTCCTCTTTCTCCCTCTCTTTTTGTCATTCTGCCTTTAAAATAATTAAAGTAAATCTTGTTTTAAAAACCTTCCCAAATTATTGAAGCTCTCCTTGTAGCTTATTGTGAAATGTTATCTTGTTTCCCGTTTCCCAGACCCACCAAGAATTCTTTATCCTGAATCCCATGTTTATCACTCAATGCATTTATCTATATTTTACTACCCTTGGAAATATCTCTAAACAGAAATACCCCTAAACAAGTCATCATAACTGTTTGTTTGAAAAACTATACAAATGATATTAATCTAGATGAGTTCTTCTCAAACTTCTTTGTCATGTTTCGTGTTTTATTTATGAAATAAATTTGTTGATGTTGATGCTAATTTCTTTGCATTGCTTTTTGCCGTAGCCTAGTATTGTACCCTCTGAATATTTTACAGCATCCTTATCTTATTGATACATGTTTAGATACCCTATAAATTTCTGTTATTTAAATAACACATGTGAACAAGACCATCCACTGTTCCACCACACAAGGCTGTTACAGGACTTACTTATAAGACACTGTATATACCTCCTGTGGTTTCTCATTGTCGCTTGATAATTTCTACAGAATAGAGGACTGGGTATTAAATAGGAATTGCTCAGTAAATATTGACTAATTTAATGACCTATATTATCTGTACTTAGATTTAGATTTTTTAAAAAGATGTGTTTATCTGAAAGACTGGGTTACAGAGCCAAAAAAAAATCCTTTAAATTTTATTTATTGTTATTGGAAAGTGAGATTTACAGAGACAAGGAGAGACAAAGAGAAAGATCTACTGGCTCACTCCTCAAGGGCCGCAATGGCTAGAGCTGAGCCCATCCAAAGGAAAAGGAGCCACACACAAAGCAGTGCTCTTATGGGATCCCAGCAGATGTAAGCAGAGGATTTTGCCACTGAGCCATTGTGCTGGACCCGAGAGGGGAAAAAAAAAAATAAACTCTTCCATCAGCTGGTTCCCTTCCTGAAAGTCTGCAACTACTGGGGCTCAGCCAGGCAGAGGATAGGAGCCAGGAACTCCATCTGAGCCTCCTACATGGTTAGGAGGGACCCAGGCACTTTGGCCTTCTACTGCTTTGCCGTGTACATTAGGAAGTAGAGCAACCAGGACTGGAAACAGTGCTTAAATGAGATGCTGGTGGGGCCTGACACTAGAGCGTAGCTGTTAAAGTCCTCGCCTTGAACCAGTTGGGATCCCATACAGCCGCCAGTTCTAATCCTGGCAGCTCCACTTCCCATCCAGCTCCCTGCTTGTGGCCTGGGAAAGCAGTCGAGGACGGCCCAAAGCTTTGGGGTCTTGCACCCACGTGGGAGACCTGGAAGAGGCTCCTAGCTGCTGGCTTCAGATTGACTTAGTTCCAGCCATTGCAGTCACTTAGGGAGTGAATCATTGGATGGAAGATCTTCCTCTCTGTCTCCCCTCCTCTCTGTATATCTGACTTTCCAATAAAAATAAATGAATCTTAAAAACATTAGATGCTGGCATTGTAGGCAATAGCTTAACTTGCTGTGCCATGTCAGTTCCTTGAATTTAAATTTTGTAGACTCAGGTTCCTGTTTGTTGTTGTTGTTTATTTGTTTTGTTTTAAGACTTATTCTAGTTTTATTGGAAAGGAAGATCCACAGAGACAAGGAGAGATAGAAACTTCACACCCCAATTGGCCACAGTGGCTGGAGCTGAGCCGATCCAAAGCCAGGAGGCAGGAGTTTCCTTCAGGTCTCCCACACAGGTACAGGATCCCAAGACTTTGGGCCGTCCTCGACTGCTTTCCCAGGCCACAGGCAGGGACCTGGGCCGGAAGTGCAGCTGCCGGGATTAGAACCGGTGCCCATATGGGATGTGGGTGCTTGTAGGTGGAGGATTTAACCAGTTGCACCATCACATCAGGTCCTGCTGTGTTTTATAGAGGAAGAGGTGGATTTTTGGGCTTTCATGCTTGTACTCAGATGCCCTGAAAAGAAGGCTGAGGGAAATCAATATTAAGATGGAATCCTATGCTAACAAATAGCTGTTCTTAGAGTTGGTAGAGGGAAAGGAAAAGGCCTGGCTCAGTTGGTTTATGTTGTGCACATATATTGAAATATTGGACTATACTCCACGAGAATGTAAAAACATGTTAATTAAAAATGCTTAAATATAAAACAATGAAAATATAAAAAGAATTGGTGGTAATTCTTCTGAGTTCCTGAAGGCCTTGGATTTTTAGGACACAGTAAATGTTTCTCTGCGAATTTATGGATATGCAGCAACCTCATGTCTTCAACCATCATTATTCTTGGAAAGATTCTGAAAAGGAAGAAACCTCTTCATCTGTGATGAATTTTTCTTTTTTTACTTTTAGAACAAACAGTTTGTTCTTGGAATTGTCCAAACAAAGTACTGTATAGGTTCCACAATGAGCACATAAGAACAAACAGGAAGTTCTAAGAAATCATTCACTTCATTGAGGAGCCGTTTGGCGCAGCAGTTAAAATGCAGTTTGGGTTGCGATAAAAAAAAAAAAAAAAAAAAAAAAACAGTATAAAACACAAAATGCCAAGGTGAAATGGCCTGTGCTAGCAGGGAATGCAACACCCGACCAGCACTCCTCCCACTGGTTTAGGTGAGGGACGAGAGTGTGATGGGCAGAGCCGGGGAGAGATGCGATACTCATTGGTTCCAATAGAGGTCGGGGCTCAGAATAGAACCAACCCAGGGGTTAAAACCATCAGCTGATCGGAGTGATGGATGGTGGCGGGCACTGTGCTTACTAGTAGTACATGTAGGAGCCTGGACTGGGAATGCCTCAAAGTTTTTTTAGGGGGATTCCCCTGAACAAAATGGAGGAATCAAAGCATTAATCAAAAAAAGATGGAAAATGGAGTAGATGAATCAACCACCTCAGCTTTATGCTTGCAGCGGAAAACTGGACAAGGGGAAACCCTAAGACGGACTATGTCAATCAGTGGACTCTGCACCAGCCTCATCATACCTGGACTGTTGCTGATGATATGTTGGTGCTTCTAATTGATCGAGGTGACGCTCTGCTGGCTCTGTCTACAAACCTGAGAGGGCCTCCCTAAGAGGCGGTTGAACTTGAACTGGACAAGTGGGATGCTGGACTCTGTATAGTGTAAACTTTTAATTAGGGAATCTCAACGGAACTTGAGCTGTGGTTATGCATCAAGGTGGAGGAATTCATGATGGGGGAAGGGTTTGGGGTGAAGGGGGGGGAATCCCAGTACCTATGAAATTGTGTCATGTAATGCAATGTAATTAATGAATAAATGAATATTTAAAAAAAAAAAAATGCAGTTTGGGTTGCGATAAAAAAAAAAAAAAAAAAAAAAACAGTATAAAACACAAAATGCCAAGGTGAAATGGCCTGTGCTAGCAGGGAATGCAACACCCGACCAGCACTCCTCCCACTGGTTTAGGTGAGGGACGAGAGTGTGATGGGCAGAGCCGGGGAGAGATGCGATACTCATTGGTTCCAATAGAGGTCGGGGCTCAGAATAGAACCAACCCAGGGGTTAAAACCATCAGCTGATCGGAGTGATGGATGGTGGCGGGCACTGTGCTTACTAGTAGTACATGTAGGAGCCTGGACTGGGAATGCCTCAAAGTTTTTTTAGGGGGATTCCCCTGAACAAAATGGAGGAATCAAAGCATTAATCAAAAAAAGATGGAAAATGGAGTAGATGAATCAACCACCTCAGCTTTATGCTTGCAGCGGAAAACTGGACAAGGGGAAACCCTAAGACGGACTATGTCAATCAGTGGACTCTGCACCAGCCTCATCATACCTGGACTGTTGCTGATGATATGTTGGTGCTTCTAATTGATCGAGGTGACGCTCTGCTGGCTCTGCCTACAAACCTGAGAGGGCCTCCCTAAGAGGCCGTTGAACTTGAACTGGACAAGTGGGATGCTGGACTCTGTATGGTGTAAACTTTTAATTAGGGAATCTCAACGGAACTTGAGCTGTGGTTATGCATCAAGGTGAAGGAATTCTCCATGGGGGAAGGGTTTGGGGTGAAGGGGGGGGGAATCCCAGTCATGTAATGCAATGTAATTAATGAATAAATGAATATTAAAGAAAAAAAAATATTCCAAAAAAAAAAAAAATGCAGTTTGGGGTCTTTCCATCCCAGAGCGGAGTGGCTGGATTCAAGTCTCGGTTCTAGGCTCAATGTCAGCTTCCTGCCTGCTGAGGCAGCCTGGGACCCTGCCGCCCTTACAGGAGCCCTGTATGGACTTTCCAGCTTCCAGCTTTGTCTGCCTCTTCTCTTGCTGTTGTGTGTATGTGGGAAGTAAAGCAGATTCATCTCTTTCTCTCTCCCTCTCTCTCCCTTTTTCTCCCTCTCTCTCCCTCTCTCTTTTTCTCTCTATTTTTCAAATAACTAAGGTAATAATAAAAACAAAATGTTAAAATTTTAAATAAATATGTAACTAAGATTTTCTTGGGCAAACTAGGCTGGTCCTTGTTAAGAAGCTAGATTCCAATTTGTTTTTGTTTTTTTTGTTTGTTTACTTTGAATTTCACCTTTCCACATTGTTAACGGCTCTTGGAAAATGGAACACAAAGTCTTAAAGAGACACCCTTCTACTAAATTACCTTTTCACCTGATATCCATTTCAACAAATGAA
Source organism: Ochotona princeps (assembly GCF_030435755.1). Lineage (NCBI taxonomy): Eukaryota > Metazoa > Chordata > Mammalia > Lagomorpha > Ochotonidae > Ochotona > Ochotona princeps. The sequence goes on along the minus strand of NC_080855.1, from coordinate 30,094,291 downwards.
ATTACTCTCAGTACACATTAATTGACATAATTACTGAAACACCGAAATCAGATTAGCTGCTGTAGCTAAGAAAAGACAAGAAAACATGAGTCCATCCAATTGCCATGGTGTTAAGAACGGGGACGAGGGGTGTATGTTTCAAAAAGATTGAAGAGAGTTTTAACTAAAGTTAATAAAACATGGCCATTTCATTACTCATTCATGAGACAATTCTGGGTGCTTAACAGTGTATTTTGGTTATACTGCAGATTACAAGTCAGTTTTTATGATGCCCTTTACTTTGTTGCGTGGTCTTGTAATCTCCACTATGTTTGTTGCAGAGCGATAACCCTCCTTTTCTTGCACAAATTGTATCTACTACTATTTCTATTTTTATAATTAACAATCATACGGTTATCCTAAAAGCGCACCAGCAACAACAAAGATGTCTTTGTGCTTGCGAAAAAAGCTTACTTTTCAAATTCCTGGCTCTTTTTCCTTAAACGCTGACATCATAGTAAAACATTGTTCTCCCTGCTTCGAGTTCAAATCTCTGGATAAATTAGGGAAATATGAAGACAGCAACAACAAAAAGACATGTGTTAGAAGAATTCTGCCAGATTTAAAAAAAAAGTCTTTGCTGACACTTCTGTGTTTTGTTTCATTACGTGGAATCTATTGTTTCTGGTCTCCCTCCCTTATTCCCTATGTGATGCCATTGTTGCCACTTAAAATGTAATCTCTGACATAATTCTCCTTCTATGCTTTCTGTTAGGAAACCTTAGCTTTTCAGGATCTTTTATCAAAACTCATTAGCATTCTTCATCATCATCAGGCTTATTGTTTTTCTTTGTAGAATTCTTTGCAATCCAATATGTGGTTTGTTCTCCCTATCATTTTTTTTAAAGACGTTTATTTATCTGAAAGACAGACTGACAGGAAAGAGGGGTGGGAAGGAGAGAAAGAGAGCGTTCCCATTTATGATTCATTTCCAGAACAGTCCCTGTATCCAGGTGTGGTAAGGGCTGGAGCCAGCAGGCTAGAAGCGAGGGCTGATTCCTGGTTTCCCATCAGCTGTGTCATAATGCCAGCTCCTCTGCTTGTTATTTAATAACTTATGCCACATATTGCTATCCAATTCTGTTTTTATTGAAAATTATCTCTGGCCAGTCAGAGAAACACAAACACAGACATATTGTGTGAGTCTTCAAGGTAAAAGCGGAAGTGTGATCAGGATGTCTGTCAATCTTCTGTGTTGCATGGAACCATGCACCTTTCCTCCCTGCAAAATCTGTGGAAGATGTTTGCCTGTCTTACGTTATGGACGACGATTTGTGTTTCGCTGTATTTCATCTAACAAAAATAAAGTGAAATGATAAGCAGAAATACAATGAGAGGAAAAGTAAAAAGAGTGAAGGATAGTTACCAATCACCATTGTAAGAGAAAAGATTCTAATACATTGTTTGTATTGTACATATCCATTAGTTTCAAGCTCCAGTTTTTGTCTGGTCCAATGGAAAAATTGCTAACAAGGAAATAGTGTGTGGGTTTGTTGTGTTTAATGTTGAACAAAAGTTCACTTTTCTTAGGTTCTGTTAGGCTCCTCCAAACCATCCACTTCAACACTATTTGAAATGCGAACAGCGTGTCACTTCACCTGCTAACTCTGAACCTGCCTCCCCTGTTCACCTGTGCATGCTCACACACACAGACATGCTCTAGGTTGTGTCTGTGGTCAGAACCACACTGACCAGTTCTTTTCCTCCATGCTGCCAGAGATGTGTTGATTGTCTTAATTCTCATTCTGCACACACATACGTACACACACACCTATATGTGTGTATATACCTACACACACGTATATACACACATATATGCATAGGAACAACTCTTAGGAGTTACAGACTTCAAGGTTTTGGGACGAAGAGTCAGGACACATGTAATTCTCAAGTGGTTCTACAATATATGTATCAAGAAGGAAGAAGAGGAAGAAACAGAGAAAGCCAATATGGCAAAATGTACATATGTATATATGTATGTGTATATGTGTGTGTGTCTGTAATATAGTTACACTTACCATTGGTGATAGATTGGGATCAAAAGTATTAACAAAGCCACAAATTGTGACTCATGCAGCCAGGAAATGACAGTTTTCAAGTTGTGGACATTTGGCAAATCTGCCATAACCTAGGTACCCAACCTGCTGTTCACCAACCATAACATCATACACTCCCGACGCGATGCCTTGAGGACACGGTACACGTACAATCTTTGTTCCCAAAGCAACCTGAATCTATTCATCAGGACACTGCCCAGACAGATCCACATGAAGGGGCATTCTGCAAAAACAACTGGCCTGAATTCTTTAAAAAATGTTAATATTAGGAAAAAGCAAGCAAAGAAAAAAAGGCTGGGAAATTGTATCTCAAGAGGGACAAAGATGCAGGAAAAGCAAATGCCACAAACATTTGATTAGATTCTAAAACACAAAAAAATATATAAATAAGGCTACATATGGCATTTGGGGACAAAAGTGGGAATATGAATAAAGGATGTGTATTTAGTCAACAAGTTTGAATCAATGTAAATTTCTTAGGCTGCTTTTGCATGGTTGTTCTAGAAAAAAAAGATCCTTTCTCTTAAGAGTCACATGCCTCAAGGTTTGCTGACAAAGTCAGGACACATGTAATTCTCAAGTGGTTCTACAATACCTATGTACCAGGAAGGGAGAAGAGAAAGAAACAGAGAAAGCCAGTATGACAGAGTGTTAACGACTGGTCAATCTCAGCAGAGGGATATAAAGTCCTCCACTGCAGTATGCCTGCGACTTTTCCAAAGAGTTAAAAATGTCACAGAACAAAAAGTCTGGGCAAACCTATTAAGCCCAAGCTTTGCATTTCTTAGAAGTGTTGAAATTTGTTATATATGTTAAACCAACAGGATTTGCTATAGGTCAAAGAAGTCAAAGAAGTTCCAGGACTAGGGCAAAGGTCAGCAGCAACAGCCAACAGGACACTGTTAGACAGATGAGGCTCATGACACACAGCCAGGACACTGCTGGGCAGATGGGGCTCATGCTGCACAACCATACCCGCGAATTCTGTACCCACAGACTTGCTGCAGGCAGAAAATTTCTAGAAAAATAGCTACACTTGTATTGAATATTTACATACTTGTCTTTCTTGACATATTCCCCAAACTATCCAGTGTAACAACCATTTACATAGGTCTTAAATCGTATTAGGTATTATAAGGGACCTACACATGGCTTTAAAGCATGTGGGAGGGTGTGCTTAGGTCATATGCAAATACCATGTCATTTTATATGAAGCAATTGAGCCTCCATGGACATTGATTATCTATCAGAGTCCAGAAACAAATCTCCTGTGGGTACTAAGGAACCGTTATACATATTTATTGTAGGACAATCAGTCTAGCATTTCCCAAGTGTTTAATGAAAAGTGTGGAGGACTTGTGGTGTGTGTGTGTGTGTGTGTGTTTGTGGTGTGAATGTGTGCTACCCAATATTAGCTTCCTCTTCTACAAATTCTCTGTGAAAATGCAAAACCTCAAGACTTTTGAAAATTCACTAATGATAAGCCTTTAACAGGACATTATCGGAGACAGAAAGCCAAGTTTGACACCATGCATTTGCAATAATAAAAGTGACTAGAAAGGAAAATAGATTAACCATTATCAACTACAGAGAAATTATTCTTCGTTTTCAAAGTTGAATGAATGTTTTTTATTACAGTCTTCAAGATGTGGTTTACAACGTAATGGAATTTTACCTTATCAGAAAATTAGTTAAATTCTAGCCTTAAATCCTTTTCCCACCACTCTGCTTAATATAATCTATGGTTTTCACTTCAAGTTCCACAAGCATTCTTGAGATGCAGATGTTGTTTAAACTTTCCAATCAAAGATTTTTTTGTATTTTAAAAAAGGACTTATTTTTTTCATTGGCAAGTCAGATATACAGAAAGGAGAGGAGAAAGAGAGAGAGAGAAGAAGATCCTCTGTGTGTTGATTTACTCCCAAAGTGGCCGCAACAGCAGCTGATCCGAAGCCAGGAGCCAGGAGCTTCTTCTGGGTCTCCCATGCGGGTGCAGGGTCCCAAGCCTTTGAGCTGTCCTCGGCTGCTTTCCCAGGCCACAAGCAGGGAACTGGATGGGAAGTGGGACTGCTGGAACAGGAACCATTGCTTATATGGGATCCTAGAGCATGCAAAGTGAGGACTTAAACAGCCACTAGGCTCCCACGCCGGGCCCCATCAAATATTTTTTTTAAAAATGTTTTTACTTGAAAGGCCTATTTACACAGAGAGAATAATAGGTAGAGTGAGAAGGTCTTCCATTCACTGGATCACACCTCAAATGGCTGTAGTGGTCAGAGAAGAGCTAGTCTGAACCTGGGAGCAAAGAGCCTCTCTAGATCTCCTATGTACGGGGACCTGGATCATCATGTTGTGTTGTTTTCACAGGCCAAAGCAGAGAGCTGCAGCAGAAGTAGACCATCCAGGACATGAACCAGTGGCCATATGGGATGCTGGTGCCACATGGTGGAGGATTAGCCTATTGAGCCACAGCACCCGCTGCCACTGTAGTTTTTGACTTGAATAATACTTAATTCTATTGTTATTGAATCCACAGTGAAACCCAAGCTCCTCACTTCACTGTCATCCCTGTCCTGTGCCTCCCCAACATTGGCAAAGAGATTCAGGACCACAGGGAATGAGTGATGGAGGGCCTAAGACCCACAGATAATACCCTTTCCTTTCTTACCAGTCCTCTGCAAAAATGAGATTGCAGAACAGCAAAAAACAGTATCAACACGATAGCCCAAGTGACCTTATAAGCAGGCAAAGCCTATTATTTGAATGGACTAGATCTGAGCGTTGTTAGTCATTCTGGAGGTAACAGAAGAATACTTCTTATTAGATCCTCAGAGGAAAGACCTTTGCCACGTTTGTCTCCAGTAAGCAAAGACAAGGTGATGCACATTGACGAGAATGCCATGTCCTGTTCAGCTTTGCACAGAAATATTTTGTATGGCAGAAAGGAATCTGAACATTAAGCGAATCTGTGTCATTAAACCAACCTCAATCCTTCTGTCCCTCCAGGCTGCTTCTATCCTGGGTGCAATGTATGGAGTGCCTTAGAAAACTTTTTTCCTTTTTCTAAGATTCTTCTCTTGGAAAAGGTGGACAATATGTAAGAGGTTTTTCAGCAAGTTCTTGGAAATTAAATGAAAAGATGTATGTTATATTTTTTTAAAAAGTCTGTGGCTGGCATTTGGCTTCGTGATTACATTCCATATCAGAGTGCCTGAGTTTGAGTCTCATCTGTACTTTCAATTCCAGCTTCCTGCTGATGCCACCCTGGGAGGCAGCTGGTGATGGCTCAAGTAGTTGGGTCCCTGCCACCCAAATGAGAGATGGAGTTTCTGGCTCCCAGCTCCTGATAAGTACAGTCTTGGACACTGTGGAAGTTTGGGAAGTGAACCAACAGCTTGGCTCATTGCATCCTTGAATTGATTCTTTACTATCCCTCAAGTGAATAAGCAATCACACACATACACGCGCGCACACACACACACACACACACAATCGAAATCCATCCTTTTTTCATAATATGCTGTTACAGTGAACTTCTTGAATATTCCTTCCATGAATGAATGGATCACAAGTGTTTTTTTTGTACCAAAATAAACTCATTACTCCCTATCCCCACAAACATTGTGAAGTATATTTGCAACATTTGATTCCTTCCTCTGATACAGTCCTGGAATGATTTAATTACTCCTGCCTGAAATGATCAAGCTTTGCATTCAGACACCAGATAACATATATAAAAATATCTTCCACCTCATGTCAATCTACAAATCTTAACTCTTTCTGGCCAAGAAAAGGCCGTAAGTACAGGTATGATACCAGAATTCTAAGGCAAAGAATAAAGAATTTTAAGCCACATTTAGAATAATTTTTTCACCCTCAGCTAGACAAACCTGGAGGAAGATTAGAAGGGAAGTTGTCCACATGCATCATCATACATTCAATCAATATATTCACTACACATTGTCCCCTGACACTGTATTAAACCAACCCCTCTCCCAAGAAGATAAAACCCTTTAAATAGAAAACAAGTAGACAGTGATGAACAGTAATATTATCCCTGGCTATCTCTTAAATTCCTAGGACTTTGGTAAACTTTGGAACTTCTTCTGCACATATAAAAGTACATTTCCCCAGCTCTCTGGAGAAGATGCATTGAAGGACTTGCTTTCTCACCTGAGGTTTACATTCTAGAACAGAGGAATGACTTCCATGGTTAGCAGTGGTCTAGGGTTGTAAACATAAGCACTGTGATGTCCACCAAGTAAGGAACCAGTTTGCAGTTGAGGTCCAGGGCACTTGCATGAGAAACTGAGGGTCATTCCTACAAGCATTAACCTGTTCATGAGTGTTCTCTAGAGAAACAGAACCAGCAGTAGATACATCTCTTTTTTTTAAAGATTTTATTATTATTATTATTATTATTGGAAAGCCGGATATACAGAGAGGAGGAGAGACAGAGAGGAAGATCTTCCATCCGATGATTCACTGCCCAAGTGAGCCGCAACGGGCCGGTGCGCGCCAATCCGATGCCGGGACCAGGAATCTCTTCCGGGTCTCCCACGCGGGTGCAGGGTCCCAAAGCTTTGGGCCGACCTCGACTGCTTTCCCAGGCCACAAGCAGGGAGATGGATGAGAAGTGGAGCTGCCGGGATTAGAACCGGCGCCCATATGGGATCCCGGGGCTTTCAAGGCGAGGACTTTAGCCGCTAGGCCACGCCGCCGGGCCCAGGAGATACATCTCTTATAGGTTATACATGAGAGGGAATGTTTTATTCTAGGAATGTATCATAGGCTCCATGCAGATGTAGAGACACCACCTACTCTCTGGAGTGTGGGGACCAGGACATTTGTGGGTACAGTCAAATCCAGGTTGAGGGGCTCCCAAGCCAGGAAAACCAACGAAGTCAGTTCCAGTGTAAGGACAGAGGGAGACTGAAATCCCAACCTAAACACACAAGCTGAGAAAGAATTCCCCTTTCCTTGACTTTCTGTCTGTTAAGCATGCCCTCGATGGCTTGGATGAGGTTGGCTCACAATCATGAACACTATCTTCTTTACTCAGCCCACTGAATCCAACACTAATCATTTCTATTTGATCTTCTGAAATTTCATGATAAACTTTGCTTGGATGTTTTTGTTTTTGCCATTTATAATTCCCTCCATTTCATCTTCCATTATGTATTCTGTCTGTGCTTTCATCTTATTTTCCAAAGGATTTCTCCGATTCTGTCTTCAAATTCTTTTACTGGAGTTACTTGCTTGATTTCAGCCTTTAAGAATGATTTTTTATTATCCATGCCATTTGCTTGGCTCCCTACTCCCGCTTTGTACATGATTTGTACTTTGGTTCCTGTCACTAAGGCTGTTGAAGTTTCCTTGTGTCCTCTGGGTCTTTGTTTTTCTGTTTGCGTATCTGACTCCGCTTCTCATAGCCTGCCCTCGGTGTTTGGCTTCGGCCTCTGTCTTTTGTGTTTGAGGCTTTCCTCAAATGCCCAGCTCCTTGGCTGCCTATTCATATGAAAGGTCATGACAACCACGAGTTAATTGGAAATATCAACTTCCATGGAAGATTGGTGCCTGGAAAGACTCATCAGAGGGTGATGAGTTCAAACTGGCCTTGTCTCTGGGTGGACCAATGAATGACGGTATTGGCAGGCTTTTTGTTTCTGAGGCTGCTTAGTTTCTATCAAGAAGGATTCCTTCTCCTGCCAAGCTGATGGTCGAGGGGGAGAGACTTATAAACTTGCCTACTGTCATCCTAAGCTTTATCTAGACAGCAGTGGTGGATCTAGACCAGTATTACAGACTTCAGAGCCTCTGTAATTCCTAAGCTAAGAAGAGTTAAAGGGTTCTTCTTCTGCCTTTTTCTCAATATGAATTCTCAGAATAGAAAACTTGAGAAACTAAAATAGCTCCACAGCATATTTAAATGGAGGAACAGGTTGGCCTTTTATCACAAGGAAGCAAAATATGTCTGGAAAAGAAGAAAAAAAAAAAAGCCTGTTCTTTCTGGAGTTTGCCAGTTTTGATGTTTTTCATGCCCCAGGAGCTGCTGGTAACAGCCCAGCTTGGTAGGGTGGTTCTGCCTGTGGATGTTGAAACTCTGAAGCTCCGCCAATACATGAAGTCATTTTAGGGTCCAAGAGATGGAAGCGAAGGCATAGAGCATCACTAAATTGTAACAGATGAACTGGATTCCAACCAAAAATCCAGATATCTTACAATATTGTGTTCACAAACAAGTGTCTAGGCGATTGCACTGAGAGGTTAGAGAAATGCAAATGGAGACTGAGGTTTTTACTTGCGGCTGCCAACCAAAATATATGTTTTAGAAAACAACAGTGATGGGTATTTGAAGGGCAGAAAGAAAGCAGGTCTGTCTAATGTTAAAGTAAACACACCTGCATCCAAGTAATTATCCAGCAGGATAAAAATATCGTCTGTACAATATAGGACAAATCAAAAGGAGCTCGGATCTTGATGAGTGTATCATAGCATAATGAGAGATGAGCTTTCACCAGAAGTTAGACCCATATTCTCTAAAGTATCTAATATTTTGGACAAGTCTCCCAGTGTTATGTTTTATGCTCTTACAACGTACATTTAAAATTTTTTTTTTATTTATTTTGATTGGAAAAGTAGATATACAGAGAGTAGGAGGAGAGGGGGGAAAAGATTCCGTGTCCACTGATTCACTCCCCAAGTGGCCACAATGGCTGGAGCTGTGCTGATCCAAAGCTAGGAGCCAGGAGCTTCTTCCAGGTCTGCCGCATGGGTGCAGGGTCCCAAGCCTTTGGGTTGTCCTCAACTGCTTTCTCAGACCACAAGCAGGGAAATGGATAGGAAGCAGGGCTGCCGGGACATGAACCACTGCCCATATGGGATCCTGGCTCGTTCAAGGTGAGGATTTTAGCTACTAGACTATCACACTGAGCCCTACAACATGCATTTTAAAGAGTTACTTTTTTGTTTGAAAGAGTAACAGAAGGCGCAAGAGATAGACAGAAAGATCTTCCAGCCACTGATCACTGCACAAATGTCACCAAGAGCTGGGTGACAGGCCAAATCTCCATCTAGATTCATGTGGGTGGCAGAAACCCAAATAGATGGGTTATTGTATGATGCCGTCAGGATACACAATAGCAATAAACTGGATCAGAAGTACAGAGTAGCTGGAACTCAAAGATACGAAATCCAGGTACCCAAATTGGGGCTTTCCCTACTGTGCCCCAAGGTCTACTCCTCTTCCTACCACTATTTTAAAAATTGAGATTGAGGGGCTGGCACACTGGCTCAATAAGGTTAATCCTCAGACTTGAGATAATGTATGGGTCCCATTTCTGGTCCCAGCCTCTCAACTTCCAGTCTAGCTCCTTGCTTATAGACTGGGAAAGCAGCAGAGGATGGTTCAGCTCCTTGGGTTTCTGCATTAACATGGGAAACCTGGAAGAAGCTCCTGGCTCCTGACCTCAGATTATCTCAGTTCTGACCTTCACTGCCATTTGGGGAGTGGCCATTTGCCGATTTTAATGAGTGGCCGTTTGTGGAGGAGGATCTGTCTCTCTTTCTCTGTTTGTCTCTATGTCTCTCTCTGTAAATTTACCTTTTAAATGAAAATAAATACATCTTGAAAGAAAAAAAAAAACAGATTGGGTTTCTAGAGTGGGATATTCAACCTGGGAGTACTTAGAAGAAGCGTACTCCTTGGCTATTCACTGTTGGCTTTTCGCCTACTTTAGACACCAGTGATTTTAAATGATGAACTAACACTGCATTCTGAGTCTTTCATCCCAAGCGTTTGATCAATCTTTTTTTTTTAAAAAAAAAAATATGTGTTTTATTTCTTTTAGAGGTAAAATTAGAGATGGGGGAAGGAGAGACATACAGAGAAAGAGCTTCCAGTCACTATTGACTCCCCAAATGGCCTCAACATCCAGGAATGGGCTGGGCCTAAGCCAAAAAAGCAAGAACTGCATCTGGACGCCACCCCCCACCTCCCACCCAGGATAAAAGGGCCCATGTGCTCAGGCTATCTTTTGCTGACTTCTCAGGCACTTTAGCAGGGAGCTTGATCAAAAGTAGAACAGCTGGGACTCGAACCAGCACTCTTGTGTGATGCTGGTGTTACCGGCAGTTGTTTAACTACAATGACAGTCTATTATTGCTTTTTAAAAATTATGTTTGCTTATTCATTATTTGAGTGGCAGAGAGACAGAGACAGACACACAAATGGTACCATCACTTGTTCATGAGCCAGATACCTCCCAACAGCCAGGACGGAGCTGGGAACTCAGTCCAAATCTCCTATTCAGTCAAATCTCCTACTCCTACCCTGATCCATCAAAGGTTCTCTATTCCAGGTTGCTCAATATCAAGATGCTGGAATTGGGAATAAGAATCAGGATTTGAAGCCAGGCATTCCAGTATGGGATACAGATATCCTGAACAGCATCTTCAACCACTACGTCAAACACTTGCCCCAGAATCCTAGTCTTTTGAGATACTATAGTCCTTTATCTATGAGCACTGATTGGAGTTCCAGCTGCTCTGCTTCCAGTCCAGTGCCCTGCTAATGTGACTGAGAAAGCAGTGAAAAATGGTCCAAATACTTGAACCCTTGCCATTCATGTAGCAGACTGAGATGAAACTCGAGGCTCCGGGCTTTGGCCTGGTCTTGGTGATCATTTAGGGAATGAATCATTCAATGAAAGATCTGTTTCTCTTTTTTCCTCGCTGTCACTCTGCTTTTTTTAAGTAATGTTTTTTAAATATTATTTTTTTTATTTGGAAGTCAGAGTTACACACACACACACACACACACACACAGAGAGAGAGAGAGAGAGAGAGAGAGAGAGAGAGAGAGAGAGAGAGAGAGAGAGAGATCTTATTTTCTGGTTCACTCCCCAAATGACCAGAGCTGGGTTGGTCTGAAGTCAGGAACAAAGAGCTTCTTCCAGGCCTCCCGACATAGATACAGAGGCCCAAGCATTTGAGCTATCTTCTCCTGCTTTCTCAGGTTATAAGCAGGGAGCTAGAGTGAAAGTGAAGTGTTTAGAACATGACCAGAGCCCATACAGGATGTAAGTGCTATAGGCTGAGGATTAGCCTGCTATACCCACCAGGTGTGTCCAATAAAATCATCTTTTTTTAAAAAAAGATGTTTGTCTTGCCACAAAAATGGAGTGATAACATGCGAAATGATGGGAATGTAGGTTTACTTTGATTACTAATCATTTCACTATGTTTATAAGAAAAGACCGTATTATACACCTTAAATATATATTATAGACACTTAAAATGAATTGGGGATAGTGTTGGAGTTTATAATAGATGCTGTTTGGGACACCTGTGCTCCATATGGGGCTGTCAGAGTTCAACACGCAGTACCAGCTCCTGACTCCGGCTGCCCGCTGATGTGCACCCTGGGAATCAGCGGTGATAGGTCACCTACTCAAGTTGCTGTCCCCCTGTGAGGGATCTGCACTGAACTCCTGGCTCCTGACTCCCACAGTGCCCGAGTCCTGGCCTCACAGGCTGAATGGAGAGTGAACCAATGAGTGAGAATACCGCCTCTCAAATAAAGGAATGTACAAAAGTTTTCTTTTAACCAAAAAGAACGGTTCACATCAAACTGCTTGGACTTAATGTTCCATTTTTATTGTATATAGTTCAGTCCTGGTGGAAGGAATTCATTTCATTTCTAGCATTTTCTCTCAGCTTCTGTAATTTTCCACAAAGTATGGGGAAAACAAAAACCTTTTTCCTCCCCTCCTTTTATCTGTTGGGAAGTACTGAAATATCTTTTCACCTACATGAATTTCTCTTTTTAAGTAGCAGACTAACAACCACAAAAGGAACTATTAAGAGCATACAACAGAGAGTTTAATTAACAATCTTGGAGATGACTTTCAAGAACTGAAGTTTACATTTAAAAGAATAAAATTGGATTTATAGTTGGTGATATTTTCAATTTAATTTTAAAGTTCATTACTTTGACTTATTTGAAAGGCAGAGTTACAGAGAGGGAGAGACAGAGAGATGTCTTCCACACTTTGATTCACTCCCCAGTTGGCTGCAATGACCAGGACGAAAACCAGGACCTTGGGAACTCCATCTAGGTTTGTCACATGGGTGGCAAGAACTTGGGCCAATTTCCACTTCTTCCCCAGGCACATCAGCAGAGAGCTGGATTAGGAGCATGCTCAGCAGGTGGGAATGGATCTAGAGTTCCTACATGGAATGTTAACATTGAAGACAGTGGCTTAACCCTCTGGGCTACAACACTGGCCACTCTTTATACAGTTTTTGACATAAAATCTGTTTTATTTCATATGATTGTATATATTCCTGGTTGTTGGTTGTTTGTTTTTGTGTTTTGCTTGCATGCTGTATATTTTCCCAGTCTTTCTTTCCCCAGCCCTTATATACTTTTACCCATGAAATGAATTTCTTGTAGGTAGTTTTAAAAGATGTATTCATTTTTATTGGAAAGGCAGATCTACAGAGAGGAGAGATGAAGAGCTTCCATCTGTTGGTTCTCTTCCGCATATGGTCACAATGGCCAGAGTTGAGCCAATCTGAAACCAGGAGCCAGGAGCCTCCTCTCAGTCTCCCACACTGGGTGCAGGGTCCCAAAGCTTCGGGCCATCCTCCCCTGCTTTTCCAGGCCACAAGCAGGGAGCTAGATGGGAAGTAAAGTAGCAAGGACATGAACTGGTCCCCATATAGGATCCTGGCACTTGCAAGGTGAGGATTTAGCCAACTGAGCCAATGTGCTGGGCCTGGCAGTTGTGTTTAGCTGTTTTTTATCCACTAGAACAATTCTCTCTCTTCATCTGTGCCTATATCTATGTATATATAGATACAAATAAATTCTATTATTTCAAAGACAAAGTTACAGAGATAAGTAGAGAGAGACACAGAGAGATGTTCCCTCTGCTGGTTTATTACATAAATGGGTTCAAAGGTCAAAACTGGCATAGGTCAGCCTGGTGCGGCAGCCCAGGGGCTAAGGTTCCTTGCCTTGCAGATGCCAGGCTCCTATATGGGTGCTGATTCCTGCCCTGGCGGTCCCGTTTCCCATCCAGCTCCCTGCTTGTTGTCTGGAAAAGCCGTCGAGGACGGCCAAGCTAGGTCAGAACAACCACTGGCACAGGTGAGATCTATGGCTGGGATCAGGCCTGGTTGGGGAACTAAGGGGACACCCTGGCTTGGTTGTGGATTCCACTGGTGATCGTGGGGGCCAGAGTGGGGCTGCAATCTGGTCTGGACATGGATGCAGTTTCCCTCGGCATGGGTGTGGACTGAGTCTGGGGTGTGCAAGACTGGGCTGGACTCCAGCACCCACTGGTGATCGTGAGAACCAACGTAGGTGTAGGATGGGCTGAACCATTCATGAGCTGTATCTGGGTGTGGACCAGGCTTGCCTGGGATGTAGCACCCAACAGTAAGAACGGGACTGAGTGAGGGCCAGTCAGGAAAGGCTACTGTTACTGCTAGGTCAGGAGGTAAACCAAATAGGGTTGGCCCATGCACCCACCGTTGGGCGAGAGATCTGGCATTGGGAGAGGTTCTGATGGAGGAGTTTGCGGAACTCCTTTGTTGGGACACACGTGGCTGAGGGATCCAGACATAGACAGGCTCTGCTGCTCAGACTTACCTGGACTCCACCCACCAACATGGGGTGGTGGGCGGAGCCACAGTCCTGAGCATGCCCAGAGCCTTCTGAGATCCGTCCCCAGGATGGTCCTTGTGGATGAAGGAAATTCTGGGACCTCAGGCTTGGACAAGCCCAGGACCCTCCCTCTGCCCAGCAGGGGTAGACGGGGAGCCAGGATCCCCAGCAAAAAGCCTGACCCGGCATGGGTTCCTCCAGCCACACCAAAGTGGCTGGGAGATCCAGACACTGGAGCCTCTGGTCAGACTTACCTGGACTCCACCCCGTAGTCACTTTCTTGTGCAATTTAGAGGCATGTCACTTTGCTGGTAGCATTGCATTTACACACACACACACACACACGCACACCCCTACCTTTGAATTTAAGTGCACCATGTGATCATTCGTTGTCCTTTGGAGATTATTTTTCCCCTGACATATCAACAAGAAGACCTTTAAATGGGAAATCACCTTCTAAGAAATATCCTCTTGTAATCTTCTCACAAATCTCTTTATGTGTCCTGACAGTGCAATACATCCCTTTACAATTTGAACATTTTTGTGCGCTTTTGAATGTTTTCTCCTCACTTGGGTCCTCTTTTGTTCATTGTACTTTAAACGTTAACACTGCCCTTCAAATTATCTAATCAGTAAGAGTCTTATGTATTCTTTATTTTTTTCCTCTGTTCTAAGAGTAATTCTTATCTTTCTTCATAGCTTGAGTAATTCTATTTTCTTGCTTTTGCAAATGTCATATTTAATTCTGACCATTTGTATATCTTTTCAATTGCTTGACTCACTTCTCTTCCTTAGCTCAATCTCCAAGTTAACTCTGAGTGTTGTTTTTCCTAAATATCTGTCATTATTTACATCTCCAAACTGTTACATCCATTACACATCTCTGAGTAATTACATCATTTCACCCATTCGTTCAGTGTTTTGAAATGCTTCAGAGAGTACTTCTCCATGTTCACAGATTTAGTCTCTTTCTGTATTTCATTTATAGAATATCATTTCTCTGCAAGCAACTGATGTTTCCACTTTCTTCTAGACAGACGTTAGCATCTCTTATTAATATTCGATTTATAAATAACTACTCTACCCCTGTGCAGCCTCGGATCCCAAGTCAATACACTAGATTGTTAGAGAAACCAAGAAAGGGATAAAACTGAATGAAGAAAGAAGAATGGTGAAGAGAATTGTTCTGGAGGTGGGCTTCTGGCTTAGTGGTTTAGATGCCTACATACCTAAGTTTGATTTCTGCTTCTGACTCCTGATTCCAGCTTCTTGATGAGGCAGCAATGATGGCTCAAGTAACTGGATTCTGGCCACTCAGGAGACCTGAATTGAATTTTTAGCTCCTGGTTGTTTTTTTTTTTTTTTTTTTGGCTTAGCCCTTATTGTTGAGGCCATCTGGGATGTGAAACAGCAGATGGAAACTATTGCTCTTCCTTTCTCCCTTCAAATAAATAAAGAAAAAATTAGAATTTTTCTAGAATGTTATTATTGCTACAAGATAACTTTGTTCACTTTTGAAACTCTACACAACTCTAGGAAGGTTGAAGGATATCAGTTGTAGATGCCTTTGAGTTGGCCATGTGTTGGAAGGTTGATGCTACAGTTGGCCAAGCATTAGGTAGCAGGGACACCAGGCCTGGAACTGGGGTTCTAAAACCCTCTAATGGAGAACAGAAGAGACACCCGTCTTTCATTTTCATTTGCCCCTCCTTTCTTCTGCTCCTGCTCTCTCTGGCTTCTCATTGGCACTGTTATCGCTCACTCCCAGTTCTCAGAATTCAGTCTGACACCGGTGGGCTTGTGGAGTTTAAGGAGTTTTAATAGTTGAGCACAATTGTATGGGACGCTTTTGGACCCCAGCCATTGGTTATTACATTGTTGCCTTGAGAAAGCACGTTTCAAGTTAAAAAGGAAAACAAAGAAAACAATTATTGAATGAAAACAAGGAGCACAATTTGTTTGTAAACCATGAGCTCTTTTTGTGGTTATTGTTGTTGTTTCTTTGGGGGAGTGGTTCAGGCTTAGAACCTCCATCCTATTTCCAAATTTTTGCTTTTCCTCAACTAAGTATTTATGCCTTACATTTTTTTTCCCAAAACTGAATGAGTTCTTCAATGAAGGCTTTAGAATTTCATTTAAATCTACTTCTATTTGGGGATATATCATAGTTGCGTCGTTTCTTCCTCCTCCTCATCCTCCTCTTCTTATTCTTTTGGAAAGTCAGATTTACAGAGAGAAGGGGGGAGAGCGAGAGCGAGAGCGAGAGCGAGAGAGAGAGAGAGAGAGAAGAGACAGAGAGAGAAAGATCTTCCACCTACTGATTCACTCCCTAAGTGGCTTCAATGGCAGCAACTGAGCTGATCTGAAGTCAGGAGCCAGGAGATTCCTCCAGGTCTCCCATGCAGGTGCAGGGTCCCAAGATTTGGACTGTCCTCAACTGCTTTCCCAGGCCACAAGCAGAATGGAATAGCTGGGATATGAACCAGTGCCCATATGGGATCCTGGTGCGTGCAGGGTGATAACTTTAGCTGCTAGGCTACCACTCCTGGCCCAGGACTATTCTTTTCTACCCAAATTCATTGCACAGCCAGTTTGGGCCTCAGTTTTTTGTTTTTTTTTTCTGTTACGTTATCCACATCTGCCTTCCCTGTTCCTGATGTTGTGTCTCAGTCAGTGCCTTCTGGACATCAACAGAGTCCAATTCCCTTATCCTATGTGTGTGAAAATCTCATGTCCACTCATCATTTCTTCAGTGTTGAAACACCACTTCTGGCCTCTGTGATCCACCTGTTTTTTTTCTTCTCAACATGTTGATCTTTAATTCTATTTTAGTCTCCCCGGCTACCCTCTGCTTTTATGAAAGATGTATCTACCAGATTGAAGCTAACAATTCCTTCTTGCTTTTCTTTTCTTCTCTCTCTCTTTCTCTGTTCTCTTTTTCCTCCCTCCCTCCCTCCCTCCCTCCCTCCCTTCCTTTATTCCTTGCTTCCTTCTTTCCTCCCTTCCTTCCACAAAACCATCTTCACTTACGCGGTGTGCTGCTCGCAGGATACCTTATTCTATCTGTAATTTCAAGTCTCACAGTGCTAAGACCTTGGGCCAAAAAAAGCTTGGGTAGGCATCACTGTGTGTTCCCAGACTGTTGAAGCATTATGTGAGCAGGACACGGTTGGTGACTCTTTCCAGGGAGCCCACATTCATTAATGATTCGGAGAACTGTGTTCATTCTTTCAGTTGAAATGACAGCCTTCTGGGGCTAACGAGACAATGGGAAAGATCAAACACTAGGGAAGTAGGCAATGCCTTTTTAAAAAATTTTCAGGATAGGAAAAAAAAGTCCCTTTGTTTTCTTGCATTGGGGTGATTGTATGGCAAGCACAGGAATTGTGCACATTTCAAAATTGACAGCCAAGATGGTAAAGAGATTGAGGCATAGTTTCCTCTTCAGATCTCTTTTCTTGCAATAAAGTGTCATTTTATCTTTTAGTCTTTGATGCGCAGGTGTAGTCTCTAACGGCCTGCTCTTCTGTTTAAATAACACTAGGACTCAACAGTGTATTATCAAAGGTGGTGGCCACTAAAGGCTTTGTCTCACTGTGTGCTCCAATACAGTTAAATGTTATTCCACTACAGTAACACATGCTGACGTGCCTTAGTTATGGTTATGTTAGTCCTAATGAACACATCAATGTAGACTTTTATAGTTCACATGCCGTTGTATTCCTTTACAAAGTTATATTTCCCCCCTTTATTCAAAGTAAACGAAACATTCAGTGTTTGTTTTATATTTGTGAAGCACACACCATTTGCATTCCACATTCATTGTGTCTAGCAAATCACCTGGCAAATTTTGTTTTAAAAATAGCTTTATTGAGATGTAACTCACCTGCCATACAACCCACTCTTTCCAAGTGTAAGATTCAACCATCTTGAGTATTTCCACAGAGTTATGAAAGCATTGTTACCTCTAATTTTAGAGCGTTTTCATCCTCCCAGAAAGAAACCCTACACCCCAGAACTCCTGCCCTGTGTCCTCTCCTCTTTCGAGTTTCAGGCAAGCACCATTCTACTCTCTGTCTATTGATTTAACTATTCTGGACATTATAGTCATGCAGCACGTGGTCTCTTGTGATTAGTATCTTCCATTGAGCACACTTTGAAAGTTCACCCATGTTGTAGCAGGTGTCAGTACTTCATTTCTTTTATTGTTAAATGCTATACCATTTATCGTAGAGACATACCACATAAGCATTGCCTGTTTTTCATCACTGGAATACATATCTGAGAAATATTTTCTTATGAAGTAATGACTTGTATCTTGGCTCACAGTTTTGAAGATTCACAGTCCCTACTGTCTCGGTCAAGAGGCAGTGTACATGATGAATTGGTGACCAGAGAGAGTGACTGGGCCCAACATAGTTTTTTGTTGTTGTTGTTTTTAGATTTATTTATTTTCATTGGAAAGGCAGATATACAGAAAGGAGGAGAGATAGAGGGGAAGATCTCCCGTCTGCTGGTTCACTTCCCAAATGGCCTCAATGACAGGAACTGAGCTGATCCGAAGCTAGGAGCCAGGAGCTTCTTCTGAGTCTCCCATGTGGGTTCAGGTTCCCAAAGCTTTGGGCTGTCCTTGACTGTTTTCCCAGGGTACAACCAGGGAGCTGGATGGGAAGTGGAGCAGCCAGGATTAGGACTGGTGCCCATATGGGATCCCGGTGCGTGTAAGGTGAGAACTTTAGCCACAAGCATATTGCGCCAGGCCCCTAACATAGCTTTTATCATCAACCCTCTCACCAGTACCACCTTCCAAAGGCCGATCCCAAATGAGTGAAAGAGCCTTCAGTAAGCCCACTCCCTAAATTCCTCAAGAGGATTAGGTTCCCACTCTCTCAAAACCTTTAATTCATGACTTTGGGATTAAACATCTATGTGATTTCAGGAGCCAAAATTGCTCAAAGTGTTGTCACGGTTTATTTATACCTTCACCTAGTAATGAACATTTAGGTTGTTTCTATTTTTTTGGCTATTGTGATTAATGCTGTTATAAACATTTGTGTGTAAGGTTTTTGCATAGACCTGCACTCTTCATTTCTCTTGAGTACACACTTAGGAGTGGAATTGTTGACTTCAGTAGTAACTTTAGTGTTTAATGTTTTGAAGAACTGTCAGACTTCTTCCCATCATTTTACATTCCCACCAGCAACGCATGAGGGTCCTGATTTCTTCACATCCTCACTGATATTTTTCATTACCTTTTTGATGATGTCTGTTCTAGAGGACATGTTGTGTTACCTGCTGTGATTTTGATTTGCATTTTACTAATGGCTAATGAGGTTGAACATCTTTTTTCTGTGCTTTATTGGTCATTTGTAAGTCTTTGGAGAAATACCTCTTTGGATCTTTAATGTCTGGCCTGTTTTAAGTGCTCATTAAATTTTTCAAATATTTAGATTGTGCAAAAATATAATCACCACAGTGACCATGTTAATTAACTTTTATGATCTCAATTTTGTAGATAAAGATTAGAAGGTAAAATGATTTACTCAAGGTCATACTGGTAGAAGGTCAGTTGCTTATTTAGGCGTTTGGAACCTGCCTCTCTGCTATTTAGGCCAAGATGTGCCAGGTGACGGTCTCATTATGTACCTATAAAGAACACAGCATGCTACCTTAGAGTTTCTGATGATTTGTACTTGTATATTTTGCCCACTGAGTCGCACAAAAACCTACACATAAGGAGATTTTACCTTGCATTTTTCTGTCTGTTCAGTACATGTCACTCTTATAGATTCCATTTTTCTCACTTTTGTTAATTTTTCTGGGCACCACTTTAGGCTTTTTAAAAAAGATTTATATATTTTTATTGGAATTCAGATATAGAGAGAGGAGGAGAGACAGAGAGGAAGATCTGTCCGCTGACTCACTTCCCAAGTGGCTGCATCGGCCAGAGCTGAGCCAATCCAAAGCCAGGAGCCAGGAGCTTCTTCCAAGTCTTCCATGCAGGTGCAGGGTCCTAATGCATTGGGCCGTCCTCGACTGCCTACCAGGCCACAAGCAGGGAGCTGGATGGGAAGCAGGGCCACCTGGATTAGAACCGGCACCCATATGGGATCCTGGGGTGTGCAAGGTGCGGAGTTTCGCTGCTAAGCTATTGCACTTTGCCCAGTTTTAGGCTTTTACAACTTGACTTAGACAGTTTCAGAGGTATGATTGAAAGACAACTGCTTAATTTTGCCATCCCTTACTTTGAACATTTGTAGAAATACTGTTTCTTAGAGATGCCAAATATCACTTAAATGAGTTTATGGGCTGGCACTGTGGTGCAGCAAGGTAAGCCACCATGAATCCTGATCCCAGGTTGGTGTCCTAGTCCCTGTTGCACACTGCTAATGCACTTCGGAAAGCAGCAAAAGATGGCCCATGTGCCTGGGCCCTTTCTGGGGCTAAATGGAATTCTTAGTCTTGGGTTTGGCCTGGTCCAGTCCTGATTATTACAGACAATTGAGGATAGAAGAACAGTGGATAGAAGATCACCTTTTTCTAAAATCACTCTTCAAATAAACAAGAGAGGAAAAATCACATTCACATCAGTCTCAATAAATTACAGCATAAATTACAGAGCAGTTAAGGCACTCCCATCTCACATCAGAGTACCTGGCTGGGTTCAGTTCCTGGCCTGACTCCAACTTACTGTCCATGCAAACTCTGGGAGGTAGTGATGGTGGTTGATGTCTGCCACCCACATTCCCAGCTCCTAGCTCTGGTCCTAGCTCAGTCTTGTACATTGTGGACACTGGAGGAGTAAAGATTTTTCTCTCCCTTTTAAAGTCTGTCTTTTCCTTTCTGTCTCTCAAAAAATAAAACCAAAAAGATAACCAATTATAAATTTGTAGAAGCCAGCCCTGTAATGGAAAAAAGAATACTCCTTACAGTTGGGGCATTATCTTGTAAGCTTAGTGCTTCTAAATGTTTGTGAATCATTTATGGTCCAGCCTCTCATTCTCTCACTCTGTTTCATTGTGCAACATAGTTCTAAAGTTCCAGAAGGGTGAATGATTTTTTTTTTCCCTTTCGAATTTTCTCAGAAAGAGCACCTCTGCATGGTTACGAGCCTGGCTTATTTCTTACCATGCTACGTGATGACAGAGGTTCACCAGTCCAGACGTCCAGCAGCTTGGATATCAGCCAACATAAATGGATGAAATTCTCCCACACAGTACCACTGATCGGGGTATTGAACTGAATCCATATCTTACTTTGCTTCCTTTAAGTTTCCACTGAATATTAGATAACGGAGATGGGATCCTTATTACATATGCCAAAGCGCTTTTCTCTTGGCAATGGATAGGCTATGTATGGAGCAGTATGTTCACTCACTGACCCCAGGTGTGTTAGTAGAGTTTTGGTTTCTCCCAGATACATTAAAATTACTTGAGTAAAAATAAAACTGAGCTTAATTCTGGACCAGGCAGCAGGATAGCAACTTAACACCAGAACACAGGACACATAAATTTGATGGTGGCTTTCTATGGGAAGATGTTCATTTGGATGGTGGATGAAACTGTGGTATGGGGGGACCTATATCATGGTATAGTGGCTAACAATGTTGCTTGTGGTGGTGGCATCCCATATGGGAGCCATTTTAAGTTCCAGTTTCTCTACTTCTGATCCAGCTCACTGCTTGTGGCCTGAAAAAACAGCAGAGGCTGATCCGAATTTCTTGGGCCCCTGTACTCCATGTTGGAGACCTGAAAGAAGCTCTTGGCTCCTGGCTTTGGATCAGCCCAGCTCCTGCTCTTGGAATAATTTGTGAAGTGAACCAATGGGTGGAACATCTCTCTCTGTGTCTTTGTAACTCTACCTTTAAAATAAATAAATGCATCTTTAAAAAAAAAACCTGTTAAGTGATTTTTTTTTCAAAAGATTATTGGTCTGTTTTCATTTTATTGGAAAGGCAGTATAGTCTGTTCTCTGTTGGAAAAATAGGCCCCACGATGAGCCTCAAGGATGACCTCTCAGTACCTGCTGAAACGCTTCTTGGCATGGGTCACTCCTTCTTCACAGGAGACCTGGTTCACTGTTGGGTTCTTCCAGTTCTTAGAATGTTCTTTCTTATACTAAATCTTACAGAGTATTGTCAGACTTTCCTTTGAAAGGCAGCCTTTTTTTTTTCCCAGGAAACTAATTTGTACAGAAGATAAATTGTTGGACTTCTCACATTATAATGTTCAATGGATACTGAGATTGCAAGTATCCCAAAAGCTGACTCCCAAACCAGCCATGAATAAACAACTCCAACATACTTGGTGTCCGGAAATGAAAGTATGCATTATTTTGAGTGTTTATGTTATGCACAGTATTGTGTTAGCCTAAATTGTTGGTCTAAATGTGGGAAATGGGTTGTGGTGAAATGGGTTAAACTGCTACTTGGGATGCCTACTTCTTATAACTGGAAAAAGTCATTTTAAATGCAGTTTCACTGTGATTATAGAAATACAAAGCAGAAGCAATCTGACGTCAGAAATTAACAGTCATTCAAAATAGTTCCTATGGGGAGGGGTATTGGTTTGAGAGATATAGACAAGGAGTAAAATAAAATTTATCTGAGTCTTTGAGTCATCATCTACTCCCATCCAGAGCATGTATTAATGGGAAGCTAGATTTGAAAACGAAGCCAGAACTTGAACTCAGGCTCTCTGATAATTGATGTAGGTGGTATCCGACTTAACCGCTATGCCAACGTGTACCCCTCCCTTTGAATCTGAGGCCGTTGTTGAAAGTTCTTGAATTACTCTGGGATGAAGGACTTTATTAAACAGATTTTAGTTGCTTTTGAGGTGACACACCCTTGCAAGGTATCTTGTTCAGTTTAACCTGTGCCCAGGCGTATTTTTACAATCAGAGGGCACTTCAAAAAGATTATAGACAATGAAATTTAAAGGATAAGTTTATTTTAGCACACAAAATTTTTGAAATTCCTTCAATGTGAATCACCTTCAAAGTTCTTTGAAAAGATAAACTAAAAATACTGCACAGATTTTACTTTTTTTCTCAGCAACATAAACTTATCTCTTCATTCCATTTCCCTAAAAGCTTTACAATGTACCTTGATAATTTGTAGGGCTCCCTTGTTAAAGTTCATTCAGTCCAATATTCTCTTAAAAGGGGGAGAATTGAAGACTAGGAAAACGAAGTGACTTGCACAAGATCTCTCACGGAAAGCTGGTGAGCAGGGCCTGGGCTCTGTCCTCTCTACCTGTCACAGTGGAAGCGATCCCGCTGCCTGCACAAACGGGCTTTTCTAGCGGACAGCTTGTGAGTTCCTACGAGGCAGATTGCACAAGTGCTAAGAGAGGCAGCAAGGTAAGCCAAGTGCTCCATCAGCATGCAGGTGCTTATTATCAAGGAAAGAGCAGTGTTAGATCACACCTTTGCGCGTCTCTCCTGCAGTCCTTGGAAGCAGAGCTGCTTTTTCTATTTCTACAAACTTTGTAAGAAAATAAGCATTTTCTTCCATGACAGTTAAGAAAAAGAGCTGGTTAATGATACTAGGCTGAAGAGATGAAAAAAAAACCGTGTTAGGGATGCAAGGTATGAATGACTTAACAATGGCAGCTGAAATGATAGTGGTTTGAGCCTTTGAGACTGAATGTTAATGGCTCATTGCCAGGAGATCCCTGGTGTGAAGGGAAAGCCTCCTGGTGTCAGGTGTAGGGCAGAAGGTCCCATTTCATTAAATACGCTTCTGTCTTCAGAGCAAAAGCTCAAAAATCTACTCCTTTTTGTGTCATTGAGTTTCTTCCTGCCTCTGCTGACTTGGATGAATATCTGGAGTTTGATCTTTTCTGTAACATTTACACACATTTGAGGGTACTTCGTAAAGGTCCTGGGAAACAGAATTCAATGATACATTAATACGTTCATTGGGCTGTAAAACATTTTGAAATACATGTGTTTTTTTTTTAAAACCATTTTTGTAAACTTTTAAAAAACAGATATATTTATTTTTATTGGAAAAGTGGGTTTACAGACAGTAGCAAAAGATACAGGGAGAAAGATCTTCTATCCACTAGTTCATTCCCCAAATGATTGCCAAGGCCGGAACTGAGCCTGTCTGAAACCAGGAGGCCAGGAGATTCTTCCAGGTCTCCCACCTGAATGTAGGAACCCAAGGTCTTGAGCCATCCTTTGTTGCTTTCCAGGCCACAAGCAGTGAGCTGGATGGATAGTGGAGTAACCGCAACACAAACCTGTGCACAGAGGGGATGAGGGTACTTGTAGGTAGAGGACTAACCAATTGAACCATAGTGCCGGCCTCCTTTTGTGAGCTTTCTGAAGACCTCTTGTAGGCATGGATTCCAATTTTTTTTGCACCACAATAAACTTCTCTTTTAATTCCACATGTATAAGCGGCTTGTTTCACATGTGTAAGCGGCTCAACAGCTGTTGGCAATTCTTGCAACTAATAAGAGAAGCAGGAAACTTCATTCTACATATCCTTAACTTTGTATTTAGCCAGCAATTTGTGGCTGCTTCCCCAGGCTGCAGAGAGGATGTGGTCACCGAGGAGAAACCAAGGAACAAGGGAGGGAGTGCTTTCCCCTTGTCTGAGAAGCGGAGCTACCATTGCTCAGAGACTGAAGGATGTGTGTTAGGTGCATTTCACAGGCCTCTAACTTTTCAAGCCCATTGTGATGGAAATATATTTATATATTGAGTGGGCGAGGTGTTGAGGTCATCACTGAAGACCCTCCAAAATTCTGGGTCCCCAAAACTCCTGTGATATGTCTGGTTGACTGCTGTGAAAGCCGATTTTTCTCATTGGTCTGCAGCTGCCATGGCCAATGGAACTAAACACAGGATTAGCTTCCTTTCTGCGGTCTCATTAGGATTGAATGTCCCAACTCCTGGCAGTATAAATCATGAACTACATTCAATTCTGTGTACCCCATTTCCTCTACCTACGATATCTTTGAGTGGCATCACTGCCCTTCCTTGAAGACCAAGCTCTTGACATCATGCTTGATCTCCCCAGCTGGAAGCTGTCTGTCCATCTCTTGAAATCCCCCAGAACCTTGTCTCTGACAGCTACTGCTTATAATGATGATGCCTTTAATTCTCTGATGAAAAAGAAAAATTTTTAAAGAAAAGATCCAAATTGTGTGCATCTTCATGTTCCTCGAAAAGCTTGATGCTTTGCTTGGCATATCGTAGGTGTCTAGTGAATATGTATTAAATAAGTGGATGATAAATGAAAAATGCTTAGGAATAAGAGTGAGGGATTGATGCTGCTTATTTTCTCTGAGTGTTTTCAGGGCATTTCATACATGCACAGAAGAAGAATTCAAAAGACATTTTCCCTCAGGTGCCTGTGCAGGTTGCTGTGATCATATGAAAACTACAGTTTGATCCCTGAGTTCCTGCCTGGTTCACCATGAAGACATAATAAATATCAGCTATTGGGATTGTTGGTCCTTTGTTTCTTGTTTGTTATTCTTTTGGCTAAACGTGGTTGGACCAGTGTGTCTAACCTGGACATGTGAAATCTGGAAGATGCTTGTAGCTCTTCCCAAGTGCTAAACAAAATAACGACATAATTATGTACATTCTCTTTTTCCCTACAATGCAGTTTTACCTGTTCCTTCTTAGTTTGCTGTCTTGTCAGTCTTTTAGGTAGGACAAGCATTTTTATCCTAATTAGACAATTACACATCATGATGCACTAATTTGTTAACCTATGTTCACAAATCATTTAATTACCACTGCTGGCTTTGATGTGCTGTTATTATTCAGTTATTGGAATAAACAATTCGGCAGCTAACAGGAAGAAACTCATTATTTTCTGAGAGATATTGCTGTTGTTTTCTATGTTTTAAAAACACTTTAATCAAAACTTTAAAAATATTTTAATCAAGACTAAACAAAGTCTCACATTGTTCTTGTAAGAGGAGTAAGTAAATAAACAGTAAATCGCTTTAATCTGGGCCATTTCGAGGGGTGCTCCTGAATTTCACAGTGAATAAGATTCCTTCTTTTTTAAAAGATTTCTTAAGAGATTAAGAGAGAAAGAAAGACTCCAACATTCCCTCCAATCCTTGACTTTCCAATTGGCCATAGCTTTTGGGACTGATTCAGGAGTCAGGGACAGCATTCAGGTCACCTCATTAGTGGTGGAGACTCAAACATTTGAGCACTCACTTGCTGTTTCCTAGGTGGATTTGCAGGGAGATGGGTGGGAAGCAGAATAGCTGGGACTTGAACGCACATTCCAAAATGGGGTGTGGGTATCTCAAGCAGGAATTTAACATGCTGCACAAGAATGACGATACTGATAGAAAAGTTTAAAAGATGCTGTTTTTCCCTTCATGTCAATTCACAATCTCCTGAGACGCTGTAATTTATAAAATGCAGCTTCTAATATTGATTTGTGAGGCACTTAAATGACCAGAGATAAGAGGTGCAATTCCTTCCTGCTTGATGCAGCTCCAAACTGCCACTCAAAACTTTCTTGATCTTCTGGAACCATTAATTCCATCTGGTAAGCACTGTGAAGCTCTGTTACATCCCAAGAACTGTATATATTTTGGGGGTCCTTCTCAGGGCTCCTTGATGAGTAGGGAAACCAACCTGCCAGGTGCAAAATCCCAGCAGGTTTCACAACGGTTTCTGCTGGTAGTCTGCATCCAGGATCAATAATATCATTATGCATTTATGTGCAAACATTAAAATTATCTTCAGCAATTAAGTTCCTGCCTTCCCTGTATACCCCCATTCATAAAACACCTAAGGAAGAGGGAGTGATTTCTACATAAATTCTTTTTTTTCCTTTTCTTTATAGAAATTTATTTATTTTCTTGACTTGAAAGGCAGAGTTATACAGGGAAGGGGAGACAGAGATCTTCCATTTGCTGGTTCCTTCCCCCAATGTCTGCAGTGCCAGAGCTGGGCTGATATGAAGCCAGGAGCCAGGAATTTCTTCCAGGTCTCCCACGTGTGTGTAGGGGCCCAAGGTTTTGAGACATTTTCTGCTGGTTTCCTAGGCCATTAGTAAGGAACTGGATCGAAAGTGAAGCAGCTGGGAGACGAATTATAGCTCATACAGGGTGCTGACGTCATAAGCAGAAACTTAGACTACTATGCATGGCGCTGGCCCCAACATGAGCTGTTTTAATAGTGTTATTGGTTCACACTTTGATCACTGATTGTGTAACATATGTCCACGAGACAGAGGGTGCAGTCTCTTTAACTACACTGAGTGTCTTCATGACAGAGACTGTATCCTTCGTCTTGTGGACTCTCCATATTACCTAGAGAAGCAGCTGGAACATTGTGTGTTCTCAAAGAAGTAATTTTTGGTTCATGGACAATAATCGTGATTCAATAGGGATGGGTATTGTCATGTATCCATTTGGCTTGTCTGCATTCCACGTCCTGGAGGCTCTGCTTCTGATCTAGCTTCCTGCTAAATTGTATGGGAGAGAGCAGAATATGGTTTAAATTCTTGGGCCCCTGACATCCGTGTGGGAAACCTGGATGGAGTTTCTGACTCCTGGCTATAACCTGGTCCAGCCTCACTACTGTGGACATTCGGAGAATGGCAGTGGATGGAAGATCTCCTTGCCTTTCAAATAAATAAACAGATAGACAAATCACTTTAAAATGACTTAATAAATGAGGTACCTTTTTCTCTTGCAAGTCAAGGTGTGTTGGGCTATGGCTCTATATATTCCTGTTATGACAAAATATCCCGTTTCTGGGATTTTCCTGGGGGACCTTTAGGTGATATTACTTGCTTCATCAGAGTAAAAAACTCAGGTTTCAAGTACAAAAGCCCACACCAACTGAACACTAATCCATTGCGTAGAAGCACAGACCTTTCTTCCGTCTCCTCTGTTAAGGATTAAAGAAAAGCTGATCTGGTAGTACTTTTGCATTCTTCATTTATCCTCTATCAGTCAGTAGCTTTAATCATAGCACACACTTACTTTCTGACAGTTTACATCTTCATTTTGCCCAGAACAGCAAGTAAAATGACACTAACAGGAAGGGTTGAAGACAGTTTGCTAACTCTAGCAGGCTAGGGTGGGAAGTTTCTGGAATACCCTGTCTGTCTTCAGCAGTATCAGGTGTAACACCTTGTAACGAGAGCAGGGTTACACTGCTGTTATTTCTCTTGAGAAAGGCGTGGAGATAGTGCTACAGATCCGGGTAGCCTGCAGGTACAGGTAGCAGAAGAGTTAGTCACTCAGTGTCACTCAGTGCACGTCTAAAAGCCTTCTTTGTGGTTAATAATGTGTCCTCTTCCATCTGGACAATAAGTAGCTGGACTCTATGCTTGGTATATGTTTGCAAGGAAAGAATCTTGATTGAATTTGAACTGTAATACTGCATCAAGGTAGAGGAATCCACCAGGGGGGAGGGGAGAGGGAGGGGTGGGAAGATTCCCAGAGCCTATGAAACTGTCACATAATGCAAAATAATTAATAAAAAAGTAATGCGTCATCTAGATTTGGAGGTAGAAAGTTGTTTAAAGGATGTCTTAAAAATTCCATAAACCAAGGGACAGCATGTGTCCTAAAAGTTTACATGTTGGGTAGGACACCTGTGTCCTACATCTGAGGACCAGTGTTCTAGTCCTGCATCCAGCTCCTGGTCCAGCTTCTTGCTAATGCACACTCTGGGAGACAGCCAGGAGGGGTTGAGTGTTTGGACACATACCACCACCGAAGAAGATCTACATTGACCTCCTAGCTCACAGTTTTGGCCTGGCCCAACCCTTGGGGTTGAAGGCACTTGAGGAGTGAGGCAGTGGACCAATTGTGGGCATTTAAGGGATGACTCAGATTTGTCTGTCTCTGTCTTATTTTCATATATATATATAAAACTATAAAATTATACAAGCATTTAATATGCATTTATAAATATATTTTATGTGTATGCACACATACATACTCACACATATACATATACATAAATGAACATTTTATAATCCATTGCTTACCATAATGGGGTGTATATTTCTTGCTTTGATCAGTTTACCTAGGTTTTTAAACAGGAGGTCCTGATGCTTAAGGCCCTTGAGATTAGCCCATGAGTAGAACCTAGCCACTTCTACTCTGGCCCTTCTTGGGTTCTCCACATCTCTGCTACCTTCTCCTTTTAGAATACTATTGTGAGAACAAATGGTGCTATTTGACTAGGAGTGGGTCTCGAGTCATCATGGGCTAAACTACTGCATCCCACGCCACAGTGCTGGGATTGAGTCCTTGGCTACTCTAAACTTTGGAGTCAACTTCCTGCTACCAAGCGCGAGATGCCTCTGCCACCCATGTAGGAGACCCAGTTGGCGTTCCTGGCTCTTGACCTTGGCTTGGCCTCACCCTGGCTTCTATAGGCCCTTGGAGAATGAATCAGTGGATAAAAGATCTTTCTCTGTCTCTCCTTCTCTCTCTGCTACTCTGCCTTTCATATAAATAAACAAAAATCTTGTCAAAGAATTTTTTGATCAGTCTCTTTTTCTGGTAAGGGAATGTTAAACAGGGGGTAGATTTTACACAACCCTAAAATGCAATTGAAACATTGCTTTTGTTGAGATCCAATGTTCTTCTCTTTCTGTAAAAGATAAATCATTCGACTGAAACCTACTAAAAAATAGATATGATATTTTCATTAATTTAAACAAATTATTCTGGGTATTGTAAGTTAAAGAACTTTCATTTTTAATATATTAACATGGTGGAGTTCGACAATCTCTTGATTATTACTTTCAATCTTTAAGCTGATTTGAGGCCCTTGCGGTTAGGTCTTATCTTTGAAAATGCTTATGTTTGTAGACTTTTCATAGAGTAATTGAATTAGCTGGGGAATTTGCTAAGTCTCTTGGTCTCAACCCAACTGAAAAATGTGCTTGTCACTGAAGAATTTCACTGTAATCTGCAAATGTGTTTGACAGTGTCAACTGGGAAAGTGAGTTGTGGGAGAGGGACTGAGGTTAAGTCCACACATATGAGTGCTTCAGAAGCAACGGTGGTTAAGAGTCAGATTCCAACCTCTCCTTCCCTCTACCTCTCATGCATTATGTTTCAGTATCCTAGCTTAGGCTCTGCCAAAATCAGTGCCTAAGACAAAGATGTGGGTGCCAGATGAGGAGTGTTCCTAGGAGGCCTCTGGCAGGAAGTCAGGACAGGAAGGAAAAATCCAGTGTCGTAAGTCAGGACAGGGCAGCGTCCACTAAGCAAAAGCATTCCCCAAAGAACCAGCAGTGTTCCCTTAATTCCTTATTGACCAGTACTGTGTTGCCCAGCTACCCCTGGTACCAAAAGAAGTAACTACAGGTGCTAGCATTGTGGCACAGTGAGTTAAGCTGACACTTGCACCATTTGCAACACCCATTGATGTTTCAACTGCCCTGCCTCCGATTCAGCCCCCTACAAACCCACCTAGGGAGACAGCAGGAGATGGACTTGGAGCCCTGCTATCCACGGTGGGGATAGGGGAAGGGTGGACATCAGGATGAAGTTCCTGGCTCCTGTCTTTGGCCTGGTCCACACTTGGCTGTTGTGGCCATGTAGGAAGTGGACCAGGGGATGAAGAATCTCTTTCTGCCTGCCTTTCACATAAAAAATAACTAAGTAAGTCATAGTTCCCAAAGGCAACCAGTTTTCCGATTTATTTTTTGTAGATTAGTTCTGTTTGTTCTAGAACATCATGTAGATGGACTCACACAGCATGTACCTTGTGTAAAACTTGAGCTACTGTGAGATAACTTACAAGAATTGTCTCCTGGAGGCTTGCAATGTGGTGTAGCCAGATCAGCTGCCTCCTGTGAAGTCAGCAACACATGTGAATTCTGTTTAGGTACCAGCTATCCCACCTCCAATCTATCTCCCTGATGGTATGCCTGGGAAGGCAGCAGAAGACAGCCCAAGTATGTGGGCGTTTGCTACCTACTGGGAGACTTGGCTGGAGTTCCAGGTTCCTTGTTCAGACCTGGCCCAAACCCCATTTTGGTGGCCATTTGGGGAGTGAACCAGGGGATGATAACACATCTCCTTCTATGGCCTTTCCCTCCCTCTTTCGTGCTTTCAAATAAAGATTAATAAAAAAAAAAAGGAATTATCTCCTCTTAGTATTTCCTGTGCATCTACAGGCTTCTGAAATACCAATGGCAACTTTTCATTTCTGCTAATTGTTACTCAGCGCAGCAGTGGGTACATTGTAGGCACTAACCGAGACGTGCTGTTTTGGAGTTATTGAGGAGTGAAGTTCACTGTGAGGTCGGGCTCCTGGTGGTTCTCCTCAGGATGTCCTGTTTTATTAACAAGAGCATCCAAGAGTCTTCGTTGTGTTTAGGCAGGCCAGGTGGTGGCTTGCTTTCCACACATCATGGCTCCATACTCTATGCCCTGTGAGAAGCAGGCAGAGTGTGTTTTCACAGCTTTTTTTTTTTTTTTGAAGATTTATTTATTTCTGCTGAAGAGGAGGAGAGACAGAGAGGAAAATCTTCCATCTCCTGGTTTGCTCCCCAAGTGGCTACAACGGCCGGAGTTGAGCTGATCCAGAGCCAGGAGCTTCCTCCAAGTCTCTCATATAAGTGCAGGGTCCCTAGGCTTTGTGTCATCCTTGACTGCTTTCCCAGGCCACAAGCAGGGAGCTGGATGGGAAGCCAGGCTGCCGGGATTAGAACAGGTGCCCATATGGGATCCTGGCACATGCGAGGGAAGGACTTTCACCATGGGGCTAGTATTTATTTGAAAGAAGAGAGAGATTGAGACAAACACACACACACGCACACACACACACAGAGATAAATAGATTAATAAATGAATAGAAATATTATCCACCTGCTGGCTCATTCTCCAAACACCCATAACATCCAGGGCTGGGGCCAGGCTGAAGTTAGGAGCTGGGACTCCATCCGGATCTTCTATGCAGGTGGCAGTACTCAACTACTTGAGACAAGACTTCCTGCATCCCAGACTGTGCATTCACACAAAGCTTGATCAGACGTGGAGGTGTCACAAGAAATCTGGGTCTTTCCTACTCTGTGGGTGGGGCATGCCTTCCTCTGCTGCCAGGTGATCTGTATTTCTCCCCAGACCGGGTTCTGTTCCAGGATTGTTCGTTTAAGAGAAGGTAGCATCTCCTCTTGCCTCTGACCTCCTGGAACCGCTTGGTGGAGCTTCATTTCATCCTCATTTTCTTCACTTGGTGGAGAAACAAACCCCAAAGTGAAATGCCTCTCAGAGCAAACAATTCTCTGAAAGCAGATTATGCCCCCTCCCCCATTAGCCTCTATGAGACAAGAGTGGGCACAGCAGTTTCCTGGATGCCTCCTGTAAGGTCAGTGCCTCTTCCTCAAACACCAGTCCTCTCTGCCTGTCCATCTGCCTTTTTAAAAAAAATTTTTTTTACTGGCTCTTTTGAATCCAAAGTCCAAATGAGTTCTATGGCCTGCCCTTGCCCTTTATACTGAAAAATAAACATGAACTCATTGGTAAACCTTAAATCCTGCAGAAGGAAACAATCTTGCAACCTGGGATAGTAACCAGAGCAACATTCGGCTGTGTTCTGGCTTTGCAGTTGACACTCTGTGATTTTGTAGGGGGGAAGCAGTTCTGTGCTTGAACCTCGGTTTCCCCACGTAGAGGATGTCCTAGATCCCATCTGAAATCATTGCCAGGTCTAGAACGGCGTAACCTAATCAAAAGTCAGGTTCAATCTGAAATGTCAAATTTAGGTTCCACATGAAAAAGATCTCAGCTGGCAGATGAATAAGGATTCCAAGGAGGTCGTTTTTCACCTGTGAGTCCTTCATTCATCATTATCTTCCTTAATCATCTCATGTCTGTTGCCAGCCCCGGGCCGACAGATCTGTCCAGCTGCACAGTGCATGCCCTGCTGGCTGAGCAGGAAACACTGGAAGAGGCAAACCCAGCTTGGTTTGGCATGGCACAGAGCGAGACGGAAATATTAATCAACACAGAAGTGGTTGCTGGCAGGAGATCAGAAGGCTTTGTCCAGGTTCGTTGAGTGAGGAGAGAGGCCGTGGACAGAGGCAGGAATGGTGCCGAGCATGAAGGCATTTGTGTGGGGGCAGCCACCACAGCGTGCTCTCTGCAGGGACACAGTGGCTGGAACACCTTGTCCTTACTAATGAGGCATAGAGCACCATGTGTTTTGTGTAAATGCAGAAGGCTAACTAATGGATTAACTTGGACAGCTTGTCTTCTCAGAGTAAAGGAAGTAGTGACTGTAAGTGGAGACCAGGGAGGTAGCCTGCTTTGAGAGGGGGAAGCCAAGAACAGAAATGTCACGCTCTCACTGTTTCCTGGAATACCTTTCCTAGTCTAGTGCTCAGACATAGGGCTGCCCACCTGGTACATGTTAATCCATTTCTTTTCAAACAACGGTTCTTTCTTTTGAATGTTTATTTTTATTTTATTTGAAAGATAGAAACAAACACAGGGATTTTCTTTTCCTCTCTACTGCCTCGTTCCCCCTGGGGGGCGGGGGCTGTTAACAGGTGAAGCTGGGAGCCAGGAACGCAATCTGGGTCTCCAAAAGTGCGGGCCAGGGAGGGCATCAGGTGCGTGAGCCATCACTGCTCTCTCTGTACACTGTCAGGAAGCTGTCTTGGAAGTAGAGTAGCCAGGATTCGAACCAGGCACTCTGCTGTGGTGTGCAGGCAACCCATGAGATGCTAGACCATACCCCCTCCCCCCCCGAAAATGGTTCTTCATTAGAAATGGTTCTTAACTAATGATTTGCATTTTAGATGCATATCATACTTCCATTTCTGATGATAGCACAATTTCTCCACCGTCTGCTGCATGAAGTGGCTTTGGCAGAATGATTTCAGATGCTGGAATGCAAAGGGGAAAGTACTTTTCAAAGCCGAGGGTAGTGTAAGAAAAGATTGAAAGGGAAGTCAAGTGTGAGTCTGTATCAGAACATCTCAGCCGTTTCTTTACTCTTCATTGTGATTAGGTACAAATGCATCTTGTGCCTCATGGAAACCTCATAGACAAACATTTAGGTGATTAAAAAAGGATAAATCCAGGAGCATTCAGGCTCTTTATAAAAGGACTCCTCACTTTACTGTAAGATCGCCTTGAGGGGCTCTTTATCATCATTATTATTTTAAATAACAGCTTCCTTGAGCGCTTAAAAATACAATCTGATTTACACACCTCAATTGATTCTATTTCTGGTTTTTAACTTTAAACCATCTTCGCAGAGGCAGGAAAAAAAATGCCTGTTTCTCTTTTTCCCTCTCTCTCTCTCCCTCTCTCTTCCTTTCTTTTTGCTTGTCTCTCTTCTTTCTCTCTGCCTCCCTTCTCTTTGCTTCTGTATTCCGAGGAACCAGGCCTAGGTTGGCTAAAGAGACCTGCGGGGCCAGGGCTGGAGGGCCCAAGAGGTAATCCCAGTCTTGGGTGGGGTTCCAAGAGGACTACAGTGACTTTCCTGAGATTTCCCAGGCAGTTGTGCTGTTTCTGTCCCACAATATTATCTCCTTCCTATGATGCCCCCACTAGAAACCTGCTCTTACTGACCACTATCCTCAATGCTTCAGACTTGTTAAGGACTTTTGCTAGTGAGCAGACTAATGTCAAGCCCCAGGATGTAAACACACCTCAGGCTATGTCATTCACTTTCAACTTAGTGAGAATTGGTTCACCAGGTCCTTTCTCAGTACGACAGCTCTAAGCTCTACGAACAAGCGGCTTGGGGTACCAAGTAGCAGAGATTAAAAACCAACAGGCAGAGAACATGAGGTCAGCCTGGGTGGGTCACCTGAGCACCAGGGGTGGTTGAAAGGAGAAGTTGGCAGAAGAGCAAAGTGAGATAAAATGCAAACAGATGTTTGCTTTGCTTTTTAAGTAGTTTCTCATTGAAACTCAAGATTGGTTTTTATTATTTAGTATTTTGTACACTATAGCCAACCCTCTGTAGGTTCTGCCTCTGCAGATCCAACCAACTACAGGTTTGAAAATATTTGCATCTGTACCAAACACATGCAGAGTTTTTTCCTTTGTCATTATTCCCTAAGCGAGACAGCGTGTCAGCTATTTGCTTAGCATGTACATTGTAGAAGGTTTTATAAACCATCTAGAGATGCTGTGAGTGTACAAGCGGATTGCGTAGGTGATATGCAACACTGTGCCATTTGATTTGAGGGAGGTGAATATCTGTGGATCCTGGCATATCTCCAGCTGATACTGAGACACCACTGTGTGTTCTTTTGGTCCCATGTGCCTGGGAAACGAAGTGTGCTATAAAGCCAGACATTGAAATTGCTACTTTGTGGTCTCTGCATCTTCATCCACCACTCTGTGTGCAATTGATGGCAGTCTAACTTCTGATCTTAAGGTCACCAGAGACCTCCAAGATCTTCAATTCAGTGATTTGTTTTTCTTTCTTTTAAAAAAAATTCATTTATTATTCTTTTAATTGGTAAGTCAGACATACAGAGAAGAGGAGAGACAGATAAGAAGATCTTCCATCCACTGATTCACTCCCCAAGTGGCCACAATGGCTGGTGCTGCGCCAATCTGAAGCAGGGAGCCAGGATCTTTTTCCGGGTCTCCCACACGGGTGCAGGGTCCCAGGGCTTTGGGCTGTCCTTGACTGCTTTCTCAGGCCACAAGTGGGGAGCTGGATGGGAAGCATGACTGCTGGGATTAGAACCGGCGCCCGTATCGGATCCCAGGACATGCAAGGCAAGGACTTTAGCTGCTAGACAACTATGCTGAGTCGGTGATTCATTTTCCAATCCACGTGTTATTTCACTTCTCAGTGGCACTTGACTGCACAAGTCTCTCAGTGTCGAAAAGCTCTTCCTTTATCTTGTGTTCTCTTCCTGGCTGTCATGCCACTTTTTCTTTCTTTCCTCTATTGACTCATATCTCTCCACCTAGCTGTTCAGTGTTGGCATTTCCCAGGCCTCTTTCCTGGACCTGTCTTCTCACTTGGTAATCTCACTGTGTGTAATTTTGTCTCATCCACATCTGCCGCTCCACTTGTCACCTATGTGAGAATGACTCACGGCTTCGCAACTCTAGTCCATATCTCTTTATTCCACCTCCACAGTTCAATTCTTCTGGAATCTCTTGTGGGATGTTTGAAAGATCTCAAATTCAACATGATCAAAACTAAACTCACGATTTACCTCCCACCTGTGTGTGCCTCTTACCTCATTCTCAGTACCACCATGCCATGTTGGGCATTTCTCTATACTTACTCCCTCTTTGTAGCTTCCCATTGCTGTTAGAAAAGACTGTGTTTAAAGCCGTTCATACAGAAGCTACTATTCTTGTGGCTGATGCTGAACCACTTTCTTCCAAGCTGTGTCATTGAGTCACATGGACCCTGCATTAGCGTTTTGAACTCCTACCTACTTCAGGGCTTTTGCAAATACTCTTTTCTTTGTCTGGAGCACCCATCTTTCCATTTACTGATCTTCTGTATCCTCCTCTTCCCTAGGAAAACCATGCTAGGTGTCCTTGACAAGGTCAGCTTCCCCATGTTACAGGTTTCCAGAATATTCGATATCTGTCCTTTTCATAAACAACCTGGCATCTTGAGGTTTAAAATACATGACAAGGGCCCACCGTGGTAGCCTAGTGGCTCAAGTCCTCACTTTGCACACATCAGGATCCCATATGGACATTGGTTTGTGTTCCAACGACCCCACTTCCCATCCAGCTCCCTGCTTGCGACCTGGGAAAGCAGTAGAGGATGGCCCAAAGCCTTGGGACCCTGCATCCTGACTTTGGATTGGCTCAGCTTTGCCATTGCAGCCACTTGGGGAGTGAAGCAGGGGATGGAAGATCTTTCTCTCTGTCTCTCCTCTGTGTATATCTGACTTTCCAATAAAAACAAATATGTCTTTAAAAATATGACAAGCACACTATTTGGATGAAATATACAGATCAAAGTTACATCACATTTAGTTGAAATCTTATGTTTATTGGCATGGTTATTTGTCTATTTCTCAACCAAACAGGAAGAACTGAGAGGCAGGATTGCTTTCTTATGATCATTGTATTCTAGCCCTTCATATACAGCTTGACATTGGGTATATCATAAATATTTGGATACCTTCCTATTAACTGTACCTCTATTTGCTGGTCTGGAACATGGGCATAGTACAGTGAACTCCAGCTGAGTCACAGGGTCTAGGACAGAATCTAACATTCTCTGTGACCGTGCCTTGACAGGTGAAGGTGCTGTTCAAATAGTAACATGAATTGCTGATGCTACTGAAGGAAATGGATCAGTCACGTTTATCAGGGGAAGAATACGTTAAGATCATTTTATCTCCTACAAAAATGGTCTCATATCACATTCTAAACATTGGAGGAATTTTCACCTTAAAAGTGAACCTTATCAGACAGCTCCTTGTCTCAAATTGATGTCGATGTTGACTCTGGTTTTGAGGTAGCTTAGCTGATGGACAGTTTCTTAGCTGATTTCATCTACACAAGATAGGAAAAAGCTGGGACTGGAAATTGTTCAGTTGACTACACAAGTGGAGTATATAGTTGTTCTTCTTTTTTTTTTTAATGCTAAGCCCTGTTTAATCCCCACAACCACTCAGCATGATACAGGTACAAGTACCTATGTTCCAGATAAGACTCCCTGGGCTCTTTGAAGGGCAATCCCTCAGTCCAACGTTACAAAGCTAAGGATGGATAAAGGAGAGCCAGCTGGCGTAGAACACAGACCTGCTTGATTCAGAGTCTGAGCTCTTCACTGCTTCTAAGTGTAGACAGGAAACAATATCAAACACCCCCCGTCCCTCACCCCACACACCAAAATGGCTTGTTTGGCTCCAGGTCCTAAACCTACCAGGCTTGCTGCCTGGTTTCACAGAGGAACATGAGGCAGAGTTCCAGTCCTTTCTGTCTCTAAGTCTTCCTGTACTGACTCTAGCATCTGTTCCTTGCCATTCACCTGTGTTGGGCTCAAACCCCTTGGAAATGTTCTACTCCAAATGGTAGGCATTTATGCTATCAGTTACTGCTCAAGATCACTGCGTTTTAATGGAGAGAACAAAGCTGTCCCTGAAGAGTAGGGGACATGGGTAGATGTCAGTGCCGGATGCTCGTGTTAGGGGACACTCACATTTCTGGGGGTAAGTCTGAGTCCTTGGATCACGTCTCAGTGTTCAGGAAGGGAAAGTAAGGACAGGAGTGAATCCTGGAACATCATCTCGACAGTGGCCAAACCCACTGTGTGCCAACTTCCATGTGTCCCTAGGTTCCGGGAACCACCTGCGCCATTCTCTGTTTAAAATTTGTAGATGTCCATTGATAAATTGGAACCTTTGAGTCTGTACTCATTCTCCTACTAGTCTGTGAGCCAATGTGGCCTATAAGGCTGCATCCCTCCAACTGTTCTTCATTTTGAAACTCAACCTCACTTCTTTATGCCCTGGTTTCCTTGCTGTGTTAGTGAGGCTTTTTATTATTGTTATTATTATGCTGATGAAATATCTGATGCAACCATCATTGCCCACAGAAAAGGTTGATTTAGCTCACAGTTTTAGGAGCTCAAATCCAAGATCAGGCAGTTCGATGGGTTTGGTGTCTGGTGAGGATGCTGGTGCATGTGCCTCACAGAGATCTGAGACTGGGGACAACTCAGGCTTTTATAAAAACAAAAAAAAAAACCTCACCAAAAACCACCTCTGAAGATTAGCCACAATGACCTTAGCATTTCCCTCTAGGCCCACCTCTTGAACATGACAATCGGATTGAATTTACATCCTTTGGAACACTTGATGTGTCACTTAAAGACTTAAGCATCCATGTGAATGTGGGAAGCAAAATGATAGTCAAACCATAGCACTTAGTGAGAAAGCCTACTTGGCATGCCTCATAGGGCCACTGAGAGGGATGAGATAGAATTCAACAAGGGAAATGATCTTGTGAATCATAAAACTCAATCACAGCAATTCATTGCTATTATTATTAAGAGTCTACATGAAAATCATACTTAGAAATAGTCTTAATGATTAATTAATGGCCAGACATTAGTTAGTGAACAATATCTCTCAGATGAGTGGTGGGGGTGTGGGGACAATGTTTCTAGATTTAGTATTTTTTCTCCAAGTGGTCCTTTTCTGAGATTTCTGAAGGGTTTTCCAGTGTCCCTAAAAAGAATGGGGCTTTCTTGCTCAAACATAATTAGAATAACTAGATAAACAGCGATGTGGGGCTTCACTCGTAGTGGTGGGATGCTCTGAGCATTGTTTCAGCTGCTGATCCCAGTAGGGCTCTGGCCTTTTAGCCACCCGGTCCATTAAAACACTGAGAAAATCATGTGCCTTCACCATGCCTGCCAGGTTTTAGGGGATGGAAATCTCTAATTAAGAAACAGTTTGGGCATTTGCTGGGTGTATATGAGGTAATATTTTATAAATGCACAATTATCAGAAATATAAAAAAGACACAGAGATGAATCAGAAGCACAAAAGAAGAGGAAACAAAACTGTTTGGAGAAAAAAGCATGGGAACCCTTTTGGGTAAATTCTGATAGTGCGGAGTTTGGCACCTGTCAGTGTCTTTTATGTGCTTCCGTGGGAGAGATGCCTTCAGGCACACGGACAAGTCTGAAATCGGCAAAATATGCATGGAAGTCCATTTGTGGAAATGATACCGTGTCTTGCCTAAGACCTGAGGGGACTGTGAGGGACAGAGGCTTTCACAAGCAGTACTGCACGTGCCAGGGAGGTTGGTGGAAGAAACCCACGCTGTCAGAGAGAGGGGGAACTTGGACACAGGACCAGAAATAAAGGGAGAGCAAAGGAGTGTATATTTGTAAGAAAACTACAACAACCTGGGAGTAGACACACCACCCTCAAGGATATGCAGTAATGACAGTTAGAAAGGAGATCTAGACTGGACTGTCCAGGCAGCAGAGCTGAGGCGAGGAAGTGACCTTCAGAAAGCACAGCCAGGCTGTCGCAGGTTAGACGCCAAGAGGGATTTCCTGCAGGCAGAGTCTGGCTCTGTTCTGAAAGCATCAGCACCATTCCTTGAGGAATTCGAAACAGCAGAATAGGCCAGTACCAGCTTAGTTTCTTTGAACTAGTCTTTTCTGCCCACTTTCTGTTCTTCCTGGTACACTCACTTGAGTGAACTGATGTCGATGTGCCTGAATTTGAAACCAGGCCTAGCACCTGCTTGCTAAGGCAGACCCTGGGAAGCAGCAGCTGATGGATCCAAGAACTGGGCTCCCCATCAATACAGGAAATACAGATTGATTTCCTAAATCCCTGCTTCAACCTGGCCCAGTCCTGTCCAAAGTGGGCATTTGGGGGAATGAACCCAGGGGACGGAATCTTCCTTTGTCTTTCTCTAATAAATAAATAAATAATAAATAAATACATAAACAAATAAGGACCAGCAAGCTCTATGGCTCAACAGGTCAATCCCCTACCTGCTAGCACCAGCATCCCATATGGACAGCAGTTGGTATCCCTGCCACTCCACTTCCCCATCAAGCAGTTGAGGATGGCCCAAAGTCTTGGGACCCTGCACCCACGTTGGAGACCCAGAAAAAGCTCCTGTCTCCTAGTTTTGGATTGGCTGAGCTCCGACTGTTGCAGCCACGTGGCGAGTGACTCAACAGACAGAAGATCTTCCTCTCTTCCTCCTCTCCTCTCTGTATATCTGGCTTTCCAATGAAAAAAAATTAAAAAAAAATATTCTAAGGGAGTCCTTTTTCTGGTGGGGTCTTTGTCCTTGGCTTGCGGCCAGCTATCTGTGCCATGTCCTTGGTGATGGTGGGGAGGATGATGTGTGGAGAAAGAGAGCTCTGATGTCTCCTTCCTCTTCACAGCAGAGCACCGACCCTGTGATGGGGAGAGGGCCCACCCTCATGACCTCATCTGTACCCAATCAAACCTTCCCCAACCCTCATTTTCAAATGCCTTAACACTGGGAGCTAGGGTTCCAATATAATGAATTCAAGCAGGACACAGACATTCAGTCCACAGCACAAGGACTGATGGGAGTACAGAACAGGACAATCCAGTCTGGTTTTAGAAAATATTTCCCAGCTCTTACTCAGAGATTCCAAGAGTGAGAAAGAATCACCTGGATAGGGGTGGGAGAGCTAGAATGCACTCCCTCCACAGGAAACTCCTCTTCATCCTCCTTCTTCTAATTATCTATTTTATTTGAAAGATAGAGTAATAGAGTGAAAAAGTGGGAGGGAAGAGAGAGATGGAAAAGAATCTTCTGTCTCATGATTCACTCCCTAAATGGCTTCAATGGCAGGAAGCCAGGAGCTTCCAGACTGAAGCCAGAATCCATGAGCTTTTTCAGGGTTTCCTACATGGATGTAGGGTCTTAGGCGGTTGGGCTATCTTCCACTGCCTTCCCGGGAGCACTAACAGGGAGTTGGATCAGAAGTGGCTCAGCCAAGAATTGAGCCAGCACCCATAAGGGATGATGCTGTAGCAGGCAACGGCTTAATGTGCTATGCTACCTCACCAGTGCTCACAAGAAGCCTCTTGCAAAGGTCCAGGGCAAAGGAATGTCTGGAAAATACACCGAAGACTGGTGCCCCTCTGGCACACACAAGGGTGTGGGGAAGGAAGATGGGAAAAGAGGGTGCGAAGGCTAAAGGGAGACTCCAGGAGCTATTCAGAGGTCCGTGGACTTTACCCTGAAGGCCGTGGTGAGTCCCTGAAAAAAAAGGAACAGCCACTATAGTGGCTTTGAACTTTCTGTCTGAACACAGGGGACAAGAGGAATCTTGAGGCTCATTGGAACTTTTCTGAGCACCTTGGCATCATTGATTGAAATAAAGACATACATGCCTGCTATGATGAGGATGCAGTTTGTCCCCACCAAAACTCACGTTGTGTTTCTTTTCCCAACGTAAGCGCAATAAGTGGGTGTGGCTTTAAGGGAGGGAGTCAGGTTATAGGGCAACACCCTCGAGAAGGATTAACGGAATTCTTGATGCGCAGGTTAGCTCCTGCAAGAGCTGGTTGTTATGAAACAATGACCTTGGCCCTTCCCTGGCCTCTTGCTTCTTATCTTGCCTTATGAGCTTGTCCCTCACTCACTCTCCTTCCCTCCTGTATTTCATTTATTGTTCTCTCTGTGGTATGTCCAGTGTATGTTTCCTGATGTCAGGTGTAAAGGTCACAGAGCTATAGGACCGCAGTGCTTTCTCAGACTTTACTCACGCTGACACTCTAGGCTTGGTTCAAATGCAGATCTTTAATCTGCAGGTCATGGATGGGACTTGCCTAACAAGCTTCCAGCTTTCCCACTGCTGGAGGCAAGGACACAGGTGAGGGCTTGTGGAAGAGACAGCCTAGGCTAAAATAGCTGAAGGTCTCAGTTCTGACAGCCTTGCCTGGATCAAGCCACTGAACTTCCCAGGTCCTCAAATGTCATCTTTCAATAAGGAGTTTGGTTGATCTCTAAGACTCTTTCTGGCTCTAAAAATTAATCTGTGATTTGCTGCAGTTAGATTTGGCAAAAACATTTTGAGAGTCTTGAAGAAAAGCAGCATGTGAATTCAATCCATTAGAGTTACTAATGTCACTGATAGAGGGGCCATGGCTTGAGTTCCAGTGGATTAGAAAATAATCCTTTAATCCTCCTAGCCCAGTCACTCACCACTTGGCATGGCACAATGTAGATTGTTGCATTGAATTTGCTGGGTTTAAACAAAATTCTCAAGTTGGGATCCTGTTGCATTTATACTCCAAGCGCGGCCACACTGTTTGGGATGCACGTTGAAATAAAACTTTTCAATCTCAAAACGAGTCTCCATTTAACTTCAAAAATAGAGTTTCAAAAGACGTCTATCCAAACGCCAAATTCACCATGGTCTCCAAGAAAGAATAGGTGCATCTGAGTGTGACTTTTTGAATTTCAATGTCTCTGCCTCAGGATTCAGAAGATGGGATCCTTGCAAGTTTCCATCCTGCTACTGTACACAGATGAAAAGGATGGATAATGAAGAGAGGTATAATCGCATTGGTTCTGGGCCTCTATTCCTGACAGCTCACTGGAGTCACAACGCTGAAGACCAATGAAGAGGTTAACCATGTCTTTCTTTTCCTTAAAAAAAAAAATACTGATTATTCAAAGCAGCAGCAGGAGAGTCAGAGAACAACATCACAATAAAAGAAAGGCAATGCAAGCTCTCCATGCAATCCTCCTCTCAGGAATTAACAAGCTGTGGCTCGAGGAGCATTCTTAGGACTGGTTGATTTCCTTTCTCATGGACAAGCAGGATTGAAAGAAGCTAGGGAAAAAATGCTCCCCAAGGGCCAGACATACTGGCTATGGGGGTGTGCATGTGTGTGCTGTGGAGGGGGTTGCACAGAGAAGGAAGAGAAGAAGGGACTGGCTCTAAAAATGCACCAACAAACCTCAAAAAGAACTTAATGTCAGGAGCAGGTGCACAGCCTAGCCATTAGGACACCCACATCTCACACGGAGGGTACCTGGGTTCATTCCTGGCTCTGACTCCTGATGCCAGCTTCATACGAGGCAGACCCTCGGAGGCAGCTGTGATGGTTCAGGTAATACCTGTTCTTTGTATTCCCAGCTCCTGGCTTCAGCCTTGCCCAGCTACAGCTGATGCAGGCATTCGAGGAGTAAACTAGGGATGGG
Organism: Ochotona princeps; assembly: GCF_030435755.1. Classification (NCBI taxonomy): domain Eukaryota; kingdom Metazoa; phylum Chordata; class Mammalia; order Lagomorpha; family Ochotonidae; genus Ochotona; species Ochotona princeps. The sequence goes on along the minus strand of NC_080855.1, from coordinate 30,050,867 downwards.
AGTGCTCTTTCTTCTCTTTGGAACAAATTTTCAAAATTTTACTTGGGTTGGGCCCGGCGGCGTGGCCTAGCGGCTAAAGTCCTCGCCTTGAACGCGCCCGGATCCCATAAGGGCGCCGGTTCTAATCCTGGCAGCTCCACTTCCCATCCAGCTCCTTGCTTGTGGCCTGGGAAAGCAGTCGAGGTCGGCCTAAAGCTTTGGGACCCTGCACCCGCGTGGGAGACCCGGAAGAGGTTCCTGGTTCCTGGCATCGGATTGGCGCTCACCGACCGTTGTGGCTCACTTGGGGAGTGAAACATTGGATGGAAGATCTTCCTCTCTGTCTCTCCTCCTCTCTATATATCCGGCTTTCCAATAATAATAAATCTTAAAAAAAGTTTTACTTGGGTTATGAATCAGCACAAGGAGTGTTCATATCTCATATGGGTGCCAGTTCGAGTCCTGTTGGCACCACTTCCAATCCAGCTCCCTGCTTGTAGCCTGGGAAGGTAGTGGAGGAGGGCCCAAGTCCTTGGGCACCTGCACCCACATGTGAGACCTGGAAGAAGCTCCAGGCTCCTGGATTCAGATTGACCCAGATGCAGCAGGCATTGTGGCCATTTGTGGAGTGAACTAGTGGATAAAAGGTATTTTTCTGCTTGCCTTTCCGTTTTTCTCTGTACTTCTACCTTTTGAATAAAAATAAAATAAATATATATTTTTAAAAGTTACTTGGATCAGAGATAATATAGTCCCTTAGTTCCAATCCAGCTTTTAAAATGTTTGTCCGTCTTAGGGCATTTGAGTCAGTTTGTGCAACTGAAACAAACACATTCAGTTTGCTCCTTCTTGCTTTAACTTACAAAATTTTTACCCAATCCACCTTCTTCTATTCTGCCAGCACATCCTTTTCCTTGAAGCATGCTTGATATCAATGGGATTATTTCCCCTTGTCCACCAGCCTTCTCAGTCTATACTACAACCCAGTCTAAGCTGATGGCAATGGTGAATATTTTATTACTCATGTCACAGGCAAGGCTGTCTTGCCCAACCCCCAGCCTCCCTGGCAGGAGCTCTTAACAAACCTCACTGTCCAGTGATCTTCAGGAGGTCTCCTCATTCACCCTACAGGGCCAACCCCAATTCTCAGACAGCTCCCTCATGGCCAGAAAGCTCTCACCTTACACCCTAGACTGCTGGCCTCATCTGGGGTGATATCGCTTATGTTGGGCTGTCATTTCCCGCATATGCCCCTGCCTGAACCTGCACTTCTAGAAGGGGGCCTTTGCCTAATGTTGATGTTGCATTTGCTCTTCCCTCATCTTCTTGCCCACACAGAAGGGGAAGTCAATTTCCTCCTCCTTGCCTTAAGCCACCAACTTCTTTTCTCCCTCCTCTTTCCAGAGACTTGAATTCACTTCCCTAGCCATCCCACTTCTGTTCGCTTAACTCCTTCCTTCTCCTTAGAGTTGGTTGATCAATTTGACTTCAATGTTTGCCACAGAAACATAAACAGACATGTTCTTGGGGGAGGTTATTTTCTCTCTCTTCTGTTTGGCAATATGAGAGTAGGAAGTAAGCCCATATGCATTTCAAAACGTTTTGGAAAGCAGAACAGAAAGATAAGTTCAGGGCTGGCATGAGAGCTCAACAGGCTGATTCTCTACCTGTGAGTGCTGGCATCCTTATGGACACTGTTCCATGTTCTGGCTGCTGTACTTTTGATCTGGCTGTCTACTTAAGACCCGGGAAAGGTGGAGGGTGGACTAAGTTCTTGGGACCCTGTGCCCACACGAGAGATCTGGAAGAAGCTCCTGGCTTCAGATTGGACATTCCAACCATTTGGGGTGTGAACCAGAGGATGGAAGATGTTTCTATCTGCATCTCCTTCTCCCTATAAATCTGTCTTTGCAATAAGTAAAAAAAAATCTTTAAAAAGAAGAAAAAAGATAGGCTTATTTTCTTGGAAAAAATTGAAATCCATGCATAGTTTTCCCAAAAATGCACATTTTTTTGTGAAGCTGTTTTAAATGAATTTAATTTCTCTTTAAAATCTTTTTGAAAAAAAAATTACCGGAAAGGCAGAGAAAAACAGCCAGAGATGGTTCACTCCCCAGATGCCCTCAACAGCTGTGGGCTCTGCTGGGCTGGGGCTAGGAGTTCAGAACCCCATCCTGCTCGAGTGTCTAGGTGTTGAAATGAAGAACTGCAGCTGGAGTTAGTGGCAGAGCAAACCCGGCATATCTTGTGGGTCCCACAGGCAGCATGGGAAACTGTGCAGGCATTTCCCCGAGTGCTGTCAACTAGACTGTGGGTTTTGCCTTATGGTCATGGACAAGCCCTACACCTTGCAGGTCTCAAGTGTTAAGCAAGCTACTTCATGGCACCCAGCCTCAGTCTTCTCATTTGTAAAATGGGAATGATAATGTTGCCTATCTCACAAGTTTGCTATATGAACTCATAATTGAGGTGGGCATTTGATAGAGTGGTAAGGATGCCATTTGAGATGCCTTCATCCCATACCAGAGTGCATAGGTTCAAGTCCTGGCTCTCCTCTTAATTCTAGCTTCCTGCTAGTGGGGACAATGGGAAGCAGTAGCAGATGATGGCTCGGTACATTCCTCTCAACCACATGTGAGACTACGTAGAATTCAGGGTTACTGGCTTCAGCTTGGTCTAGTCTTGGGTACTGCAGCATTTGGGGAAAGTAAACCAGCAGATCTAAGACTTTGGTTGGGGTCAGCGCGATGGGGAAACTGGTTAAGCCACCACCTTCAGTGCTAGGATCCCCTATGGGCGCCCCTTTGAGTCCCTGCTGTCCCACTTCCCATTCAGCTCCCTGCTAATGCACCTGAGAAAGCACATGATCCAAATCCTTGGTCTTTTCCCCTCATGTGGAAGCCCCCCAAAAGAAGCTCCTGGCTCCTGGATCTGGCCCAGCACAGCCCTGGCTGTTGACATCTTTTGCAGAGTGAATAAGCAGATGTAAGATGTTCTCTCTCCCTCCAACTCCTGCCTTTCAAATAAATAATAAATAAATCTTTAAAAAGACTTTCGTTTCTGTCTCTCTGATTCCATGTCTTCCAAAAGTAAATATATAAATAATTTTTTTTTTAAAAAAGAATGACTAATTATGGGACTTCTTGACTTTCATAATCAGAGCCAATTTCTATAAATTTTCTCTTACATTGTATCTATGGAGTACATATCCTATTAATTCTGTTTTTCCAGCCAACTCTAATACAGAGGGAAAAAGGAAATGACTGTTGCATGCTCCTGAATTATTTGATTTGCTTAAATATTTATGCATTATTCTTTTAGCAATAAAAATCAGTGATTTTTTGGAATGTAAAAAAATATAGACGTTTCAAAATTAAAAATTAAAGTCTCATGCCACCGTGGTGATTGGTCAGGCTTCTCCTTGGAGTGTGAATAGTGCCTGAAAATAATCCCCCCTCCCATAGAATCTACTCCTTTCTCCCACACGCCCCTCCATCATCCCTCTCCCCGACCATCTGCCTAGCCCTGCCTTGACCACATACAGCCTCGAAGAGTCCAGTGACAAGGATAATGTCACTGTTAGACAGCTTCCTGCTGCAATCTTCTGCCAGGCCAGAGCTACCCGAGTGAACAAACAATAACTATTAACATCTCTGACAATCTGTGAAGATTAGCTATCAGGGAAAAAAAAAAAAAAACTGAAACATTGCCTGCACAAGTTATATTTTGTGTCTTAATTTTAAAGTCACGGTGATACCACAGAGCACTGTAACACACTGCTATTCATCAAAGGCAATGATTAGAAATACCAGTTTACTCGGCATATATTTGTGTCTATAAAAGCAGGCTACGTACTGACCTGTCTGGTCTCTGAATCTGTAGTGCTCTTTTGCCTGAATATCTTAATTTCCCCCAGTCTCAAGACCAAAGAAGGCAAGTGACAAAGAGCTATTTGCTTCTCTGAGTAGAGTAACAGGCCGTCCCAGAACAGTTTTGCTTGTGGGCGGCCCACATAGGAGCCTGCCAGGGCTCTTGGCCCAAGGGGAAGGCTGAGGTCATGGTTTGGAGCAGGGTTCCAGCAGAGCGCCAGCTCCCTGGGGGGTGCTCCTGGAAGGCTTTCTAAATACTCCTGGGGGATCATAACGAGAGGGGAATGCCAGCAGGGTCAGAAGTCTGACAACTGTGCAGGTGGAATCTGGCACCAGATATGTGGGATTACTTGTTTATGTAGCACCTTTTGTCCCCCAGCTTCAAAAAACCTGGGAGGCATGTGGGATTGCAGGAGAAGTTACAGCTGTTTTCCCGACCCTTTAGTTTTGACTAGTTGTAATAGTTATTAGGTTCTCAGGCTGATGGTGGGGATTGTCTCTTTCAGACCTACTGCACTATTATGAAATACATTTGGTCTTCTTCCTATTTCCTGGCATTCAAATCCTAAAATCTTGGGACTTCTCAAAGTGATAAATGTTTTGTATGGTCATGAATGGGTATCTTTTGGCCACCGTTAAGGAGCTCCAGGACCAAAGCTGAGGACTTTCAACCCTAACGCTCAATCGCAGGTAGGGGAGAAAGACCAAAGGTTGAACAGATGACCAAAGGCCATGATTTAATGAATGATGCCAGTTGTAGTGAAGCCTCCACAAAATCCCACAGGTACAGGGTTGGAAGAGCTGTTGACAGGCTGAACAGAGATTTCTGGAGGGTGACATGCCCCTTTAAACTTTGTCCTATGCACCTGTTTGTTTACATTCTTTATAGCAGCGTTTATCATATGATGACATCCGTAGGTGTATCCCTAGGTTCCATGAACTGTGCAAATGAATGCTGCCTGTGAGGGGATTGTGTGAGCCCAGTGGATAGCAGGTTGTTGAGATGCTCAGTGAACTAGGGCTTGCAACCAGCATCTAAGTTAGGAGAGGGCACATCCCTCAACCTGTGGGAACTAATACTCCACTCCCAGGTGGATTGTGTCAGAGCTGAATTGGGTTAAAGAACACCCAACTGGTGTCTACTCCAGAACTAATCGTACCCAAGATGGCGAAGAGAAATCCCCACATCTTTTCAGTATATAGAGTGATCTGCAGGGAAAGAAGATGGTGGTGACAACAGAGTGACTAAGCAGGAGATTAATTGTATCTCAGTGAGATGGGATTTTTGCAGTCCTGCACTATAACTGCTCCTGTAGCTGTTGATCAAATATACCCAGATTTCCAGGATGCACCTGTGTTGCATCCTGGACATGGAAGGAGGGCATGCCATGATAACCATATGGAAGTTCAAAGTCCCAGAGAGCTTTATATATGATATCACCCCATTTGTTCATTTATTAAAGTGCCACCCCCTTCTTCATAAGAGACTGAGAACAGGGGACAGGGTGGAAGGAAGCTATCTTGATTAACCGTTGTCCAGGCTCAGGGGCAGTGCTTGGGCTTCTGCTCTGTTTCTCCTGTAGACAACCCTTAGACCTGCTCACGACAGGCATCTCTGCGAGGGGAGCACACACTCCCATGTGTATGCACCTCTGCTGTTCCACGTTTGGTTAAATCCTGTTCTCACCACGTCATAAATTATACTGCCTCTTTGAATCCCTACCTCTGGGGGAGGAGGGGCGTTAGAAATCTGGAATAAGGATCATCAGCTGGACAACACGAAGCTTTTTTTTTTCACTCACCTGCTTTGTTCTTGTTGTCCACCCATGTGTGGAGTTTCCACACATGAGTTATCCTAGAGAGCTGGTGGTCATAGGTCAGAGAGTGATCCCACTTTATTCCACAGAGGGTGTCTAAACCCCTCTCCATCGCTGACTGGATTCATCTGTCTCCAGGTGGCAAGACCCTCCCTTCCACTTTCCTACCTTTCCACCTGGACACACTTAGTTCTTTTCTCCCTCTCTAGCCTGCTCCTCATTTGTCAAATTCAGACACTCAAAACTGGAAGAAGGACTCATGGTTTGCTTGACCCCAGCCTCACCTATATTCCATCAGTCCCACAGTGATCAGCAACCCCTAGGGGACTGTGGAGAGGGAGAAGTTAGGCTACTGAACCCTAGGCAACTCCTAAGCTTGATAGGACTTGGCATCATCCCTTATAATTTGAAGCATTTGTAATCATTTATAATCTCTTAGTGTTGATAAGAGGGCATGCACAATGATCACTGTTTTGAAAAAGTTTTAAACTTATTTTATTTCTCTGAAAGGCAGAAAAGAGAGAGAGAATAAGAGAGAGAGAAAGAGAGAATGAGAGAGATGAGAGATGAGTTCAGAAGACATACAGGTGCAGTGTTGGAAGCCTTCTTGCCTAATGTGAGGATGATCTGCCTAGGCAATGCAACCTGTTCCCAGTTGCCACCGTGCCACTGACCATGGGCCATTGGCTGATGGCCATTCAAGCTGTAGCCATCCAGTTTCAGAAATGATTCTCATGAGCCTCAAGACTTGCCCCAACTCTATGCCATGGTTGGAGAGGAACTGGTGATACCAAGCCCTACTCTCAAATCCCAGTTCAGAGAATACCTTGAGCTTGCCTGCTGCTTGTTCTGATCTGTAGCAACCTCCTCCCAACCAGAGGCAGACTGACCTGAGTGCCAGAATGTGGTTTTATAACATGAATGATTTATTACAACCTTTCCCTATATCAGATCCCTGCCCCGATGATTATCACAAAATTAATCTCATCTACTTCTTTTGTCCTTTATCTTATCAGCTGGGGAAAGGTAAAATGCTTACAGAAGACACACACAGATGCTTGGGACTGGATATGAGCCCAAGCATATGAAATTCTAAGTTTTATTTTTATTTGAGACACACATGCTCACACACAGCTCTTATTCACTGGTTCATACCCCAGATGCCTGCAATGGATAGGGCTGGGCTAAAGCCAACGCTGGAAGCTTGAAGCATAATCCAGGCCTCCCACTTACATGGCAGGAACCCAATTACTTGAGCCATCAGCACTGCTTCTCACGGTCTGCATTAGTAAGAAGCTGGAGTTAAAAACTGAACTTAGGCACTGTGATGCGAGATGTGGGTGTCTTAACCACTGGGCTAAACACCTGTCCCAGGCTTTAAGGTTTGAGGATTTTTTTTCTTTGTTAAAGCTATATTTATTTGAAAGAGTTATGGGGAGGAGGGTAGGAATCTTCTACTTGCTGATTCCCAAATGGTTGCAATGATCAGAGCTGAGCTGGTATGAAACCACGTGGGTACAGAGGACCATCCCATGTGTTGGACCATCATCTGTTGTTTTCCCAGACACATCAACAGGGAGCTGAATCAGAAGTTGAGCATCTGGAACTTGAACCAGTGCCATATGGGAAGCCAGTTTTGTTGGCCGTGACTTCACCCTATGAAGTCATTTACACCACACCACTTAATTCGACACCTTTCCAAGGAACTTTGATTTTTAGAATGTTAAATAACTTATATACACTAAAGTTCTTTAATCAGGCATGTCTTTGACAAGGGCTCTGCTAAGTAAATATCCAAAAATGAAAAATAATATTTATGTATAAAGATGTTCATCTTAGTACCACTGAATACATTAAAACATTAGAAGCAAAGCAAAAAGTTGGGAACACATTGATAATAGGTCAGTCTAAATATAGGGTACGTTGAAATCTGTTCTGAATTCCAACTTTTTCTGAAACTTTTCGAATTAAAAAGCTCATTAAAATAAAGTATTTTCCATAAAGGATTGTTACACAATAATTAGAAACAGTGTTTGTGGTGTGGGATGTTTGGTGTCTTGGTTAAGGTACCACTAGACACCTGCATTCTATAGCAGAGTCCCTGGGTTCAAGACCCTGCTCTGCTCTTAATTCTATCTTCCTGCAGATGTGTAGTTCAGGAAGCAGCAGGTGATGGCTCAAGAAGATGAGCCTTAGTCAACTTCGTTGGGTGGCTGGACTGAGTTGCTGGCTTCCAGTTACAGCTTGGCCCAGTTTTGATGGTGACTGAGTTTTTGGGGGAGTGACCCAATGAACGAAGACATCTCTCTGTCTCTCTTGGTCATTATGTCTTCCAAATAAATTTAAAAAGAAAAATGAAAACATCTTTCATTAAAGAGAGAAATGGTTTTACATATATATATATAAAGAGCTGGTAATACTGCAGAACATTTTGAAAGCAAGCTAAACCAGAAGTTATGAAAACCATATAACTCTCAAAATAGAATGTGCTGGAGACAGGTTTCAGAATTGCAGTATGAGGAGCATTCTGGACCCTCTGCCCAGCAAAACAACCATAACTGGTGAAAATTAGTTACAAACAACCATTTGAAATCTCTGGAAATTGTCCTAAAGGCATGCAACGAATGAAGAAACATTCAAGGAAACCTACTAAGTCACAATAAGACCAATGAGACTGTGGTGTTTGAGATGCGACTTATTTCCATTTCCTGCTTCACTCCTTGCCTCATTGCCCTCTAGTTCACTGTGGCTATATTTTGGATGGGTACAACCAAGAACACAAGGCTCTCTCTTCCCTCTAACCCCAGTGGAGGGCTGCTGCATTTCCCAAGGGGGCCAGGTCACTGGCGTGTGTCTCATCCGAGTAGCAGCTCTGTGTTGCAGAACCTCTAATCCAAACAAGAGCAACGGAGGGATGTGGGGGGCTCTTCTCTTCACCCCCACAGACCCTGCTTTTAGGCTAGAAGCTCTTCCTCCAGAAGGGAGTGGCAGACAGAACAATAGGGCTACAGTTGTTCTGGCATCTGCATGCTCACCAACCACAGGTTCCAAGTTAGGGCAGGCATGCTGAGAAGACCAGTGGTTCTTGCCACTGTCCACTGCCCTGCTCCTGAAGTAACACTCAGAAAGAAACAGACTACCAGAGCACCAAAGCAGTGATGCTTTGGGAGAGAAATAGACCATAAAAACACAACACTCAGCAGCTCTTCCCGCTGGAGCTGACTTCATGGGGAAATCATGCGTATGATGCAGAAAACAGGGATTTTGGCCATAAGCAGCAAGAGAGCAGCAAGGGCAACCATAGGCCAGTTACGCTTTCATTAGAGAGAATTGGGGGCAAGAGAGCCCTGAAGACCCATCTTGGTTACAGAATCAACGCCAGAGGTTGGTGGTGTGAGGCAGCAGGTAAAGTCTCTAGCTTAAGCAGCATTTCACATTGGAACACTAGATCTGGTTCTGGTTGTTCTATTTCCGATCCAACTCTCTATTAATGCACCTGGAAAAGCAGCAGAGGATGGCTTAAGTCCTGGGGCCCCTGTATCCCCAAGGAAGATCGGGAAGGAAGCTCCCGGCTCCTGGCTTTTGGATTGGCTCAGCTCTGTTGTGGCCGTTTAGGGAGTGAATCAGAATATGGAAGATCTGTCTTTATCTGTAACTGCCTTTCAAATAAAAATAAATTTGAAAAAAAGAAAGGAAGGAAGGAAGAAAGAAAAACTATCCAAAGATTGGCCTCAAAAACTACCCCTGCTTGCTCCAGGGTAGCTGTATAAGCAAATGAGCACTCAGCTGAGAAGTAAGAGTTGGGTATGAAATCCACAGAGGCAGCCAGCAAAGCATAGCGATCAGGGCATGAGACAGTCACAAGGGAAGGAGGTTTGCAGAGTCTTGATAAACCCACTGCCATCGGGGGTGACTGTGAGCCCAGGGCGCAGAGGATCAACATCAGAGGTCATACAGGAGAGAGAAACTGATGTCACCCGAATGGCCCAGCTGTCACAAAATAAGCAAGCAGGCAACATCAACCAATCCCAGAGATGGCCTGCAGTGAAGGGAATCCATATCCTGGGTTCCTTGGATATGCAACCTAGAACGTTCAGGTTTTTTTTTTAAACATTTGTTTATTTTTATTGGAAAGTCAGAAATACAGAGAGGAGGAGAGACAAAGAGAAAGATCTTGTCTGTTGATTTCTCTCCCCAAGCAGTCTCAATGGCAGCTGTGCCCATCTGAAGCTAGGAATTTCTTCTGGGTCTCCCCCACAGGCACAGGCTCCCAAGGATTTGGGCCATCCTCAACTGATTTCCAAGGCCACAAGCAGGGAGCTGGATGGGAAGTGGGGTCACCAGAATTAGAACCGGCGCTCATGTGGGATCCTGGCGTGTGCAAAGTGAGTACTTTAACTGCTATGCTACCGCATGGGGCCCAAATGTTCAGTATTTAATAATAATTTAAAAATTACCTTAGAAGAAATGCAGGCTGATGCTGTGGTATAGTGCGTTAAGCTGCCACCTGCAGCACCAGCATCCTATATGGACACAGGTTCCAGCTATGGCTGTTCCACTTCAATCCAGCTCCCTGCTAATGTGTCTGGGAAAGCAGGAGGGAATGGTCCAAGTTCTTGGGCCCCTATATCCACCTGGGAGACCAGGAAGAAGCTCCTGCTCCTGTGTTTTCTTAGCCCAGCCTGAGACTTTGTGACTGTTTAATGAATGAATCAGCAGTTGGAAAATCTGTCTCTCGGCACCTGCCTTTCAGAACATGAAATAAATATTTTTTTAAAGAAATAGATAATATGAGCCATGCATCAGAATAAAGAAAACTGGCAAAATAAACTGCTTGGGAGAGGACCCAAATTTAGCTAAGGTTTCCAAGAATTATACAAACCATACTTGAAGAAGTAATGGACGTTATAGTGCTATCTGCTTAAGTAAACATTACCCGTAAGACAGAAGACATGTTAGAAAAATTTAATGAATCATGAAGGAAAAATCAACCAAATAAAAAGTTTGAAGCAAAACGTGCAATAGTCAGGGACTGACATTGTGTTGTGTTCAGTGAAGCTATCGCTTGGAACACCAGCACGTATCAGAGTACTGGTTGGAGTCCTGGCTACTCCACTTTCAGTCCGAATTGCTGCTAAGATACCTAGAAGGCAACAAAGGACGGCTTAAGAATTTGGGCCTCTGGTCACCATGTGGGTGACCAGGATGGAGTTTGTAGGCCCTGGCTTTGGTCTGGCCCAACCTTGCCCGTTGAAGTCGTTTGGGAAATGCATCAACAAATGTGAGATCTCTGTCTGTCCGTCTTCCTCTCTCATTCTCTGTCACTTTGATTTGTCTTTCAAATACATTTTTTTAAACATAAGGCAGGAAGTAGTATGGTGAAAAAAAAATCAATCACACTAGTGAGTAGAGGGGCCCAATAGCAGATTTGAACGGACAGAAGAAAGACTCTGGCGGCAGTGAGAAAGATGATTACATCCAAAACACAGAAGAGGCAAAAGCGAAGAAAAGTCAACAAAGTCACACAGAAAGGTAAGACATCGGCAAGTGTGCACTCACTCAACGCACCGAGTGAGTCAGAATGTAAAGACAAAGGGAAAGCAAAAACATATTAGAAGACAGAATGGCTGAAAACATGGTCCATAAAAATCACAAATCTCAATGAACTCCAAAAAGTGACACACCCCAGATATGTTATAGTTAATATGCTGAAAGACAACAAAAAAATCCTGACATGGCAAGATAATTGGCTTTCAAGGGGACCCCAGTAAGAGCAATATTAGATTATTTTTTAATCAAACTATGGAGATAGACTTGGCATGATGACTCAGTGGCGAAAATCCCGCATTGCAAGTGCCAGGATCCCAATGGGCACTGGTTTGTGTCTTGGCTGCTCCACTTCCCTTTCAGTTACCTGCCTGTGGCCTGGAAAAGCAGTCAAGGATGACCCAAAGCCTTGGGACCCTGCATCCAAGTGGAAAACTTGGAAGAAGCTCCTGGCTCCTGACTTTGGATGAGATCAGCTCCAGACATTGCAAACACTTAGAAAGTGAACTAGCAGGTGGAAGATCTTTCTGTTTTTCCTTCTCTATGTAAATCTGCCTTTCAAAATAATAAACAAACAAACCTCTAAAAAAACCAAACTATGGATGCAATCGAACGATCTATTCAACATACTTAAAAAACCCTTGCTAACCATGAATCTAGTATCCAGTAAATTGTCTTTCAAAAATGATAGAGGAAATAATGACATTCACAGGTAACCCCACATCCACAAGAATGTATTGCTAGTACAATTTCTAGTAGTCTTCCAAAAACTGCTGAAGAAAATTCTGCCAGCTGAAAACAAGTGACCCCAGAGACCCATTCAAGTCTCTACACTAAAAAACAAAGGACATCAAGGAAGACCATCAACTAGTTATAAAAGACAGTTGGTGACTTAAAAAAGCTTGTGATAGAAAGCATTTTAAAGGTAAACTATCTGGTAAACTGCAGACCTATTTTTCCAGTTCCCCCTCAGCAATATAAATTATCGTAAGAGACATGCAGTGAACAAAGTGGATGCACTTACAAAGCTGCAAACATTTGCATTTCCATTTCCATTTGCATCTTCACTGACTCACCCAAGGAGTGAACAGAGGGTGAGGAATACAAACGCACAGGGGCCATGTTCAGGGGCTACCTGTATTTGGAGTCTGTACCCGGGAAGCCAGAGAGCAAGCACATACTGCGGAGGCCAACAGTCAGAGTGCAAAAGTGATAGAAGCATGTGACAAAGAGAGGAAGCCCCTCCCTATCATGGGCCTTTATGGGGCTTGCGAGGGGAGTGGTTACACAGCAATGCAATACTGCCTGCTCTCAGGTTCCAGGTGGTGAAAGGTGAGCATCACAGGTGGGCAGAAAGGACCACATAGGTGGGGGAGGTGTGGCTTTCAAGCTTGTGACCCTGAACTAGCTGCTTAAGACCACAACAGAGAAAGAGATAATATCCTTATTTTTTAATGAATTTATTTTTATTGGAAAGTCATATTTACAGAGAAAGATTGTCTGTCTGCTGATTCACTCCCTAAATAACTGCAACAGCTGGAGCTGAGCTGATCTGAAGCCAGGAGCCAGGAGTTTCCTCCAGGTCTCCTACGTGGGTACAGGATCCCAAGGCTTTGGGCCATCCTTGACTGCTTTTCTAGGTCGCAAGCAGGGAGTTGGATGGGAAGTGGAGCAGCTGGGAAATGAACTGGTGTCCATATGGGATTCTGGTGGAGTCAAGGTGAGGATTTAGCCATTAGATTACTGCACTGTGCCCGAGTTATAATATCTTTAATCCACAGGAATAAATAAATGGCGAATAAGTGGATGAATATAACAAACTGTAAATACTTGTCCTTGTTTCTTCTCTGATCTTCTATAACAGATATATAAAGATTATAATCATCATAGAAATGTGTTGTGTTTGTGACACATGAAGATTTAACCTGCAACTTTTACCATCTTGGCTATGAGACCTTGTACAGTGAACAGCTTATATAATTGAGCATGGCAGCCCTGTCCTTCAGGATCTCTGAGCAGGCTGTAGGTCAAAAAGAGTGTCTATTTATGGATAAATGGATTAGGAATGCCATCCAATAAGGTGACTGTCTAACGGGGGCTAGCCAGAGCGTCAGAATATAGAAAGAGGACTGGAGGACCAGAGGTCAAGGTGCATAAGTGGTTGGTGGAACCCAGAAGGATGTATTAGGTGGAAGAGCCCAGGAACTTTTAGAACCTGCCCTTTAGAGAAATCATGTGGTCTTGTGTAAACAGGGAAGGAACTCTATGCTCACAGCCCACAGTGGGGTCCCCATGGATTTGTGATAATAACTCAGTCCCTTCCCTAGTGAACGGCACAAACTGGGCATGGCAAACAGAGCTCCTGAGCCCCTGCCTACCAGCTATGGCTTGAGGTCCTGCAAGGGGTGATGATAAGGGCATGAGAAGTCCTAATGGCTAGAAACAGCTTTGGTGGCACCAGGAGCTCTTAGCAGTAACTGGACAGGAGCCCCAGGGGTGGTGACAAAGGGCCTGGAGTATCGTCTGCCTTCTGAACAGAAATGCCCCCAAGAAAAGAGCTGGAAACCCCCCACTGTGTGACAGCACCTCCAGGGCCCATTTGTAAGTGATTTTGCAACCTGCTAGGCGAGCAGCAAAGGCTCTCCCTGAATTTCCTCTGAACGGTCCACTTTCCCTTTCAAGATGTGTACGAAAAGGACCAGACTGCTGGGGAATGCTTTCCAGGTCAGATGGCTGGCTGCCTCATTCCTTTAGCTAAATAAAGGACACCATCTTCAAAGCATGAAGAGGCGAGTCCATCTGGTCTCTGATTGCACTGGTCAGGGGAGTCCAAGCCAAGTCCCAAGCGTCAGCTATGCGGATGGTCAGCTTCTACCACCCAGAATCTACATCTGGCTGCCAAATGCACCTTGCTCTGGCCACCCACATACATGGCTCCAATGAGCAACAGCCTCAGCGTTCTCCCAACTGAACAAAGAGGCTGATTGCCACAAGCAGGGCTGTTGTTCAATTGGTATTGGCATCAAAGTCTCCAGGCCAGCTCCCCTTTGTCTGTCAGCTGCTATTCAGAGAGAAAAGAGAAGAAAACCAAACCAATAGGTTTCTTGGAAAGAATCATCTGTGGATGTGGGACATTCACTGTAGCACTGAGCTAACGTGATTCTAATAACAGCTTGTAAAGCTACTTAACATGGAGAACCTTATCAACACATATTCCAAAATGTCATGGTGCCTGGTTATAACAGGCACTCTGTTTCCCACATTTAGAGCTGTTGAGAGTTGAGTCATCCCTGCCAGCCCACGTGGAACAAGATTTACGCGATATATGGAGGCAGGTTATCACCTGGACGTTAACCTTATACCGCACGCCAGCATGGAGGACACGTCATGGTGTCCTTCAGCATCCCGTAGGAACCTCTTTCTTTCCCAGAATGCCAGACACTTCTCACCTGGCTCCATACCTATCTCACAACACGAATGTGGGTGAGCTTGTGACATCTTTACAAATGTCACAGCTTTCATTTATTTTTCTCTCCCGGAATCTTTCACCTACATTGGCTTGTTTAGGGTAAGGCAGGTACAGCTCTCCCTGGCAGCAGGAGTATTTTGGGTTCTTTGACTGAGTCCAAATCTCATTTGTATTACAAAGTATTTCTGACATGTAGGAAAAGAACAGGCAGTAAAAATAGGAACTTGAGGTGTAAAGAAATACAAATAACAATGACTTATGTGTCTCCTTTTTATTGCATTTAAAAAATGTATTTATTTGAAAGAGTGAGAGCAAGAAAGAGAAAAAGATCTTGCATTCACTGGTTCACTTTTTAAAAGGTTGCAATGGTTGGGGCTGGGCCAGGTTGAAACCGGAGACTAGATGTTCTCATGGTCTCCTATGTGGATGACAAGATCCATGTACTTGGACCAACTCCTGCTGCTTTCCCAGGCGCAGCAACAAGGACCTACATCAGAAGTAGAGCAGCTGAGACTGCACCCCATGCTCACAGGGGAGGCCAGAGTGGCAGGTGTCTGATTTGTTGCGCCACAATGCTGTCCCTTAAAGGGATCACCTGTTCTCCAGAGTTTGTCATATCCACACACATTTGTACACTTTGGCATCATGGATCTAACCCTAACCCACCTTACACACTCTAAGATTTTGCATTAGTAACTTTATGCAACTACTAACACCTTACTACTTTGGAACTTGCCTAGACTGACATAGGAGTAAGTCCATTGAAGATTATATTCAAAAGAAAAGTTTTTTCAGTGCCAAAATCGTTTGTAGATCCATGCACAATGGTTTTGTAATGTTCATTTTTCAGAAACTGTTCACAAACTTCTCATTTGTGGTACTAGCTGCCTCTTATGCTGCTACTTTGTGATGTGTTTATCAATTCTGAAGTTTTGTTTGGTTTACAGAGAGAGGGAATGACACAAAAAGAGACAGATCTTTCATCCACTGGTTCACTCCTCAGATGTCTGTAACAGCTGGAATTGGGTCATACTGAAGCCAGCCAAAAGCCAGGAAGTTCTTTCGGGTCTTCCATGTGGGTTTAAGGGCCCAAACTCCTGGGTCATCCTCCACTACTTTTCCAAGTGCAGTAGCAGGGAACTGTAGCTGGGCCTTAAACAGATGCCTATATGTGATGCAATTGCTGCAAGTGGTGGTTTTACTAGCTATACCACCACACAAGCCAATCTTTGGTCATTTTCATTAATATGGATCAGGTGTTGTGGCATAGTGTGTTCAGTCCTGCTGAAGACAACTCTGTATCTCATTTTGGAGTTTCTGGGTTCAAGTCTTTCCTCCGCTTCCAATCTAGGTTCCTGCGAATTAGTGTGTACATTGGAAATTAGCAGATGACGGTACAAGGGCTTAAGTCCCATCACCCACTTGGGATGAAGTTTCTGGTTCCTGCCAATGGCCTGGCCTAGCACCGATGATTCTTTCTCTTCCTTTCTGTCACCGTGCCTTTCAAATAAATACAGCCAAACTTTCTTTCTTTTTTTTTTTTTTTTAAATCATCAATTCATTTAAAGGCAGGGAGATAGTAATAGACAAGAGACACACAGAGATCTTCCATATGCTGGTTTATTCCGCAAATGTAGGGAACTGCCAAGACCTCCCAGGATTCACAATAGCAGGCAGCTGGAATCGGAAGTGTAGCTGGGACCTGAATCGGGGAACTCTGACGTGACATGCAGGTGTCCCAGACAGGGTCCTGGTTCCTATGTCAAATGCCCAGCCCTGTTTGTTGCACTCTCATTGGCTGTGGTGAGCCTTCTCAGGCAGGATTACTTAGCTGCTGGAGTAGTTTTAGGGTGGTTAGTGTGTGGTGGTAACAAGGAACAGATAGTCTTATTGTTTCTGAATTTCTAGAGACAATGTACCCTTTATCAATGTTCCCCAGCATGGACCCTGCCGACCCTGTGCGCCATAATTGTGTCGGTTTCCTGGCTTGTGCCTGATGTCTTTAGCACCTGTTTCCTGAGTTCAGCCACTGTGGTCTCCCTGACTCCACGTACCTATTCCCCCTCATACTGGCCTCAGACTTTCCTTGCCTCTTTGAGTATATGACTTCCAGCTACTTTAGGTGAAAACCTCACATAGTCTTGTCCTCAATCCTGTTCCTCCTGGCAACCCTCCCTGTTGAATTCCTTAGGCCCTAAAAAAAAAAAAAAAAAAACAGATAAGAAGGGGGAGATAGGTAAGGTGTTCTTTTGTTTTTTTGTTTTTTTTTTTTTCCTGATTCCACTCTCGAGAAGGATGTGGTACAAAGACTCGGTGATTGAGTGATTTGCCTGAATAGAAGGGGAGCATACAAATGGAATTTGCTAGTTGTGGTATACGGCTGGGATTACATAAGATCCTCCTAACAATACAAGTAGATTTGACTCTCATTGAATAGAGAATCTTTTATGGAAACACTGTGGCATACAAGCCAAGTTTTTTAAAGAGAGCATAATAAATTTGATGTTTCCTTTTGCCTGACTGCAGTGCTAAAGAACATTTGATGTTCAGAACCTGCAGATACATACACACCAGCACTGCCACTTCCTTGAAAAGATGCAGTGATAAGCTATTTTGGGGCCCTGTTAAGCAATTTAAATAGAAGGCTACTGAGTTTTCTTTTATAGGTAAATTTTTACAGAAATACAACAAGCACAGGGTGCGCAGATCATGAGTACACAGCTCAATGAATATTCACAAAGTAAACATTCTTGGCAATCACATTCCAGGTCAAGAAATAGACACTAGCTCCCTTGCCTCATTTGCGCCCCAGTTCTAACATTATAATGCGTTTTGTTTTGCCATACTTTGAACTACAGGCGAGTGGAAGCATAATGTGTGTGTGTACTCTTTGTGTTCATTTTTTAGTTCACTCCCCAAATGGTCACAATGGCCAGGGTTGGGTCAGGTTGAAGCCAGGACCAAGAACCCCATCTGGGTTTCCTAGAAGGGTAGTGGGGGCCCAAGTACTTGGTCTCATTCTGTTTTATCAGGGGCATCAACAGCAAACTGAACCAAAGACAGAGCATCTGGGACTTGAATGGTGCTCAGATGTAGGATACTGGTGTTACAGGTCGCAACCCGTGATACCACAATGCTGGCTCGCTTTATTTTTTTTTTTTACCTGGTACATGTTCCTTTATTCACTATTTACATGTATATTCTTTTTTTTAGTTGGATTTTTTATTGTTATTAAATATAAGCAATCTTTCATCCCCTCTTAAACTCCATTTAATCGAAAATGTTATTGAGCCAGCAAATAACTGAAGAATTTACTTTCATATATTCCTGAGCACAGGATGCTTCAGCTAAACAATTATTTCAATCATATTTATAGTAAGTCATGGTTAAATATTATAGTATATAATATTTCAGATTCATGTCCTCCTTTGAACATTTCAATAAACATTCAAATAGGAACCTGTGTAATTCTGAGAGAAACAACAGTTTGAATCAACCAGAGCTCTGATCCACAAGAACATGACAGATATAGTCTCTGACCTTCATGCAGATTCTCTCACTTTATGCCCCACTGACTTATATTCCAGTAAGTTCTTCCTTTACAAACACATTTGTCACTAACAAACTCTCCAATTCCCTCTACAACTTAATTCTTTAAATGTTCTTTTAACAGAACTACATTCATAGGTGTATTCTTGATGATACAGAAAAACAATGCTGTTTCTCCTGCAGCAAAAACTGAATATTTATCATGGGTCCATTACAAAAGGTTTGTGTACAATCTTTGCACAGTGGAACAGAGCCCTTTGTAAATCTGTATAAACCCGGGAAGTTTGAGTTCAGTGTGGATAATGTTGAGACTGTTCTCTCACTGGTTGCCATATTAGGCAAGATTGTGATAGTTTATAATTTTGGGTCACTTTCACAATACCTTCTAATTCTTCTAGATATAATTCTCATTTTTTTGTATTTATTTTTCATACATTTTATTATTGTTGTTATTATTTTATAATACAGTTTCATATTCCCTTATCCCCTCCCCAGTTCCCTCCCCCCCCAGTTCCTCTATATCATTACTAATATATAGTTCTTCATGCTCAGTCATATGTCCATCATTGCGGGCATAGACACTGGCAGAAAGTCCAGAATCCTATTGTCAAGATATAGTAAACAGTTTCATTGTAAGTCCATCTTTGGAAGTAGAAACGCATACCACACTACATCCTCACATTTGAATGTTAGTCTCAATTTCGCAGCTACTGTACATCTCCTTAAATGAAAAGTCATGATTCAAAATCAACAATAGAAAGAAGAAATTTACAATGCCATGAAGTTAAATGACATGTTACTAGATATGACAGTCTCCATTACACGGCTACTATACATCCCCTTAAATGAAGAGCCACAAAACAAAATCAACATCTGTAAGAAAAAGAAATTAACAACATGAAGAAGTTGAATAACATGCTATTAAATGACTAATGTGTAGCTGAAGAAATGAAAATCAAGAACCTTCTTGAAGAAAATGATGCCACTTCATGATCTACGAGTCATTGAATGATTTAATCAGAAGGAAGTGTTTTGAAGAGATGAAAACAACAGAAAAACCCATGCGATATAGTTTCCGCTGATCTTTGTTGAAGTGTATCTCCTCCAGACAATAAGCAGATGGGTTTTGTTTTTTAATCCATTCTACTAATCTATGACATTTGAGCTTAAGCCATTTATATTCAGAGTTTAATATACATGGGTGTTACTTTGGTCCTGTCATTTTAGGAATGGGTTGTTCATTGGCTTAGTCTTCTGTTGTCATTTTACTGGGATGTTCTTCCCATTTGCCTTTGGTTTTGGTAGGTGCTATTCCTCTTTTCTGTCAAGAGAACTTCTTTAAGTATCATTTGTAGGGCAGGTTTGGAAGAGGCAAATTCTTTTAGCTTTTCTTTACTGTGGAAGAATTTTATTTCATTTTCAAAGACGAAAGAAAGCTTTGCTGGATATGTTATCCTAGGCTGACAATTTTTTTTTTTACATTTAGACTCTGGAATATGTCACTCCATTCTCTTCTTGCCTGTAGAGTTTCCTGTGAGAGATCTCCTGTGAGCTTAATTGGCATTCCTTTATATGTCAATTGATTTTTTTCACGTGCACATTTAAGGATATTTTCCTTATGTTTGATTGAAGAGAGCTTGATTATCATATGTCGTGGTGAAGATCGCTTTTGATCAAGCCTGTTGGGAGTTCTGTGCCCCTCCTGGAACTTGTTTCCCAATCTTTTCCTGAGGTTTCCATCTTCTTCCTTTGTCTTTTGTTGTTCTGCCAGTGTCTAAACTGGACCATCCACTTATTCATTCGGCAAACACCACATCCATACTACATTACCAGGCATTGTGTAAAGTCATGGGAAAGATAAACTTCATCCCAGTCCTTCATGTCTAGTGAGAAGGCAAGCACTTCCCAGGTAATCTCCCACAGCACTGTGAAATTTACAGACAGCAAGAGTTGTTGGGAAGGAAAGGAAATGACTATAACTTGGGGACGTCGTGTGGATTGAAAAGTTTGGGAAAAACTCCTTCAAAGAGTCTGAGGTGAAAAGTTGAGTAAAGGCAAAGGGATGTTGGAGCGATCAAGTGCTTTGCTCCCTCTGAGTCTTAATACATAGCTGATCCTTTATCTTCCCCAGGAGGGAAGACGGGAAAGTCCGTCTTGGGGCCGAAAGAGCAGAGTTGCTGTGTGACTAGAGGGTGCGTATCAGAACACACGTGTTCTGCATGTTATTGCAAATGCAATGGGAAACCACTGAAAGCGTATCAGGTAGAATATCCACCTGAACAGATGGACTTTGTTTTGGTTGTTTGGAAAGAGGCAAGAGTGGTGGCAAGGAGATCAGTTTCAAGGTCATTATAGGGTTTTTAAAGAGTAAATGATGGCCAGAAGTTGGGCAGTATAGTGGGGATGGAGAGAGGTGGACACGGGGAGAGCAGAGGGTTCTCCATTGAAAGCAGTGAGTGGGAGCTTGGCCAAGGAGAAGAGTTGAGAGCTAATTCCCTGATTCAACACTGGAACAGCTGCCCGGATGCAGGAGCAGTCTCCTGGTTAGGGAAGATTGGAAATGTAGGGGTTCTTTTTTATAATTTACTGCTTTTTGATACAATTTGGTTGGTGTTGGGCTATCCCTTTCCCCTCCCCGAAGTTTCCTCCCCTCCCCTCTGCTCTTCCCTCCAGTCTCACAATGTGTGTCTTTGGTGAATTTTCCCAAGTCCATCATGCTGCAGGTGGAGTGTCTCCCAACCGTGCAGGAGACTATCATTTTTTTTTTTTTCGGTGAGTTCATTTTTGTGTCTTAGGGCCCTAATGTAGGGGTTCTTAAGGCCTGAGTACATTTTGTCCTGCCTGTGAGACACACAGGTGGACGGCTGAATGGGCAGTTTTGTGCTAAGACAATGTGTTATCTCTACACTTTCCCCTTTCAGCAGGTTGTGGTGCCCCAGGCCAAAATGAGGCAACTCAGGTCTTTCAGGAGGAGGATGGACACAACAGAGAAGAAAGGTGTTGACAATTAGATGACTTTTTTTTTTTTTTTTTTTTTTTTAAGCAGAGCATGTAAAGAACAAACCTTCGAGGAGAAAGGACAGACTCTGTGGTCAGAAGGTCAGGTGTGTGATTTGCTATGAAGTAAAACTTGGAGCAGCAAGTTGTTTCCATCAGAAGCTTCAGGGGAGCGAGCATGAAAGAAGGATGAAAAGGCAACATCCTTAGGCACAGGGAAGGCAAGTTGCTCCTCCTGCCAGAGGGGAAGCACCTGCAGTGAGAGGGGAAAGGGAGAAGGCTGAGCAGCAAGGCAGAATCAGCAGTGAGAGGTGGACCAGAAAACACATGAGTTGTCACAGAAACCAGTGGCAAGAACGATTTTTTTTTTCTTTTTAAGATTTGTTTTCTAACTGATGAAGAGACCACCAATGGGAAACATCTTACCTGTAGGTTCCCTGCCCAACAAGGAGAGATCAAGAAATGCTTAAAATCCCAAGACCCTTCATCAAACCTTTGGTGTCTCTCTCTCTCCCTGTCTCCCTTGGAGAGGCACCCCACCTCCTGGCTTTCTCTCTGGAGGTGCTTTCCTCTTCCCTGCTCACCTGGTCCCTTCGCAAATAAACTTTTCTGTCTGAGAAAAAAACAAAAAACAAAAAACAAAAGATTTGTTGATTTGAAAGAGTGACAGAAGAAAAAGGGGGAGAGAGAAGAATACTTCCACCTACTAGTTTACCCCTGAAATGGCCCCGGTGGCTGGGCCAGGGCCAGGCTAGAACCAGGAGCTCCATCGAGTCTCCCATGTGAGTGGCAGGAGCCAAGGGCCTGCGCAACATGGTGGACCCCAAGGACATGGAGGACGACCTGGAGGGGGAGGTGACAGAGGAGTGCGGCAAATTCAGCGCCGTGAACCAGGTCATCATCTACCAGGAGAAGCAGGACGAGGAGGAGGACGCTGAGATCATCGTCAAGATCTTTGTGGAGTTCTTGGTGGCCTCAGAGACTCACAAGGCCATCCAAGGCCCTCAAGGGCCGCTGGTTCGCCGGCAGCAAGGTGGTGGCCCAGGTCTACGACCAGGAGCGCTTCGACAACAGCGACCTCTCTGTGTGATCTCGGGCCCTTCCCTGGACTCATGTTTGTCCTGTCCGCTTTTACATAATGAGGACAGTTGCATCTCTGCCAGGTACACTGCCCGGCCTGTCTGTAGTGTGGATAAAGGTGCAGGTGCCACCAAAAAACCAACCAGCCAACCAAACAAAAACAACTTGTCATGATGATAACCAACTTGTCATGATGTTACCTGGTTGTTTGATTAGAGTGACTACCACTTCTGTCTAATTCACCTCCTTTGGGTTCTAGATGTGGTGTGTTGCAAATTGCAGCTTTCACATGTCATGGCATTTGCCTTAATTGCTGGAACATTGTGGCGCACATTTGTGTAAACAACAACAACAAAAAAAGGAAAATGTAAAAATCAACTTCATGGCCTGTGGGTTATTTTGGTCTTGTAAGGATCCGTTTCTTTAAATTTAAAATAATGATATTAGAATATAGTCATATCTTGAGGTCGATGTATTAAATTATTCTGAAAATCTCACACACAAAATCCCATCTGCCCTCCCAGAGTACGAAAGACAGGAAGCTTGGTTAGAAGTAGAGCAACCAGGACTTGATCTGGTACTCCTGTGTGGGATGTGGGCATCCCATAGTGGCTTCACTTGGTGTGCTACCAAGTCTGCCCCAAGAAAGGGATGTGAGAAGGCAGGTGAATGTATGGGGATGGGGGTATCTGACCACATCACATGTTGCTGAGAGATCCAGGTATGATGAGAATCAAAAAGTCTGTTGGATTTAGGCAAATGGAAGTCTGTGGAAGTCTTAACATGAGGCGCTTCAGTGCTGGGGCAAAAAAAGGAGGAGGAGTGGCATGGATTGAAGACTAAAGGGAGAGGAATAGACGGAGATACTGTTGGTGAGCAAGTATGTGTAGAAAGCTGGATATGTACATGGTAAGGAGGGAGAACGTTATTCAGAGGAGGTTTTGAGGATTTTTGAATGATACAACATTGTAAAGCGTGATGAATCGAGATGGGCAGGTGGTAGGAGCTGGCTTGACAGCATGGTGCAGCATGTTAAGCTGGCACCTGTGACTTCACTATGTCATATTGGCACTGTGATTCAAGTCAGTCCTCTGCTTCCCTCCACGTTCCATGCTAATAAGCCAGTAGAAGATGACCCATGTGCTTGGGCCCTTGCCATCCACATTGGAGACCAGGACAGAGTTCTTGGCTCCGGGCTTTGGCCATGTTCAGCTCTGGCCACTGTGGCCATCTTCCGAGTGAAGCAGTGCATGCAAGATCTCTTTGATGGTCTCTCCCACTGCCTTTCAAATCAAACCAGTCAACCAATCAACTCATTTTTAAAAAGAAGAAAAAAAATGTAGGAACTAAGTCGATGAGAGGACAGGAGGTGATGAATCTCATTCTCCTGTTTGGCTACTGTGGTGGCCATGGAAACGGCTGGGCAGGACTGCTGTGGGGGCGATTTTAAATGATGCTCTCCTGGGTCCTTGATGATGTCAAGCTTCCCAAGGTTGACTCCAAGGTCATTCTTATTCTTTTTTAAAAGAAAGATCTATGTTTCTAAATTGGAAAATCAGATATACATAGAGCAGGAGAGGCAGAAGGGAAGATCTTCCATTCATTGATTTACTCCCCAAGTGGCCGTTACAGCCGGAGCTGAGCCGATCCAAAGCCAGGAGCCAGGAGCTTCTTCCAGGTCTCCCACTCAGGTGCAGGGTCCCAAGGTCCTGGGCCGTCCTCGACTGCTTTCCCAGGCCACAAGCATGGAGCTGGATGGCAAGTAGGAGACATGAACTGGTGCCCATATGGGATCCTGATTCATTCCAGGTGAGGACTTTAGCCACTAGGCTCCCAGGGCCATTTTGGCAACATAACTTCCTCTTTTCCTGGCTAAGTCTGTCTGGGAATTGCACTACAGGCTGAGTTTTCCTGTCCAGTCTTCCTCCCACTTGTCCTTTGCAGCTGCCAGGGTTGCCTTTTTTGTCCACAGGCTCTTCCTGGTCTCCTTGCCTCTTCTCGTCTCCATCATTTATAGCCGTTTCCCCTAGTACATCTGTTGCATGTCTAATCCTGCCTTTGTGTCTGTAGGAGCCACACCGATGCAGCTGCTGAACTCAAACCATTCTGAGTCTTTGGACCTTCACACTCATGCTTCTAACTCCCTCTTTGAAAACTTCACCTGGCGTATTGTAGGAAGTGACCTCAGTTTGTTCCCTAAGGACTCTTCTCTTCCTCTTTAACTGAGTATCCTTAGGTCAGAGTATCAGAGGGATTGTTAAGAAACATACATTTGATTGGATGCTCCTTTATTTTTTGAAAAAAGGAAGATATTTTAAAAAAAGATTTATTTTACTTTAAATCAAAAGACAGATTTACAGAGAATGAAGGAGAGAGATGTTCTATCAGCTATTTCACTCCCCAAATGGTTGTGGGAACCAAAGCGAAACCAGCCTGAAGCCAGGAACCTGGAGCTTCCTCTGGGTTTCCCACATAGACACAGGGGCCCATTGACCTGGGCCATCTTTTACTGCTTTCCCATCAGGGAAAGCACACCATCAGGGAGTTGGAATGGGAAGTGGGGCAGCTGGGAAATGAACTGGCGTCCATATGGGACGCCAGCACCACAGGTAGAAGTTTAAGCTACTATGCCCCAGGAGATCTATTTTAGTTCACAGGTAGACTGACAGAGTGACAGAGAGAAAGATCTTCCAAATGTGGCTCCATTCCCCCTCGTGGCTGAACAGCCAGGCCTGGATTAGGCTGAAGCCAGAAACCGGGACCCAGAAACTCAATCCTGGTCTTCTATACGGGTGGCAAGTTCCCAAGTGTTTGGGCCATCTTCTGCTGACTTCCAGGTGTGTTAGCAAGAAGCTAGATCCAAAGCAGAGCACCTGATACAGGTGGTACAAGGCAGCAGCTTAACCTGCGGCACCATAGTGCCAGCCCTCATGTGTTCCTTTAAAACCGAACCAAGTTGGCTACGGCCCTGGTTAAAATGGAAGATGAAGTAGAAATGCCTCCAGATGCTCTGTAAGGCCTTGGCTGAGCTGTCCGCCATCTCTTACCCTTTGACCCTGGCATGGTCTTCCTCCAGGTGTTCAGATGCCCCCCTCGCTGTGCACAAGCGTCTCTTTCAGTGTCATTGCCTCTGAGAGGTCTTCACTGGTGGCCTCAAATCACTCCTCCCCCATTGCTATTCATCATCCCCTTTCCTTGTGCTCTCTGTCACTCTGGAATCCTTTTACTTAGTTGGGCTGAGTAGCTATTTCAGCTTAGAAGTTCAGTCCTTTAAAGATTCTAAGAGCCGCATACCATGCAGAGCAGGGGTGGGGACCATCAGGCCTGCGGGCTGGACAAGGTCCATGAAATCACTGGGTCTGGCCCTGCCAAGGCAACCACAGGCAGGACTCAACATCCAACACATCTCTAGCAGGCTGATGTTTTTTTAAGTTGATATGGTCCAGGAATGAATGATGATATAAATTTCCAAATAGCCTTTGGCATAGGGAACATTCTCCTGCTTCTCCTCCCTCCCCGCCAAGTCCACTCACCCCAATCTACGGCAACATTGCCTGTTAGCAGTATAACATGAGATGAGCCGCAAATGGAATTTAAAATCTTTAGGTGCTCTGTGTTGGCTTTTAAGCTTTCCAAGGAGTGTGTGTGGTTGAGAGGGGTAGTGATTGGCAGTTGTGTCAAGAGAAATAAAAAGCTCAGGTGGCAGTAGCTTTGGGTTGTGGCAAAGTTGGGAAGCTCCTTTCATGGGGGGGGGGGTCAAGGTTTTCCCCTCACTAAGAAAGGGACTGACCTAAAGCACACGTTTCTTGGCTTTCACCAGTCCTTCCAGTACCGTAGTTCTGTGACCCTTAGCAAAGCGTTTGAGTTTAGGGTGGCAAACAGGTTACCTCTTTCCTGTCATCTTAAATCAATGGGTAGAGGCCAGCGGAAGGTCAGCTGGGGGGAAAAAGTCGGAGGCTGCATCTGAATTTCTCGGGAGAGAGAACTTTGATCAATTAGTGATGTCTGCCCTAGGTACCACCAGGAAAATTGCACTGGATGTTCTGGCTCCCTTGGAAACTTAATTTCCTCCTCATTCAAAAAGGGTATAAAAATAGCAGCTCTCTCAGTCCAATAGGTTTCCTAGGAAGTTCAAAGGGATTAGGCTAAGAAGGCACTTTTACCATGCGCACACACACACTTTCCAACACAATGTTAAGACATTGTAGACATTTATATCCTCAACTGGCATAGGGGATAACGTAATATGTATGTGGGGAGAGTGTGTTGAGGGTTGGGGGAGCAGGGAAACACACAGCACTGCCAGCAGGTTCTAGTATTTCCCCACCCACCCCCCAGGGAAGGAAGAGAAGCCCAGGTCAATGTAGTCCAAGAAATTGGGTCTAGGAACACGCTCGCTTACCTAATCTCAGCATGTGGAAAAAAATCTGCCCTTATAAAGAATAAATCAGTTAGTGAGCTTTAGAAAATCTTCCATTTGGCTTTGTTTTTCCTCTTTTAAAAAAAAGTATTCATTTTCATTGGAAAGGCAGATTTTTACAGAGAGAAACAGACAGAAATATCTCCCATCCACTGTGACACTCCTCAAATGTCTGCAATGACCAGAGCTGAGCTGATCTGAAGCCAGGAGCTTCCTACAGGTCTCTCACGCAGGTGCAGGGTCCCAAGGCTTTGGGCCATCCCCCATTGTTTTCCCAGGCCATAAGCAGGGAGCTGGATGGAAAGTGGAACAGCTAGGACACCAACCGGTACCCATATGGAATGCCTGCACTTGGATGTGCAGGATTAGTCAGTTGAGCCAATGCGCTGGTCCCGACTTTGTTTTTCTTTAGAGCCTGTTTATCACACGTCCTTGCACACATTTCATCTCTCCATTGCTTTTCCCCCAAACACTGTCCTCTTTATAGGTCAGTTGGAGTTTGTAAAAGGTTCAATTTCTGCTGCTTTTGAGGGCTTTGGGAGGGCTGCTGAGTGCCACTTTTCCCTTTTATGAACTCCTTATGGTCTGACCAAATTTATTTCCTCCCTCTCACCGAATACCTCGCCTAGCTTCTCCCTTCTCTGCAAGTGCTCTGGCCACCTCACTGAATCTGCGATTATTGATTCCGGCAAAAGGCTTTGATTCTGCAAACCACAAGCTGTTACTCATGAAACTATGACAACTTGGTATTAGCTGCAAATCAATGAACTTTTTAAATGCAGTCAAAGCAACACAGCTCGCTTAGTGCTAAACCTTGATAAGCCCACCCCAGAACAGCCAAGCCTTTATCTTAACATCCATGCGATCTTCCCTGCTTTGATAGCCTCTTTGCCGCATTGATAAGGATTACACATCTTATAGGCACTGTTGCTCTGCCTGCAAAGATGTCTAAAGTGGATGCAGCAGACTCGGCCATCCCTGTGGGGGAGCTGCCACAGGTCAGCCTTCTCAAAAAAGCCCATTCACAGCCTGCCTCCTCTTCACCCCAGCTGTTCTGTAGAGACAAAATAAACAGGAACATGTCAAACAAGAGGCTCCGTCTCGTGGCCTGATTCACCGCAAGGGCATGTAGTGCTTCATGCTTCCAAACCAGTTTGCAGAACCAGCCCCTGGCTTCTACAAGAGATAGTCCATCTCTTTGTGTGTGTGTCCTTACTCAATCAGGAGTGTGGAACTGGGTCACCGAGACATCTGGTGTTTGCTGTTGTCCTCATGCCTCTTGACGTATATGGGTCGTTTTCATCTGAGGTTTACCTGAGGATGAGTTTGGTTTAATTCAGGAGAGCAAGCGGGACAGCTGTCCTGGGGACACCCTTTGAAGGGGTCTCTGGCCACCAAGGTGTCAGCAAGCAGCGGCTGGGATGGTCCCTGGTAACTGCTTGCTAAATGGTCCCCTGCCTGCCACAGCTCCGTTTTCTGCCTTCATCTTTCTGTGTCCTTTCCTTGTGCCCCACTTCCCGTCTTCTCACCTTTCAGGTTGTCTGTTACTGTGGCAACCAGCTCCTGGCAGGGCAGGTGAAACTGGAGAGCCCCTGGCTTGGCTATCCTGCAGATGATGTCACTTTGTCCTGGGCATCTCTGGGAACACAGCACTGAGATGCCCACAGAATGCCTTGGGCACTCAGTGTGTGGTTCTGGTTTTTGTGTGTCTGTGTGTGTTAGAATTTTCAGATTTATTTATTGAGACAACGGAATGATACACGCAGCAAGAGCTCTTCCATCCACTGGTTCACTTCCCCACTTGGCCACTGCAACCAGGTTTGGGCCAAGGTGAAACCAGGAGCCCAGGGCCCCGTACTGTGGCTCAGCAGGCTAATCCTCCTGCCTATGGCACCAACATATCCCATATGACCTGCTGGCCAAAAATGTTTACCAAGCCAGTCTGCCAGGACCTAGGCATGGCTCTGGGACCCTTACCTGTTTAGGAAGATATGGGGGACTAAGATCCCCAGAGGTCCCCAAAAGGGACATCAGCACCTTTGAAAAGCTCTGAGAAGCTCTGGCTAGTTTCCTAACATTTATGTTTCAGTTCACTCATTTTATTTTCGCCCTCATGTTTAGTGCTCTGTTCAGTCCATCTGATTATTTTTACTTTATGGACTCTAGTTTTAATATTCAAATGTTGTTTAAACTAGTTTTTTCCCCAAACTTTTCTATTCTTTTTTCACGGTGTCTAGTTTCATCAAACGAATTCTTTTTACGTTGAACTTTAAAAGACAATTATTTTAAAGATTAAAAATTGATGGACTTGATGCGAAGGCTCAGTGACTGAATCCTTCCCTTGCATGCACTAGGATCCCATATAGCCACCAGTTCATGTTCCAGCTGCTCCGCTTCCCATCCAGCTCCCTGCTTGTGGCCTCAGAAAGCAGCAGAGGATGGTCCAAAGCCTTGGGACCCTGCACCTGTGTAGGAGACCAAGATGAAACTTCTGGCTTCAGATCGGATCGGCTCAGCTCTAGCTATTGTGGCCATTTGGCAAGTGAACCAGCAAATGGAAGAACTTTCTCCCTGTCTCTCCTTCTCTCTGTAAAGCTGCCTTTCCAATAAAAATAAATAAATCTTTTAAAAAAATGTTGATTCATTATATGTATTTCTTGAGCATCTGCATTCTGTCATCTGTGCTTTCACTGGGATTGGTTTCTTCATGCACCGTGAACAAGTGTAGTGTGTGATACAGAAAGTAATTATACTTTTACTGATGTCGCCCTTTTCACTGGCCTCAGTTGGGTTAGCTTCTTCACTGCCCTTGGGTAGAACTATATGCAGTCCCCTTGTATATGTTTTTTTAAGTTTTAAGTTATGAGAGAGAGTGATAAAGAATTCTTTTGTCCACAGAGTCACACTCTGAATGCTTACAACAGCTAGGGCTAGAATAGGCAGAAGCGGGCCCGGCGGCGTGGCCTAGCGGCTAAAGTCCTTGCCTTGAAAGCCCCGGGATCCCATATGGGCGCCGGTTCTAATCCCGGCGCTCCACTTCCCATCCAGCTCCCTGCTTGTGGCCTGGGAAAGCAGTCGAGGACGGCCCAAAGCTTTGGGACCCTGCACCCGCGTGGGAGACCCGGAAGAGGTTCCAGGTCCCGGCATCGGATTGGCGCGTACTGGCCCGTTGCAGCTCACTTGGGGAGTGAATCATCGGATGGAAGATCTTCCTCTCTGTCTCTCCTCCTCTCTGTATATCCTGCTTTCCAATAACAATAAAATCTTTAAAAAAAAAAAAAAAGAATAGGCAGAAGCCCACAGCCTGGTACTTTACCAGGGTCTCCCATGTAAGAGGCATAAATTCAAACAGTTGAGCCTTGACCCACTGCCTCCCAGTAGCATTAGCAGAAAGCTGGATTGGAGAAGTCAGTAGTCAGTGCTTGAGCTAGGTACTCTCATTACAGGCGATCCATTGCATGACAAGGCCCGCCCCATAAGCGTCTTGATTGTCGTCTATATAATTCTTGACCTTTTCCTTTGGAATTTCTGTATGCAGGGATGCCTAAGGATAAAACGGGATAGGGGACGGGCATGTGGTGACATTTAGCCTAATCCTCTGAGGCACTGGCATCCCATATGAACACTGGTTCTAGTCCCAGCTGCTCCACTTCCCATGCAGCTCCTTGTCTGTGGCCTGGGAAAGTAGTAGAAGATGGCCCAAAGCCTTGAGATCCTGCACCCACGTGGGAGACCAGGAAGGAGCTCCTGGCTCTTGGCTTTGAACCAGCTCAGCTTTGGACATTGTGGTCATCTGGGGAGTAAAGAGCTGTATGTCTTTTCCTCTCTTTGTAACTCTTACAAATGAATGAATCAATTGATTGGTTGATCAATTGACCAAATGTGGATCTATCAACATCCAATCTCAACCCGTTAAGTACTTCTTTCTTTTTTAAATTGATAGCCCAGCTTGATTGGAAATGGGTGTCAGACATACCTCGACTGGATGAGTCTATGTTTACTCTTCAGATTTCCCAGACTGGTGAATACATTAATCTTCACTAGGGTACAGAAGTCCTGGCTGTGAACACAGACTCAGCCTTCACAAATGGTACTACTGTGAGGTTTTATCACTTTCAGATAACTTACTTCCTGGGACTCCAGGAAGGTGTCCTATCCTGATAACCTGCATAGGATGTTTTCAGGGCTTCTGAGTCTTTCATCCAATTTCTCCATTAAACTTTTTGATTCTTAAAAAAAAAAAAAAAAAACCTTTAAGGATATTAGAGGGGATGATTTGGACAAGTTTGGGAAGTCACAGCCACATATCGAAAGATACTTTTTCCTAGCTCTTTATCTCCCCTACTCCTCCAGCTTTGTTATGTTGACAGACTTAGCTGCTTTGCTTTAATTCTCCTCCTAGTTTTTTGGCCTCTCTGCCATTAGTAGGCGGAGAAGGGAAGGCGTGGAATACACCCATTAAATCTTGCTTTTCTCATTTACGAATACATTTATTTCATATGGCTGAGAGTTTGTAAAAACACACACACACACACACACGATACTGAATGTCAAACTTCTTTTTCTTTAGATTGTATAACACATATTTTCCCATGCCTTTTAAAGACTCTTCACAATAAATACCAGAAATGTTTGAATCACAGGGTGGGTGTTGGACCTAATGGTTGAAATGCTACTTGGGTTGCCTGCGTCCCATAGCACAGCAGCAGGATTTGAGCCTGCCTCTGATTCCTCACTTCAGCTCTGGCCAATGTGTGTACAAGCAATTAGCAGGGGCTGGCCAAGGGAGTTGAGCCTCTGGCACTCCCATGGGTGACCTGGATTGAATTCTTGGCTTCCGATGTTGGCATCACCTAGTCCCAGATGTTTTAAGTACTGGAAGAGTAAACCAGAGAGTTGGAACATTTTCTTTCTCTCTCTCTCTCTAAAGAAACTGAATAAATAAAAGAATTCTAAATAACATTTTGTGATCTAGATAAATCATTGTTAAATGGATGCTATGTGTTTTTGTCCTCTTTCTCATTTTGGTGATGATTATATGGTACAAGTTTGAAGCAACGCTAATTATCCAGAATTTTTGCCAAGGTCATTAAAATTAGGGGAGAGACGGTGTCTATCCACAAAGTAAAAGACTGATGGTAGACTTGTGAATGTGTTATGTAGTCATATTGTTCATAAATAACACCTCGAAGGGTGTGTGTGTATGTGTATATATATGTGTATGTGTATATATATTGGTTTTAGGTATGATTTATCCACAGATACTACCTGTAATCGGTGCTTCTCGTAGCTGTATATGAACTTCTTGTACAAGAGGCTTGATTAAGCAGGTATTTTCTGTGGTTTCTTTTTCTTTTTCTGTTTAAGGATTTATTTCTTTTTATTGGAAAGGCAGATTTACATAGATAAGGAGAGACAGAAAGATTTTTCATCCACTGGTTCACTCTCCAAGTGGCCGAAGTTGAGCCAATCTGAAGTCAGGAGCCAGAGCTTCCTCCAGGACTCCCACAATGGTGCGAGGTCCCAAGGCTTTGGTCCATCCTCCAATGCTTTCTCAGGCCACAAGCAGGGAGGTGGATGGGAAGTGGGGTTACTAGGACACGAACCGGCAACCATATGGAATCCTGGAGCTTTCCAGGTAAGAATTTAGCCACTGAGCCATTGTACCAGGTTCTTCTCTGTGGTTTCTCAAGAAAAAAAGACAGTACTGGATTCTGAGACTCAATCCAGCAAGTGTCTAAGAACTTAGATGAATGACAGGAAGCTCTCTTTGTAATCTAAGGGAACTTTAATCCGAAGAGTGATTTTGTAGAGTTGATTCAGTAAGGATTAGGGTCAGTGTCTATACTTTGAAAGATAATGAGAGGTGTCATTGTAGAGGAGTTTCCCATACTCTGTGGAATTAGTCTGCCTTTTGTCACTACAAGGAAATACCGGAGACAACTAATTTCATAAAGAGAGAAGTTTATTTAGCTCATTGTTTGGGGATTTCAAGACCTGGTAGCTCTGTTGCTTTGGCCTCTGACAAGGGCAGTGGGTAGTAACTGACAAAGCAGATGTCGAGCAGGATCATGTGAGGGGACAGGAAGCAGACAGCGGGACTGGGTCCAGTCACGTTTTTATTTATTTTTATTTTTTATGTAAAGATGTATTTATTTTTTTGTTAGAATTTCAGATTTACAGAGAAAAAGGGAGACAGGGAGGAAGATCTTCCATCTGTTTGCTCACTTCCCAAATGGCCACAACAGTCGGAGTTGAGCCAATCTGAAGCCAGAAGCCTCCTCTAGGTCTCCCACTCGGGTGCAGGGTCCCAAGACTTTGGGCCATCCTCTACTGCTTTCCCAGGCCACAAGCAAGGAGCTGGAAGGGAAATGGAGCACCTGTATGGGGTACTGGCACACGCAAGGTGAGGACGTTAGCTGCTAAGTTACCATGCCAGACCTGGGTGCCTGGTCTTGATCCAGGCAAACTATGTTCTTACAACCCCCAGGAGCCCACTATCCTGGGCTGTTTGAAGGTCTTCCCCGGATCCCTACAGGATTGTGCTACCAGAGATTATTATGAGATTATTATTCTTTTGAGCTCATGTTTTGAACTTTTTCTTCTATCATCAAAATAGTCCAATGTATCTTTGCTTTACTGTATATTCGTATATCAGTATGAGCCACTCATTCTGTTAGGAAGTGATGGTTGGTAATTGTTTGCAGCGTTACATCTGTCCGGAGATCTCTTGTACAGTGTGGCCTCAAGGACAGAATACTCAGGTCGACCTTTAAGCAGCATGCAAGAACAAAATTGAGGCTGGTTGTCAGCAGGGCCCAGAGAATAATCTGGCTTCATTTGGTTGTGCTTGTGACAGGTGCCTGGAAGTCAGAGCGCTCAGGAATGGAAGATGCACTCACTGCTTGTTTTTTCTTTTCGCAGAAAACTACCCCCTAAGGACATGATGTATACTATTGATCTGGGCTAACTAATGGCAAAAATTATGTTTAACTCATATCACTTAGCCAACTTTCAGGAAATTGGAAATAGTTAAATAAATCCCTAGCAGATTGCAATGCTGTTGTGATGTTGGTCAAATCAATAAATGCAAATCAAACTGGAGGACTGTGTTTTCTTTTTCCTTGCTTGTTTCTTGTCTTTTTATTTTTTATTTATTTATTTTTGAGATCTCCTTTAAAGACAGTTACAGAGAAAAAGAAGGAGGGACAGAGAGAAAATCTTCTATCTACTGGTTCACTCCCCAATTGGCACTAATGGCTGGGACTATGTTAGGCTAAACCAGAAACCAGGAGCTTCATCAGGGTCTTCCAGGGGAGGTGGCAGGGACCCAAGCCCTTAGAGCATCTTCTGCTGCTTTCCCGAAATGTTGACAAGGAGTGGGCTAGAAAGTGGAACAACCTGGATTTAAACCAATGTCCATATGGATGCTGGTGTCATAGGCAGTGACTTTACTAACTATGCTACAATGCCAGCCCCGAGAACCCTATTTTCAAATAATATTTGAATGGTTTTCGGGCCCGGCGGCGTGGCCTAGCGGCTAAAGTCCTCGCCTTGAAAGCCCTGGGATCCCGTGTGGGCGCCAGTTCTAATCCCGGCAGCTCCACTTCCCATCCAGCTCCCTGCTTGTGGCCTGGGAAAGCGGTTGAGGACGGCCCAATGCATTGGGACACTGCACCCACGTTGGAGACCCGGAAGAGGTTCCAGGTTCCCGGCATCGGATGGGCGCGCATCGGCCCGTTGCGGCTCACTTGGGGAGTGAATCATCGGACGGAAGATCTTCCTCTCTGTCTCTCCTCCTCTGTGTATATCTGGCTGTAATAAAATGAATAAATATTTTTTTTTTTAAAAAAGAATATTTGAATGGTTTTAATCTCCACCTAATGCTATCACCTATGGTCTTGTAGGGATCTATCTGAAAAATATTTAGCAACAGAAAATCTTGAAGATCATTTTGCCTCTTTCTGAATAGATGGGAAAATTGGGCTTTCTAACAATTCTTCATCCAATAAATCATTCTATTGGGGGTATAAATCCTGTTCTTTATGCTGGTGCTTCTCCCTGGGCATGCACTTGGCTCTCACTGGGTTACGGAGTTGATGCTTATGGCTTTGTTTCTCTTGAGAAAGGAAGCTGCCTAAAACAAGGTTCCACACTGTATGATTTCCATGGCTTGTATTAATGCAGACAGTACAGGAACTATAAAGAAGAAAAATTACCAGTGGAAGATAAAACTAAAATACTAGTTGCATTACAATCACATTCTAGTGCTGCAATAAATTGCATGAAGCCAATAAAGCAAAACTAACTGAAGATATTTGGCACAAACCAAAAATGAAATGAGAGTCATTATGCTGTCTGCTACAGGGACATGCCTCGATGTAGTTAAAGCAATAAACTACCTGGGAGTAATCTTTACTTATTTTAAATTGCATATTCCAATTGCAAAGCTGTTTCTGGCATTTTTGCCACACTTAGCTTTAGTGAGCTAAGGAAAAAATTACATGTCTGAATAAGTCGTGCTCCCCTAAATTTGCCTCCTATATCCAGTAACTCATAACTTACTTGAATTATAATACTGTTTATTCTAAAAATTAGTCATGACTTTCGACCATAGGTTAGCTTATCTTCAACGGACTGGAACTGGATTGATTCCTAAATCCTGTCAACTACTTAATCAGTACTTTGCAATCTTTCCTCACTATGTTTCTCGATGTTCTGGCTTTTAGGATCAATGAGCTTTCCTTGTTATACCTGTTGGTATGAGAGGTCATACGACCTGTTGGAACTTCAGATGTGAATTTTTATTTAGTGTCAGATAGTAATCGAGGAAGACAGACCTCCCCAGCTGATGGGTGATTTTCCCATGAGTATTATTATACATATGTGCCAGTTTATATGTTAATGGGTCTTTTACCTTCATGAATCCATGAATCCATCCTTCATGTTTCCATGAATCAATAAACCAGAAGACCTGGAGCGATGGCCCAGTGGCTAAATCCTCCCCTTGAACACCCAGGATCCCAAATGGAACTGTCGGTTCCTATCCTAAAACTCCACTTCCCATCCAGCTCCCTGCTTGTGGCTTGGGAAACCAATAAAGGAAGACTCAACCCCTTGGGACCCTGCACCTGCATGAGATACTCGGAGGAGGTTTCTGGCTCCTGGCTTCAGATTGGCTCAACTCTGGCAGTTGTGGCCACTTGGGGAGTGAACCAGAGGATACAAGATCTTTCTCTCTGTCTCTTCTTCTCTCCGTATATCTGCCTTTCCAATAAAAATAAATAAATCTTAAAAAATAAAAAAGCAATCATGGTTTTAGGAGAATTTATAAAGTAGCTAAAATGTAGCCACTGGACTAACTCAGCAGGGAAGGGCACCTTGTATTATGGGGAAAGCAATGATAAGGTTAAAGTTGTTTACTCTTTCTCTCTCTCTGTCTCTCTCACTCCCCTCACCCTACCCCAATCTCTCCCTCATTCAAACAATTTATGTATGTTTAGGAAGGATGGTGAATTCCTGGAAGGTCAGTAAGCCCTGAGCGGTTTGAATATTGGTCCCCAGTCCCAACTCGTTGTAATTTAGTCCCCATAGTTTGAGTTTCACCGTGCTAAGGGTGGAAACTTGATTTGAATACAGAGTTTAGAGGTGGGGCAGTGATAGCATCATGGGGGCTCCTCATTCACAATCTAACACAATGTAACTGCTTCTCAAGGAAAGATTGGATCAAGTCTTAGGGTGGTGTTCTCATGATCAAATCCCCATGGCTTTGTAAGGACAGGCATAGACAGACATATACAACCCATATCCTTACTGTGTGCTGCTCTATCCCATTGGAGGACTCTGTCAACAAGAACGCCAACCAAGTCAAGGGTGCCTGTTACATCTTGGACTGTGGACCTCCAGAACCAGGAACCACAATAAAGCTTCTTTTCTTTATAAAGTAGTCTACCTCAGCTATTTTGTTATAGGGATTAAAAATGAAGACGTGTGTTCTTCCTATAGTATACTTATTACTGATTATTAAACATGGAATCAGAGCTGTCTGCATTCAGCAGCTAACACCAGTGTTGTGGTGCAGTGAGTTAAGCTACTGCCTGTGATTTCAAACAACCCATGTGAGTTCTGGTCTCAGTCTCGGCTGCTCCACTTCTGATCCAGCTCCCTGCGAACATGCCTGGGATAAGCAGCTGTAGATGTTGCCATTCACATGGGAGATCAGGATAGAGTTTCAGGTTCAGGGCTTTAGCCTGGCCTAGCTCCAGTTGTTGTGGCTATTTGGGGAGTGAACTAGTGAATAAAAGATTGATCTTTTTATATTTGAAGAGCAGAGTTACAGAGAACGAAAGTCTTCTATCCGCTGGTTCACTTCCCAAATGGCTGCGATGGTCAAAGCTAAACTGATCTGAAGCTGGAAGCCAGCAGCTTCTTTCAGGTCTCCCCAATGGGTGCAGGGGCCTTAGCACTTGGGTCATCTGCTGTTGCTTTCCAGGCCATAAGCAGAGAGCTGGATTGGATGTAGGGTAACCAGAACTAGAACTGGTGCCCAAATGGGGATGCTGGCACCACAGGTCCGAGGATTAGCCTGATGCACCACCAAGCCAGCCTCCAGATCTTATTTTTGAAGAGTGGATTCCCATACTTTGCTAGTGATGTTATGATTCAGGGCATCCTTTCTGGAAGACTTCTTGGCAGTGTTTATTAAAAGTCTTTAAAACAGCCAATTTTGTCCTACTCATGACATTTAGGAACTTATTCTGGAGAGGATAGTCATGATTTGGAAAAATTTGTTTGCATGGGAAACATTTGTACTAGTGAAAAGCTAGAAACCACTTTTCTGTCTCAGAACTGGAGACTGCTTGAATACACTCAAGTGTATGTGCAATAGGGAGTAACGAGTTTGCAGCTGCGAAATGTACTAGCAGAAAACTCAGGGGAAAACACTTGTACTTCAGGAAAAGATGGATGGAATATTACCTGAAAAAAAACCAGGATGCAAAATAACAAAAATAGGATGCTACCATTGCTTTGGCTACTAAAAAGCACATATTCAGATAAAACAAAGCAGAATTCACATATCCGACTATTACAGGTGATCGTGTCTGCTGTATTGTATGTGTGACTTACCTTTTCTTCTTAATGCTGTGTATTCTCCAAGGCAATTCTAATGAATATGTACCATTTTTGGAACCATGTGAAAACATGGTTTGAGAAAAACTCTTAATGAAATTCATGCATGACAATGATTCCAACATGAATCAGTATCTTTCCATCCATTTTTGGGCTAGTAGTCTGAGTTCTAGACAACACTTCTATTATTTATTGCAATCATCTATCAGTTCTTCACTTTGTTTGAAAGGCAGAATGACAGAGAAATAGAGTTCACTGGTTCACTTCCCAAATGTCTGCAACAGACAGGACTGGGCCCAGACAATGTCAAGAGTTCAAAACTTAGTCCAGGACTTGAGCCATTATCTGCTGCCTCCCAGGGTGTGCATCAGCAGGAGGCTGGAATCTGAAGTGGAGCTAAGACTAGGCTCTAGGCACTCAGAGACGGGATATAGGCACCAACACCTGCCCCGGATAAAGAGCGTCTTATCCCCAGAGGGGGAGAGTTGAGGCAGAGACAAGTCCATGTCAAACAGCCTTGCTCAGCTAACACTTATTTTCCAGAATTAACTGCCATAGCCCAAAACCCTTTTTTCTTATTGCATTTTCACAATTTACCACTCATTTTCCAATCTAGCACAGAAGCTTTGGGCCCTTACTGCTTCTTTGAATCTTCATTCGTATTGTGATATCTCCCACAAATTATCGAATAAAACCCGCATGCTTTGCTCTTGTTAATCTGTCTTATGTTAAGTTTAATTTTTCGGTTCAAATGGAGTTCATAAGGGGTGTAACTTGAGAGGTTTTTGCTAATTGCTTACAAAGAGGATTGGTATTATAAAGAGAATTATTTATTGATTGCTCATGTTTATTTAAATTCTGTGGTATAAGTACTATCGACCTGCTTGTTTATTTCTAAGAACAAATTCATAGAGTATGCCCTATTATTATATTCCCATTTTTGCAAAGAATGAGCTTGAAGCTCAGGCGTCCACAGCTTTGCAGCTGTTGAATGGAAGGCATTTCTTTCTTTACTTATTTCAAGCAAACTCATAAGATTATTACATACTTTATTTGAGAGGTTGAGATAGATACAATTCTTACTCCTTAGTTCACTCCCCAAAGGCATGCAATATCCAGGTCTGGGCAGACTGAAACCAGGAGCCTGGGACTCAGTATAGGTCTATTTTGCGGGTGGAAGGACCCAACGACTTGAGGTAGAATTGAGAGTAGAGTTGGGACTTGAACTCCAGCCCTCTGGTACAAGATATATGCATTCAAATAGGATCCTAGCCATGGTGCCAAATATCTGTCCTTGTCCATTTTCATCCTTGTTCAATTTTCTCCTCACTCTATGACACCCATGTTACTGTTCAAATGTGTTTGTTGACACCAATGATTTAGAATTAATTTCTCTCTTTAATTACTCATTTCAAGGTCAAAAGCAGCAACAATTCTCAGCTGCCCACACTGTTGCAGAATGCCAAACTGTGCATGTGTGGAAAGGACTGGGAGAAAATGCCCTCTTGTTGTGCTCAAGCTTCCTGGTTTCAAGCCATCACCCAAACAGCTCTCTGAAAGAAAAGGTACATATTTGCATGAGAAGTGTCCTTGGCGTCAAATACAGATAAGGTGGATGGAGCACATTGTGTCTTCTTCATTATGGACAAGAGTCATTAATACTAATTAATTACATTTTCTTTCTTGCCTTGCCTTTAAGTGTTTGTTGCTGTGAGAGCTCATTCCATTGTGCTTCAATCACATGTCATCCTTTAAATAGGTGGGATTTGCTTTTGCTGCTCTTTTACAAATGTTGTAATCCTGCCTACAGCAGTCCTTTCTGGTAGGGTTGGCTCAATGATCAAGCTCTTGCAGGAAGTCTGTGACATCTCTGCATGTGGGTATCACCTTGCCGCCCCTTTGAATCCTTTTTTGGATGTGCAGAAAGCTGTGTTTTCCTGCCAAGAGGGGAGAAATCACAGCTGTGAGACAGACTTTTCCTTTCAAAATGAAGGCTTAAAACTGCCAGCCAACCGAAAAGACAATAAATACGAGGAAACAACCAACTTTCCAGTCCCAGCCTCCTTTTTCCCCAAAGACACAAATAGGTGGCAAAATGAATTAATTTGATGTTTTATTACTCACTTATTGTAAGACATACATTCTTGGCAACTTGATGAGTGATTATAGAGCAGAAACATCTCTACAATCATTCAAGAAACTTTGGCGTGATACAGAATTATGATACACATGAAACTAAGTGGGCAAACATTACTGCTAGTAGTCCTATCTCAGGATCCATATTTCTACGCTGCTACCATGGAGAATAAACATTTATTGCAAACCTTAGTATGTGGCAAGCACTCTCCCTCATTTATCTCCCCCCAAAGCCCTATTGTGAAGTACTATATCCAGACACAATTTTTTTAATCTTATAAAAGTAAGAAGATGGTGGCTGGGAGATGTTAACAGCTCAAGATCACACTGCTGATCCATGCTGAAACAGAAGTGTGTACCTCATCCTGCCTATTGCCAGATTGTTTGATCCATTTCTCCCCATCCTTAGAAACACCTGCCCGGTTTGACTCCATTACCATACACTTTGCCTTTGACAGTCACAGCAGCTCTCTAACCAGTGCCTTTGCCACCAGCCCCTCCACCTACCCTCTGATTAACCTCAGCCGGTCCTTCTTTCCTAATATCTGAGCTTTGAAGAATTTTTCTAATTCTTTAGAAAACTGTGTGCATATGGATATTTCCCCCCTGGGGGAGAGACTAAGCAGCTATCATCAGATTCTGAGAAAGACACTTTTTTCAGATCTTATTTATTTGAGGCAGTGACATGCGGAGAGAGAGAGAGAGAGAGAGAGAGAGAGAGAGAGAGAGAGAGAGAGAGAGAGAGAGAATGTTCCCATATATAGGCCTACTGCCCAAATGCACAATGCCCCAAATGCCCCAGAGAGGCAGGAGACGGAAGCCAGAACTGGGAACTCGACCTAGCTTTCCCACGTGTATAGCAGGAACCCAATTGTGTGGATCATCACTTTTGCCTCCCAGGGCTGTATTAGCAGGAGCTGGAGTTGAGATGCTGCATATTGAACCCAGGTACCTTGATTTGGCATGTGGTTTTTTTAACCCACCAGTTAATAATCCTGTGCTAACTATCTCACCTGAAACTTTTTTTTTTAAATTTAAAAAGGGTTAAGAAATGTTCCAGGTGCACCTGGCCACCTAGAGTGCACCTTGCTATAGAGGTCAGAGTGAGCTTCCTACAGCACACATGTAATTATACTCATTGACTTAAAAAGGAATGAAGGTTCATATTGCCTCTAGGGCCAAATTAAAGTCATTTCTCTTGGCCTAGTGCTTATAGGTCCAGTCAGTGTCATCTTTACTTGGAGAGATAGTGTGCCCAGCAGGCGGTGTCACCTGGCCTTCCTAGTCTCTCTAACAGTGAGGAATGTCCAGGTGGCCCACACCAGCCAAGAAGGTGGAGGGGCTGCACTGAATGGGCTTATATGTTACACAGGGGACAGGTTCCCTGCCAAGCTCCGTTGGCGCTTAGCTATTTGACACATATATCATATATATATATATGACTTA
This sequence comes from Ochotona princeps, assembly GCF_030435755.1. NCBI lineage: Eukaryota > Metazoa > Chordata > Mammalia > Lagomorpha > Ochotonidae > Ochotona > Ochotona princeps. The sequence continues at coordinate 30,009,428 of NC_080855.1, read as the reverse complement.
AAATATTATATGTATATTCATATATATTCATAACAATGTAATATAAATATAAATATATCGCAATATATAATTATATATAATATTATACATGTATATAAGATTTATTTTTATTGGAAAGTCAGATATACAGAGATGAGAAGAGAAAGAGAGGAAGATCTTCCATCCACTGATTCACTCCCCAAGAGGCCGAAGCTGAGCCAATCCGAAGACGGGTGATGGAAACCTATTCCGGGTCTCCCATGCGGGTGCAGGGTCCCAAGGCTTTGGGCCATCCTCCACTGCTTTCTCTGGCCACAAGCAGGGAGCTGGATGGGGAGTGGAATAGCGGGGACACGAACCAACGTCCATATGGGATGCCGGCTGTTGCAATGCGAGGATTTAGCCACTGAACTGTAGCAGCCGGTTCTAGCTTCTATGTTTTTAAAAATTATGTATTTCATAGGCAGAGTGGCAGAGAGACAGAGGGAGAGACAATGAAAGAGAAAGAGATCAGGATTTTATTCACTGGTTTACTCCAAACAGCTGCAACAGCCAGGTCTGGCCAGCCTCGTTGAAGCTAAGAACCTGGGTTTCCATCTGGGTCTCCCATGTGGGTGACAGCACCATTCATACTTGGGCCATCTTCCTTTGCTTTCCAGCTGGGACCTGGAGCAGAGGTGGAGCAGCCAGGACTTAGCTGTACCACACACTGGTCCCCATTTAAGTTTCCTGGTCAGTCTCCATTCCACTCTGGGATTCCCCGTCTTCTGGTTGGTGTTTAGACAACATTGAATGCAAAGTGTGGTAGCGTGGAATTCTGTGGGTTTTGACAAAAGAGGAATTATCCAACCCCAGGACCACACAGATAATGCCTCTGTCTTAAAATTCTCCCGTGAGCTCCCCTCTGTATCTCTTCCATGACTTTTTGTTTTTTCCAGTTTGACTTTGTCTAAATCCTCACATAATTGCCTTGAATCCCATAACACGCATGCATACACACACACACAGATAAGCAAAAATCATCTTTACTTAAGGGGCCCACAGCAACTTCGCTCTTACTTCTATGACTGAAGTTGGATTTTGTAATGAAATATATTTTTTTTAAATCTTCTCTCCAGATACCTCCTAGGGATCAGGGACTGTGTGGTATTCATTGCTATTTCTCAAGAGCTTTGCTTACAGTGAGTGCTCATTAAATGTTTGTGGTTTTCTGAATTGGATACATTATAGTTCGTATTCAGATTAACCAGCTAATGAAATTGAACAAGTATTTATTGGGCACCAGGTAAGTTGCTGGCAGTTTAATAGGTGCCTGCTGCGGGGAATGCAAAATGAGTCTCCTGTTTTGTAATTTCTGTGGGTTTATGATGTCATGGAGGCGAGAGATCTTGTTTGCTGTGATACGAGTTTGTCACCAGAGTATTGTGACTGTGAACGGGCAGGGAGAGGCCTTTCTTTGGTGTTTGGGGCAGGCAAATTTCAGCAATCCACATTTTAGATTAGGATATCAAGAAAAAAAATGTTCCTAAAATGATTTGTTTACTTACTTGTTAAAGAAAAAAAATCTCAAAGCCTAGAACCCCAAGGTGACTAGTTCTTTCTGGGTAAGTACTTTAAGGGCCAAAGGGCAGATTCCAGATTTGGTGACTTTTCTGCTGAGCTCTATGGATGCCAGCAAAGGGGCAAAAGGAACAGCTGTGTAGTGGGTAATAAGGAATTTGCTTTGTATCCTGTTCCCAGCATGGAGCTTCTAGAACATGTGGAATTTCTCAAACAATAGGAGTGTCTTTTGTTATTGCAGAGCAGGTAGAGTTGCACCTGTAATTGCATGGCGGAAGTGACCAGGCTCACCCCTGTCGTTATAGAGTTGAGACTTTGAGTTCAGCTAACCTCTGGGAAACAATAGAATTGGAGTTCATGCACATGAGCAATGATCATTTTTTTAGGTCTATTTATTTATTTGAAAGGCAGAGTTACAGAGAGAGAAGGAGAGACACACAAAGAGATCTTTTGTCCACTGATTTGCTCCCAAAATGGCTACAACAGCCAGGGCTGGGCCAAGCTAGGAGCCAGGAGCCAAGAGCCAAGAGCCACAATTCTTCCTTGTCTCCCACACAGGAGGATGGAAGGGACCCAAGCAGTTGGGGTCATATTCTACTTTTTCCAGGACCTTTACAGAGAGCTTTGTCAGAAGTAAAGCAAGAACAACACAAAGCAGTGCCCATATGGGTTGTAAGCATTGCAGGTGACAGCTTTACCTGTTCTGCCACAATGTCGGCCTTGAGGAATGAAAAAAAAAAAAAAGAAAACCAAAAACAAAACAAAAATGTAGTTTACTTATTTCTTTGAAAAGCAAAGAACAGAGAGAGAAGGGCCTACAACTTGCATACAGAGGAAGAGGCCAGAAAGGACAGAGGAGATCTTCTATCCACGAATGCACTCCCCAGATGGCTGCAAGAAGGAGTGATGGACCAAGGTGAACATGAATGGCAAGGACTCAAGCATTTGGACCTTTTCACTGTGTTTTTGGGGGGGTGCTCCAGTAGCTGGGATGGCAGTGTTCCATGTGTGGCTTAACTTACTGTACCCACCCCTGAGTCATGATGACACCATGAGCCCCTGATAAAATCTCTGGACCCTGGGGCTCAATGGGGTTTCCTGGTTGGTGAATTTGCTCTGCATCTGAGACCTTCCCAGATAACACCCCACACTTCTCTTTAGGACTCTAGAATTTCAGTTGTGTCTCTCATGTGGGTGACAAGGACCTTTGCACTTGAACCGCTCTTTGCTGTTTTCTCCAGCACACCAGCAGGGAGCTGGTATTGGCAGCAAAACAGCTAGCACTGCAACCAGTATGCCAACATGGGATGCCAGTGGTGTTTCAAGCGGCAACTCAACCCACTATACCACAATGCTGGCTCATATACTTATTTTTCTAAAAATATATTTATTTAAGAGAGAGCTATCTTCTGGTTCATTTCCTAAATTTCTGCCATGATCAGGGCTGGGTCAGATTTAAGCCAGAGTCAAGAATTCAATTTATGTCTCCCATGGGGGTGGCAGAACCCCAACTTCCTGATCCATCAGTGCCACTTCCAGGAAGCTGGAATCAGGAGCTGCTAGGCTAAATGCTTACCTCCTCCTATCTGTAATCTCTTATCGGTTCTAACTCTGGAGAACTCTGGCCTATATAGAAGACCTGGTATCTTTTTTTAAAAAAAAAAAAATGTTTATTTTAATTATTTTAATTTGAAAGACAGTAGCAGAGAGAAGATACAGAATAAGAGATCTTCCATCTGCTGGTTTACTCCCCAAGTGGCTGCAATGGCTGGAGCTGAGCCAGGAGCTTCTTCCAGGTCTCCCAAGTAGGTGTAGGAGGGGCCCAAGGTCTTGAGTCATCCTGCATTGCTTTTTCAGGCCATAAGCAGGATTAGAAACAGACTAGCCAGAACATAAGCTGGTGCCCCTATGGGTTGCTGGTGTGTGCAGCCAGAGGATAGTCACTCGCTTCCCCTCCCTGCCCCCTGCCAGGACCTGGTGTCTTAAGCCTCTGCGAATCCCAGGTTGTCATTTCTTTGTGTCTTATATGGTGAGGTAGATGGTGGGTGAGTACAGTCCAGGGACAAGGTAATCTATGAGCCTGGAGCTTGGCCATTCATTCATTCATTCATTCAGGAGACCACGGGGACTAGCCTGCATTTGCCCCCCACGGATGGGGGCCACGAATCTGTGGGCCCCTCCTAGCTGCTGCCTCAAGTGGGAGATTCAGACTTCCAATTGGTGATGGATGTTTATTTCCTTTTTCTTCTCCAAAAGCAAACATTGTTGGTATTGATATCTAGGAACTGTGTCACTGAAAAATAATCACATGGCCCAAATCCAGCTCTAGGCTGACAGACCCAATTCAGGCCGAGTGCAATTCACCAATCAATACAGTGTTATTATCTAAAGTTCCATGCCAGGATCTAAATACTGCCCTAATTTAATATGACTCAACAAGAGGCTTTATTATGTCTCCACCCTTGTTCTGTCAGCTCAGAGAACACACAAATAGCTTTGAGGGTGTGACACTGCAGGTGATAACTCTCCTTACTCTGCTAGCACGGTGATTTTTGGAGACAAATTTGCCAAGCAGGAAAATCCATGCTTGGGGCCTTTGCAGGCTTCTCCCCATCTTTCAGCGAGAGAAAAAATTTAAAAAATTTATTCTATTTATTAAAATGCAGTTATATATAGAGAGGGAAAGACAAGGAGAAATCTTTGCTAAAGATGTACTTATTTTTTAAAAAAATTTATTTATTTTTATTACAAAGTCAGATATACAGAGGAGAGACAGAGAGGAAGATCTTCTGTCTGATGATTCATTCCCCAAGTGACCACAACGGCTGGTGCTGTGCCGATCCGAAGCCAGGAGCCAGGAACTTCCTCCAGGTCTCCCACATGGGTGCAGGATCCCAAAGCATTGGGCCGTCTTTGACTGCTTTCCCTTGCCACAAGCGAGGAGCTGGATGGGAAATGGAGCTGCTAGATTAGAACCGGTGCCCATATGGGATCCTGGTGCATTCAAGGTGAGGACTTTATCTGCTAGGCCACGCCGCCAGGCCCAAGATGCACTTATTTCAAAGACAGAGTGACAGAGAACAAGCTGCCAAATGCTGGTTCACTCCCCTAAATGGCTGCAACAGCTGGGGTTGGTCTGCGTCAAAGCCAGGAGCATAGAACTCCATCCAGGTCTCCCCTGGAGGTCGCAGCGGCTCAGACACTTAGACCATCATTTGTTGCTTTTGTAGGAGCATTAGGGAGTTGGACCCAAAGCAGTGGAGCCTGACTCAATCCCCTGCCCTGATACAGGATACCAGCATTGCAGGTGTCTGCTTAACTTATGCTACAATACCAGTACCTAATGAATATTTGAAATTCATCAGAACACTAAACTTGCAATTGCTATTAGAGGACCATAATACTGTAATAATATGGGGGAAATGGTAGGAGCGGAAGATGGCTAAGGAAAAAGGGGAAGGTAAAGGAGGAATCCATATGCCTATAAAAACGTATCATGGAGAATAATAGAAATGATTTTTAAAAATATAATCAAGGCCTGGGAGCCTTCACTGCGGACCATCAGGTTAAATTGTTGCCTGCAGAGCCAGTATCCCATATAGTTACTACTTCGAGTCCTGGCTGCTCCACTTTTGATTCAGTTCCCTGCAAATGTGCCTGGGAAATCAGAGGAAGACATCCCCAAAGCTGGGGCTTCTGCACGCACCAGGGAGAACCAGGGAAAAAGCACCTGGTTTCTGCTTGGCCCAGCTCAGCCATTGTGGCCATCTGGGGAGTGAACCAGCAAATGGAAGACCTTTCTCTTTTCCTTCCTTCCTTCCTTCCTTCCTTCCTGCCTGCCTGCCTGCCTTCCTTCCTTCCTTCCTCCCTCCCTCCCTCCCTCCCTCCCTCCCTCCCTCCTTCCCTCCCTCCTTCTTTCTTTCTCTCTCTCTGTCTTTCAAATCACTAAATGCATCTTAAAAAAAAAAAAAAAGGCATCCAGGCTCCTTGTAAACTGCTGGAGGGAAAGTATGCCAGGATCAGAGAGAGGCAGCAAAGGCCCAGCATCAGCCAGGCCTGAGTTCAAATTTCACTTCTGCTGCTTTCTGGCTTTAGTTCATGGTCTCCTATCATGTAAGTCGCTTGGGGTCCCTTGTTCTTGCAGCTGAAGGCATCCTATCTGACAGTCCTAGTAGATCCTGAATGACCTGTCCCAGGGAGTTTTGGTGGGATGGACTTTGAAATATAGGCCATGTTCAGCCTTACAGAAGTTCTTGAAGAAATGTTTTCTTATTGTTTATCCATGGGGAATGAAGCTCAAGAAAGCAAGGCTAGCTCCCTAAGGTCAAGGTCAAGGCCCAGTACAACATAAAGATAGTGAAAATAAAAATAAGAATCATCAAGAGTTTCAAGACTCCAACAGCAGGGCCTAAAAGATTCTTTGCAGCACAAGATTCCATGCGACTTCACAGGTGAAGTCATTCCTGCGACAGAAGGGTGGTTGCTGTTGATCGCATCCTGGCCAGTGCTCAGGCACATGGCTCTCCATGGGTACCTCCCATCATTCCATCATTCCATCGTTGGGCTCCTGGGCAGACCACCTCTTCAGGCCATCTATTTCCTTGGGCCAGGTACATTAGTTTTGACAGGCTTGTCTGGCATGATTCTCCTCTGAAATTTCTTAGAAGGAAAGGAATCTGAAAGGACAGAGTTTCTTCTTTTGCAACAGGTGTTTTTACATGCATGGCTTCTTGGATGGTTGCTGCAATCCTTAGGGAGAGAGCTGTTTTACATGCCTGTCTTACAGATGGGCAAATGGAGATTCAGAGAGACACGAGGTGATTGGGGAAGTACAGTAACAACATCAGCCGCAGCCAATCTCTTCCCCAAGCTCCACACTGTCTCCTGCATGGCCCTGGTCTTCCCTCCCAGGGTGGTCTCTTCCACTAAGACTCCAGCACCTCTCTGTCTCCTCCAGTGAGTATTCCCAAGTAAAGTGGGAGCGTTCAGGTGAGTGCAACTTCCTCTGTTCACCATGGATCTGGGATGGGGGGGGGGATGGTTGAGCCATTACTTTTCACTTTATTTAACCCCATGGTTACTGTTAGAGAGTAACAATAAAGCAGGCTCGCTGGAATTTCCTGAAAGTAAGGCTCTGCTCTAAACTGCTCCATTGTGCTAGGCAGCCACGCAAAGGCCTTTCCTCCCCATGACATGGATTGGCAGGGAGATCCGGCCTGTAGACTGGAGCCCACAGGCTCCTGTTTTGTCCTAGGGATTGGGCCAAGTTCCAAGCACCATTCCAATGGAAAACCAGAGCTGATGCGTGCCTTCGATCATCACCCTCTCCCAACTTCCAGTCTTTCACCTTCGCATCCCACAAGGACTTCCCGGGTGTCCACTCTTAAGTGCTGTACTGCTCGTGTGACTGGAGTTGTGATAGCCTCTGTTCTCGAGGCATAAAGTCAAATTCATACAAACACAAGGAATCTTCTTTTATTCTTTAAAAAAAGATTTATTTATTTTTATTAGAAAGGCAGAGAGAAGGAGAGACAGAAAGATCTTCCATCTGCTGGTTCATTCTCCAGATGGCTGCAATGGCCAGAGCAAAGCTGATCTAAAGCTGGGAACCAGGAGTTGAGCCAATCTGAAGCCAGGAGCCATAAACCTCCTCTGGGTCTCCCCTATGTGGGTGCAGGGTACCAAGGCTTTGGGCCATCTGCTACTGCTTTCCCAGGCCATAAGCAGGAGGCTGGATAAGAAGTAGAGCAGATGGGACACGGATCGATCCCCTTTTGGGATCGTGGTGCGTGCAAGGTGAGGATTTAGCCACTGGTCCATTGCACTAGACCTAAGGGATCTTCAAGTATTTCATAGCAAATGTGTATTATGGAAAAACTGCAAATGGACTTCAAAAGGCTTTGGCATCAAAATGAACTTGTCTTTTAATCGCACGGTCAGTTTGAAGCCCACTTATATGAAACCTGAACAGACGAAGGAGGGCTGATGATGCTTTCTGCAGGCAATTGGAGGACTTCCAGAAAGGAAAATTTCTGAGTTGGATTTTTAAAGATTAATAGTGGTTTCCATGTAAGCATGGTCAAGCAGAGAATCTTGGTAAACAGAGGAAATAGCATGCAGGAAGCAGCCCTGGATATGTGATAATCAACTCTCCCTATGTAACAAATTCCCCCAAAAGCCACAACTTAAAGCCATCACATCTTGTGAGCTGCGATTTGGAGGCTATTATTTTTAATATTTTAATTATAATTAATTTGATTTTATTTATTTGAAACAGAGGAAGATCTTTTTGTCTATTGGTTCAATCCCCAGATGCCCACAGGAGCTAGGGCTGGGCAAACCTGAAGCCAGGAGCCCAGAGTTCAATTCAGATCCACACTGTGGGTTGAGGAGAACCAAATACAGCATTAGCAGCAAGTTGGATTGGATGTGGAGTTGAGCCTTGAACCAGGCACCCTGGCATGGGACACAGCATCCTTAGTGCCCTGCCCCCGGGCTGGAGGCACTGGTCTGGGCTCAGTTAGGGGCTGGTTCCCTGCTTGTATTTCTCATCTCCTTCCCAACCCCAGAGCACTAGCTTGCCTCTGACACAAGGAAAACATGGATTGTTATTTTGTCTCAATCTATTGGCCAGAGCAAGCAACAGTAAGAAGCCCAGAGTCAGCGTATAGGGGTGAAGTCCTGCTTGTGATGGGAGAATATTACAATGATAAATATCTTAGCTCACGAGTGGAGGGATGGGTGAAGATTTGGTAAATCAGTTTCTCAAAATGGTACTACTGACATTTGGGGTGGAATTATTCTCATGCCGGCGTGCCCTATCAGAGCTGAGGTACTAGTCCCAGCTGCTCTGCTTGGATCCATTTCCCTGTTAAGATGGTTGGGAAAGTCGCAGAAGATAATCCAAGTACTCGGGCCCCTGTCACCCACATGGGAGACCCAGATGGAATTCCTGGCTTCAGCATGGCTCCACTCTGACGCTCTAGGAAGTGAGTTAGCAGATGGAAGATCCTTCTGTCTCTCTTTCTCTGTGGCTCCTTTTCTTGCTGTCACTCTGCCTTTCAAACAAATAAAATGTATCTTTTCAAAAAGATGCTCTGGCATCTCCAATTGTGACAATTAAATATGTCCTTAGTGTTTCAGAATGTCCCCTGGAGGAGGAAGCAAAATTGCCCCTCATTTGGAAGCCACTGTACCGAGATATATTTAGAAAATGCAAAGTCTTTCAAAATTGCCGGAGCATAAAATACATAGTGGGGAAGAAGGAAAGGGAGTAGAGGGGGAAAAAAAAATCTAGAAATGCATGTGTAGAGAGAGGTAGGGGTGGTTTTCCAAGGCCTCCAAAAGCCAAATTAGGAGTTTTGGGTGTATCTTTCAGTCAATTGCCAGCTGCCCTGGGGATCAGACGCAGGTTCAGCAAAGTCGGCAGGTGTGTGGCAATCCAGTCCCTTGTAGCAGCTGTCTCTGGGGCTCCTGATGTTCATCCATGGCTGGCCTCATTGCAGGCTTGGCCAGGGGCATCACACTTAGCAGACACAGCAGCTCCCTCAGCTTCTGGGGGAGTCAAGAATGAGGTTTACACAAAGGCTCCCACCTCTGAATGCCTCATGTGGCACGCAGCACTGGTTTATCTCCGCAACTGCATAAAGATTAATGATAACCTTTCGTCGAAACCTTCTGCTCCCGGGTCTCCATGAATACATTGTTCCAATAATCCCTTTGATTTTTCTCATCAGGGAATGATGCAGCTGAGTAATAGCCCTCATATAAATACTTCTTTGCCTTTCAGAGAGCATACAGCCTCCTCCATTATACACTGCAATTTAGAAATTACACTCACATGTGGAATAATAGGCTTTGGTGTACTTATCAGGAAGGCTGGCATCAGTTACTCAATTGTTAAAGATCCCCGGGTATTTCTATTATGGTGTAAATTAGCTAGTATTTTTCCTAGCTCATTATTGCTATTTTTATGTCCATTATTTATTTATAGGCCATTAGAGGGTATACACAGGTTCGTGGCTTCACAAGAGGAATATCTTTTGGTTAACATGGCATGGAAGACCCTAGCACAGAAACACAATTTCCTTCTTTTAAAATAATCTGTTTCTTTATTGTTATTTATTCAAAAGGAGAAGGATGGAAAGAGTGTGTGTGTGTGAGAGAGAGATAAGAAAGAGAAAGCGAAATTGATTTTCATCTTTTGGTTTATTCCCCCAAATGCCTACAACAACTGATATCTGGCCAGGCTGAAGCTAGGACCCAGTACTCAATCCGGGTTTCTGTGTGATGGCTTATGGAGGGCAAATCATCTTTCATATTGATTTGTTTGCCAAGAGGGGAAGGATCCTGGGAGAGTATGGTGAACGGTGGCTTTTGACCTTGCAGGTACCCGGTTTCCTTACATCATGGTGAAACCCAGACGTCCCGTGGGACTCTCCCAGGTGAAGGAATCTGGGCTCGGGGGTTTGGGCTGTGTAGGATATTTCTAAGATGGCAAGGTAAGTGTTTTCCAAATATCCAGGATCCAGAGAATCACCTGGTGAGCTTGCCCCTTCCTAGGAGCCTGCCTATTTAAAAGCCCCCTGGGTGTTCTCTTAGGCATAGGTGATACTGCTTTCCATTGATTGCAATTTGTACAGGATGCAGAGTCAGGAATTCACTTTGCCTTGCATTGTATCTAAATCTCCCTGGAATCTAGCTTGGGGCATAGTAGATACTCAATGAATAGTCGAATGAACAAAGACGTACTATACCTTGCCCCCCCTCCCCCCCGCGAATTTCACAGCTGCTGCTTTTTTTCTCCTGTTCAGATGTCAGAAGCAACAAATCACTCTTCCTGGGGCCAGCGGGCTAAGCTGTGGCCGCTGATGCTATTCAGGAGGAGCTGCCTGCCCTGCTTCCTGCTCAGCTCCCTTTTGGTACTCCTGGGAAGGCAGTGGAAGACGGCCCCAGTACTTGGACCCCTGTTGCCACATAGGATGCCAGGGTGGAGTTCCAGGCTCCCGGCTTTAGCCTGTTTAGCCTGGCTCCTTCCTGGTCATTGAGCTGTCTGGGGAGTGAACCAGGAATACTAGATTGTTCTCTCCTCCCTTCCCGGCTCTCCTTCTTCTCTCGCTCTCTTTCTCCGCATTTCTGACTTTCAAATGAATAAACAAATAAATCTTTGAGTCCCCCACCCCCCAAAATGCCTTTCCTGTTTTCCCTTTGCTAGAAGAGTAACAGGCTCTTGATTCCACGTCAGTAACTGAGTTAGGGACCTGGGGCTGGGGCTGGGGCTAGGTGCCGTGTTAGCATTTCCATATCTGACAGGAAACTATTTGGTGGGAATCCAAGGTTTACATGCAAATCCCAAACAAAAACCTTTCTTTTCTTACACTCTTGATCTTGGAGGTTCTCACAGAACTGATTCCTGATTGTAGTGTAATTACACGGCATGGGAACCAGCAGGAGGAAAGGGGGTGCAAGAATAGGGGGACATCCGGGCATAAGATATGACTTCACCCAACTTCCCAGGCTTATGACGAGAACAAAGTTAAAGAGCTTGAAAGCATTGAAAAGTGTAAAAAAAAATCATATAGCATGTCTCTTTACAAAACAGTAATTTTTCCTTTGGGGAAATAATATATTTTAAAACGAGGTGGCAAATCTGTAATCCTAATCCAAAATGCCTCCCAATTCCAAGCTTATTGAGCATGGGCATAACCCACAATAAGTGAAAAGCCCACACTTGATGAATGCAGTGGGTCCCAGTTTGAATGCAGCAGAGCTCACCGCATGGTGTAAAGTTGGTCCTCAGCTGCTGCGTCTATGCAAGAGAAAGGAATTTGTGTTTTAGACTCTGCGTCCAGGCCCAGGATATCTCATTATACACTTACAAATATTCCAAAATTTTTTTTAAAATCCCAAATGTAAGACACTGGTGGTCCCAAGCATTCCAGAGAAGGTGTAGAATTCCAGAGCTCAGGTTTGGCTCTTAGACTGAGCTGGTATCCCTTATGAGCTCTGAGCTATCTGGAAACCCAGATTCTCACAGTGCAGTTTAGACAATCAAAAGAATCAACCAGGCAAGGCACATACTCATGATGAACCTTCTTGAGGAGGGAGACTTTCTTGTGAGCGTAAAAACAATCTCAAAGTGCTTAAAGTGTGGACAATACACAGCGTCAAAGTGTCACTGGATGCTGGTGGGTCCTGAGTCCCTTGCTACCAGGTGGGGAGAGAAAGTGGATGCCAATTATTGACTACAACACGCATAAGACTAAACTTATCATTTGAACGTTTTTTAGCTTGTAGAATTCAGGAGCATTTTCATCACCCCCAGAGAGACCTCCCACGCATTAAACATCCAGCTCCCATCCCCTCACCACCCTCTGTCTCCGGGGGCAGCCAAGGATCCTCTGCTTGCGAACTTGCCCACCCTGGACACCACATATGTGGTGCCTAGCTTCTTTCACTTGGCATCTATGTCCATGGTTTATTATCCGTGTTATGTTATGATGGCTGATGAGAACACAGGCTCAAGGAAGATACATCAATGCACGCATGGTCCCTGGAAGTCCAACTAAGCCGCCTTCCTCATCTTTCTGTTTTTTTCACTAAGCCTGGGCAGGCTGTACCCTGGGGGAACAGGTGCCTCCAAACAGGGTTCTGATTGGCTGACGATGTTACGATCCTTCTACAGGCTTGTACTTCAATTCCTTTCTAACGTGATTGGAGAAAGGTGCTGCGTCAGGCCGTGGGTTTGTCCAAAGTTCTAAAAATAAGCGGTGTTTCTGGATCAGCAGCTGCAAAGGCCATAGGGAACAAGGACACTGCCCTGGACACATTTAGCCCCAAGCTTTTGTCCAGTCCTCCATGGCGTGCTAGTTAAACTAAAATAGAATTTCTAGTATGAAGCTCAGATCGTGGGCCCCTTCCAGACCTGCAATGGAGACAGTACCTAGAGACCCCAGAGTTTAATAAACACCCTGTCTGACCTCGGGGAAAGACCTGGTACGCAAGGCGCTGACAGGCATGGGCAAGGGGACCCTCCAGCCCGCCAGCCTCTCTACCCCATGGCTTTGGATTCAGTTCCTCCAACTCCTTCTAACGAAGAACGAGGCCTGAAGCACCAGAGCGTTACTTTCAATAAATATTTATGTTTTATTACCTCCTTGGTGCTTTGAGAAATGGTTACATCAAAGGTCTATTAATCTAGGAGCTCCTGGAGGACCAGGACAGATTGCTGGAGTGCCCTCCTAGTATGTTAAAAATTAGTGCCCATGATAACGATGCTGATGGCCGCGGTGATTAGACTCCCGCGCTAGGGCCTGGATCCAGTCCCTTAACTTCTCCGGGTGAAGTGTCTGCCTTTGTTAAATCAGGATAATGAGACTCTCCCGCTGTTGTTTGTGAGGCCAATTAACTACCGTCTTGGAAGGACCCAGACCTATAAACACTTGGTTAATCTATTCAAATGTAAAAAGCTTGTTGCGGAGGACTTCCGCGTGTGAACTGCAGCACACAAAAGCCAGCAAAAGCAAATATCCAGGCCCCGCCTGCCCTGTGACTCTGGCCTTATCTGCCCTGAATAGCTTGGCTGGCAATTCAGACTCTCCGAAACAGGCAAACTAAGGGTTCTGCATTTGCAAACAAACAAGTGTAAGTTGGTTGGTCTCTATCAAGAAATCCTGTTGCGCTTGTAAGTAATGATTTGAAGGGTGTGTGGCATTTTGGATTTGGACTTTTTTTCTTTTTTGGAAGTTGTATTGATTTATTTGAGAGAGAGAGAGAGAGAGAGAGAGAGAGAGATCATCCAGCACTAGTTTTACTCCTCAAGTAGCCAAAACATCTGGGGCAGTCAAAAGCTGCATCAGGTCTCCCACTTGGGTGGCAGAAGCCCCAACGGTATGGTCTAGGCAGGCAGCTAGTTCAGGGTCAGGAGTTGGAAAGCCCTACCTCCCCCACCTGTGTAATCCGTTCTGCCCAAACGCTGCTCACTTAGCAATGTCTGGAACTTGAGGAGAGCAATGTTGTGTTTTTACGTAACCACTCATCCTATCCCAAGCCCCCTTAAAGCCTGACCCATCTGTACTAGCATCCGGGGAGGACCTTGCTTTCCTTCCTGCCACCGTTGCCCTGCCAGGCATGTTCCCAGCCCTGAATCTTGTGTCTGCCAGCGGGTACTGGTGCCAACATTCTGAAATCCATCCATATGGGGGGTTTTCAAACACACACACACACACACTGTTGTGAAAACACTATCTGTGGATTTCCAAAAAAATTTTAAAGTGTTTTTCTTACATTGGCAGTTCATCTACTATTTGTATCCCCTAGTTTGATTGATTGATTTATTTCTGATTTATTTATTTTATTGGGAAGACAAATTTGCAGAAAGATCTTCCACCCACTGGTTCATTCCCCATGTGGTTGCAGTGGCTGGAACTGAGCTGATCTTAAGCCAGGAGCCAGGAACTCCCTCCGGGTCTCCCATGATGGTGCAGAGTACCTCTCTACTGCTTCCCCAGGCCACAAGCAGGGAGCTGGATGGGAATTAGAGTAGCGGGGACATGAACCAGCACCCCTATAGGATCCTGGCGCATGCAAGGTAAGGATTTAGCCGCTAAAATTTGCGCCGGACCCTCCCCTGGGTTAATTTACAAATGGCCACAATGACCAGAACTGAGCCAAATCCAAACCAGTAGTCAGGAGCCTCTTCCTGGTCTCTCATAACCCATCCACTGGCCTTCCTAGGTGTGTTAGAGGGGAGCTGGTTGGCAGCTGGATGGGGACCTGGGATGCCACCAACGCAGGCAGCTGCAAGCTCCTGTATCACATGCTGATTCCTCCATTCTGTATCACAGAGGAGGTTACTGAGTTCCAGGGGAGAGGTTAGCTTTGCCCTCTCTTCTCTGGAGTCACTTTGATGACAGCCCACTCTGTGCGTTGTGTGATGTTGGCCCTAAGTGTGCCAGGATTGTGTATGCTAGTAAAGATGGGTCAGGCAGAGTGTACTCCTCTTATCCACTAGGCAATGCTGGCCTGCAGCCCAAGCTTTTGTGATGTCTTCTCTCCCTAAGGCATCATTCTTCAGAAGGCGCTGCTGTCTACCTGCCTTGCGATTTCAGCTTACATAGGACCAGGCTGCCTTTACCTTACCAGGCAAGAGGTTCACCTTGAAGTGCCTGGGGTTCAAATCCCGGCTCAGACTCTTGACTCCAGCATTCTTGCTGATGCAGACCTCACCTGGCAGTGGTGACAGCTGAAGTCATTGGCTCTTTGCCACCCACAAGGTAAACCTGGGTTGTGCTCCTGGCCCAGCTACTGTGGTCATTTGTTGGGGGAGTGAACCAGCGGTTAGGAGCTCTGTCTGCTTTATTAAGTAATTAAAAACTTATCTTAAAAGAGCATGAACTCTGCTCTCTGCAGGAGTTTCTGGCCTCTGCCCAGCTTTCATGCAAGCAGGTGGCTGCTTCATCTAGCCCTGACCTGGAGGAGCCAATAGGTGGCACCTGCCCATTTTCCTGGCGTCAATGGTCCCACCAGGTGTGACTGCAAACCACTCCTGTGATGTAATTGGCTTGGACCTGCCAAGAGGCACAGTGGCTCACCGTGTTGAGTGTTGGCCTGACCTGGAGACAACACATGTGAGTGCATAAGAACAGAGACTATGCTAACAGTAAAGCAACTGCAAAAGACGAGTTTGAAGTATTTACCACTTTTTAAAATATATAGCTTATTTAATTGTAAATTCATGTAATGCAATTTTTAAATTCCGCTGTACAGATTTCCTGCAAGGGCCGGATCTAGCACGGCACTGATTTGAAAGCAGATTTTGGCCATGTTTCCTCGTTTTTTGTCTCATCATCTTGTGGGCTGTTATTGCCTATGGGGGTTGGGTGGGATTTGCTTCTCCTGACTTGAATTGGTAGACTTCTTTCCCACTAGTCTGAGTTCAGAGAGCACTTTGTTTATTTGAAAGACAGAGTCACACACACACAGACACACACACACACACAGAGAGCGGTCCTCTCTCTGCTGGCTCATTCTCCAAGTGGGCAAGAGGGGCTGGTCCAGGCTAAAGCCGAGAGCCAGGAATTCCATCTGGGTATCCTGTGTAGATGATGAAGTTCTGAGCACTTGGGCCAGCCTCTCCTACCATCTCAGGTGCACCAGCAGGGAGCTGGGAAGGAGGTAGAGCAGCAGGGGCTCGCTCCTACCATCTCAGGTACACTAGCAGGGAGCTGGGAAAGAGGCAGAGCAGCAGGGGCTCGAACCAGTGCCCCATGCAGGGTGATAGCCTTACAAGTATGAGCTAAGCTACTGTATTGTAATGCTAGACCCTCTAGGCTCCTTTTCTGGAATGTCATCTGACTTTGGCTTTTGTGGTCATTTGTTCAAACTGTTGGTCCCAGTGTTAGCATTGTCCGTGTTCAGGAGGGCAGAAATCTACACTGGTCACTGTGGTGTGGAGGACGCATTCACCCACGTGGTCGACACTTAGTCGTTCTCTACAAAGTCTCCTTTGTGCCCTCTCATTGGTGTCTCTTCTCATTGTCACCTGGGTGTCAGGTTCAGGATCTAGCTCCTTTGCAGCAACTTTCTGTTCCTTCCTCCTGCCTCTCGCCTCTTCGAACCACCCAGCCCTGCCCGTAGCATCTCTTCGCCTTTCTGATGGTGTCCCTGCTTGTTTAAGGTTTCTCAGTAGGACCTGCTCCTTACCAGATCCCTTGGGTTATCAGTCCCTGTACTTATGTCCCATTGCTGTGCAGGGTGGACCCAGCACTTCCCAGATGGAAGGTTCTCTGATTTTACTACAAGGAGGCTGTGCTCAGGGGTTTGTCGGCCCCCGGCATCTTTGGTGGCCAGAGCCGGAAAGGAGCCTTCCTGGATCATTTCTGTAACCTCTCTCCTCCTACTGATTTAGTGCACCTCCTGCGTGTGCTATTTTTTTTTAATATTTATTTAATTTTATTAGAAAGGCATATTTATGGAGAGAAGGAGAGACAGAGAGAGAGAGATCTTCCATCTGCTGGATTACTCTCCAAGTGGCCGAACTGGCTGGGTCTGGGCTGATCTGAAGCAGAGAACCAAGAGCTTCTTCCAGGTCTCCCATGCGGGTGTAGATGCCCAAGGCCTTTGGCCACCTTCTGCTGTTTTCCCAGGCCATGAGCAGGGAGCTGGACGGGAAGTGGAACAGCCGGGACGCAAACTCGAACCCATATAGGATTGTGGTGCTTGAAGACAAATGATTAGCCAGTTGAGCAAGCATGCAGGCCCTGGAACTTAGAAATTTTAATGAGCAGCACAGAGAAAGACTGTGAAGGGCCTGGATGTCACCGTTTTCTCTTAGATGATATGGACAGATCCAGCTGGAACTCAGAGTCTTCTATTTTTTTGACATATAGGGAGAATTCCTCTGAGAGGGCGAGGAGGGGGCGGACATCAGAACTTCCTTGGCAG
This sequence comes from Ochotona princeps, assembly GCF_030435755.1. Lineage (NCBI taxonomy): Eukaryota > Metazoa > Chordata > Mammalia > Lagomorpha > Ochotonidae > Ochotona > Ochotona princeps. Next base: position 29,992,445 of record NC_080855.1, on the reverse strand, counting down.
GCAGTGAGCACTGACCCAGACTGAGGGATTTGATGTGACTCTGGTGAACAACCGAGTTAAAGTAGCATAGCGGATGGATGCAGCTTGATGCCATGCACTCTGGTATAAGACTGGGATTAGGCAAACATGATTTTGTACCTGAAGAAACCCACAGAATCGCAGAGCGCTAACTGTAGCTATACACCCTAAACAGAAGCACCAAGAATTAAACCAGTACACACTTTCTGTTTTTCTTCCTGCCAAATAGACAATCTCTATCCTGGAATAAGCCAGTCCCATGCAGGGGCACCCTTAGAGTCAGGGCACCACACTGGCTGTGGCACCTCCCTCTGACCCTCTCCTCCCTGTGTCAGAGAACCCGCAGCCAGGAGACTCTACCAGCACCCAGCAAATCCCTCTCCCTGGTGAAGGAGGCAGGTGTCTCAAACTGGAAACAAATTTGCTCAGGTAGCTGACTGAAGCTAACGAATTGATTTCAACAGTATTTTGGAGAGACTTTTTCTGCAAAAAGTACTATGTGGTTTTTTTTTCCTAAGCGGCTTGGAGCCTGTGATTTCCAAATGTTCTTGCATTAATGAAGTTTATCAAGTACACAATAATTAATTATTTATTAGGCTCTAGATGCATTGTTATGCTTTTTATAGATAGTATCTCCATTAGTTATCAATAATTTTAGGATGAAGTAGGGGAAATTGAAAAAATATTTAGCAAGCATTATGGTGCAGCAGGTTGGAAAGCCTGCATCTTATTATCAGATATCCTAGGTTTGAGTGTCGCCTCCACTTCTGATCCAGCTGCTTGCTATTGTGTGCTCAAGGAGGCAGCAGGTGATGGCTCAAGCACGTGCTCTTTGTGACCCACCTGATAGACCTGGATGGGGTTCTTGGCCTGTCGATAGCCTATCCCTGCCTCTAGATGTTTCAGGCATTTGCGTAGTGAACCAGCAGGCAGACAAGCTCTCTCTTTCTCTAGTCTTGATTTCTAAAATTAATGAACAACTTTAGAACTATTTAGCAACGAGTCTCATATGAACCTTTTGATTGTAGGATGATGGGAGGTTCTGGGGTTGCCGAAGAGTGGGACAGGGTCACTTAGGAGTGGCTTCCATTTGCTGGTCAGCATGATGGCGTCACACAGTTATGTGCTGCCACAGGCTGAATTGTGTGCCCTTGCCTCATGCTCTTATGTTAATGTTTTGAACCCCATGACCTCAGAATGTGACTCTGTTTTGAGGTGGGACCTCTTAAGAGGCCATCAAGTTAAAGATCAAGTCGTTGGTGTAGGTTCTAATCCAATCTTTCTGATGTCTTTGTAAGAAGAGGGGAGGTTAGAGCAGTGGGTAAGGCTATAACCTGCCACACCGACAGATCGTGTGGGTACTGATTCATGCCCCGGCTGCTCCATTCTGATCCTGCCCTTTGCTAATGGCCTTGGGAAAAGCAGCAGAGGATGATCGGAGTGTTTGGGCCCCTGCCTCCACGTGGGGAGTCCAGATGAAACCTTTGGCTCCTGGCTTTGTTCTTGCTTAGTTTTGTCTGTTGCGGTGAGTAAACCAGTGGATGGAAGATCTTTCTGTCTCTCCCACTCTCTGTAACCCTCACTTTGAAACAAATAAATGAATCTTCATTAACAAAAGAAGCAGAGACATGGGAGAATGACACGGTGGTTTAGATGCTTCTTGGAACGCCTGTGTTTGAGTCCTGGCTCCACCTGCAATTCCAGCTTCCTGCTGATGCGTTTCCTGAAAAGTGCTGGGTGATGGCTCAAGAGCTAAGTCCCTGACCACATGCAGGAGAGTCTTCCTGGCCTAACTCCAGCTGTAACAGGCATTTGGGGAGTAGACCATGTGGGAGGCCAGGAGAGAGGCCTCAGAAGCAGCAGTTAGTACTGCTGACATCTTCACTGTGGACATCCAGCCTCTAGAACTGTGAGAAATTTCTGCTGTTGAAATCACTTCCTCTGCGACATCCGCACCCACCTAATGTGCATACAGCTGTAGTTTGCAATTGTTTTGGGCATTCCAAGGCTTCAGGCATTGAATTTTTAAAAATATTTATTTTTATTGGAAAGGTGGACACACAGAAAGAAGATAGAGAGATAGATTTTTCATCTGCTGATTCGATTCCAAAGTGGCTGCAATGACTGGAGCTGAGCTGATCCAAAATCAGGAGCCAGGAGCTTCTTTTGGATCTTCCACATGGATGCAGGGTCCTAAGGACTTGAGCCATCCTCTACTGCTTTCCCAGGCCACAAACAGGGAGCTGGGTGGGAAATGCCATCACTGGGACTCGAACCAGTGCCCAGTTGGGATGCTGGTGCGTGCAAGGTGCCTAAGGAGCCAGGCCCTCAAGTATTGAAGTTTAACCCCTACTGTGAGCTATTGACAAGGTAGAAGATGAATCCCACTATGGTGTTTAGAGCTGGGCATTTGGGATGCGAGGAGGATTCAATAAGAGGGTGGAGTTTTATAAGCAGAGGTGGGGAGTGAGGAGTTACAGACACATACCTGCACACTTCCTGTCTGTGCTGCTTCAGGACTCTGCCAGGAGGCAGACCGTTGCCAGATGAGCCACGGCCAGAACTGTGAGCTAAAATCACCTTTTTTTTTTCACTAAATACCTCAGATATTTTATTATGTAATAGAGAACAAGGTAATATGCATTCCATCTGATTACCAACTCCTGGAGGTACACCATGTGACAAATGAAGTATATTCATAAGGATCATGTTTGGCTTTGATTCTGAAAAGGCAGAATATTGGTACCTGAACAAATAGACTTTTACTTATCTCCTACAGAGAGGAGTTGCTGAACATTCGATTATTTTGGTCATCAAGAGCGAAGCCTTTTTTTTTTTTTTTCTTTGCTTGGAAATTAAAAAATAGGTCAAGATTGGGGTCCGTGGCTCAGCCGGTTAGGCCATTGTCTGTGACCCTATATCAAATCTCTATATCAAATCTCTATATCAAATCTCCGCTTTGAGTCCATGAGGCTCAGCTTTCATTCCAATTCCCTGATACTGCTCCTGGGAAGGCAGCAGATGGTGGTCTCATTGCTTGAGCTCTTACCGCCTATAAGGGAGTCCTGGGTGCAGCTCCTGGCTTCTGGCTTCGGTCTGGCCCTGGACAGGCTGTTGAAACCATTTGGAGAGTGAACTAGCCGATGGAAGATCTCCTTGTCTTTCCCTGTCCTTGTCATTCTGCCTTTCATGTAAGTAAATCTTTAAAAAAAAAAATGCATGAACCGATGTCCACTGATTCTGTTGATAGCTGGATGGGTAAATAAGAAGTGCTGTATTATTCATCCTTCGAAAGAAAAGAGATGCTGATGTGTGTCACATTATGGTAAATGAGATAAGCCCGTTTCAAAAAGACAAACACTTGCTGATTCCTTCTGGCTCTCCTGGGAGGATGGTGGGGTTCAAGGACTCAAGGACTCGAGCCAACACCTGCTGCCTGTCCTGGTACAGGTGGACCTTGAACCAGTTTTGTCATGGGTTGAGGTAGCCAGGTATTGGGGTTCAGCTTATGGGATTCTCATTTCCTTCAAAAGAGAAGCAAAAATGAATGCTTTACTGTATTTGGGGGTCTTTCAAAAATATTTAGCTATTTTTTTTTTTACTAGAAAGGCAGATTTATAGAGAGAAGGAGAGACAAAGATCTTCCATCCACTGGGTCACTCCCCAAGTGGCCTTCCCAGACCTTAAGCTGGGAGCTGGATGAGAAGTGGGGCAGCCGGGATATGAACCAGTGCCCCTAGATGATGCCAGGGCTGCAAGGCAGGGATTAGCCCATTCATTGAGCTATCACACTGGCCCTCTTTTGGGGGTTCGATAGGCAGATGCAGTATCTGGAGCTATGGGGGCTGTCTTGTGCTCATGAGGGAACTATCAGGAATACCAAGAGCATAACTGAGACGTTATTCTGGAAAGATCTGAGATTGTTGGACCAGTACCAACCAACATCTATGCCTGGTATTTTTATTGTGTGAGAAAATAAACCCCTATTTGTTTAAGCTGCTAAAGAATTTTCAGCTGATACAGATATGTTCCTTCCCTTTGGCCTAGTTAATACTTATTTGGTCTTTGAGAAGTTCATGTAGAAGACACATTTGGTGAACTTAGAAGCTAATTCCTTTAATCCACAAATGTTTGTTGAGTACCTAACCTGTTCTATGTTCCTTTTTTTTTTTAAAAAGCACAGAGAGTGAGTGAACCTCCAGTCACTGGCTTACTCTCCCAAAGGCCACAGCAGCTGGGGCTGGGCCAGCCCCACACTGGGAGCTGGGACCTGAATCCATGTGTCCTTTGAGCGGGGACAGAAACCCGACCACATGATCCATCCCGGGGAACTGTACTGGCAGGAGTCAAAGGTGGGGCTCGAACCCAGCTATTATGGTACTGGCTAAGGGCATCCTAACCACCAGGTAAGGAGCCTGCTGTCTAGGTTCTGTTGGAGTGCTTCTAAAGACACCTTCTGGGACCTCCTAACACAGAGTGACATGTTCCCTGGTGGGTCAGTGCTTCTCGTGGCATCCATCACCGTTGTGGTCACCACTTACGTAGACTCTCCTCTGGATACTACGTTGCTGCAGGATCTCTTTGAGTCGTTTTCATATCCTGAGTGCCCCAGAAAAGTGTCTGTCCCACAGCCAGGATGCTTCTATAAGTTTAATGCATTACTGAATCCTCGAAGTCCCATTTCGGGGCAGTCCAAGGTCCAAGGAACCCCAGCTTCCAGCTTCTTTGTGTTTGGGAATCCTCTCTCTCTCTCTCTCTCTCTCTCTCTCTCTCTCTCTCTTTCTCTCTCTCTCTCTCTCTCTCTCTCCCTCACATGCACCAAGTGAACGTTTCTCCCATTGGACAGAGCCTTGGCAAGGCTCATTGCCATGACCTCACCTGAATCAGGCTCATGGAATGAGGAGGGGGAGCCAAGGCCCTTTTTAAAATTAATTGCAAACAGGTTCTGAGAAGCCGCAGCAGAGCTGCTGGCAGCCGGCTTCTTAGCCTTTTGGCTGTGGGGATCGGACACTGCTGGGAGGAGCCATGTAGGTAAAAATAAGCTAATTAGGCCTGGCGTGTGGCTGTGCTTTTGAGAGCGTCCTGCGCTCCTGTTGCACATTGGCCGTTGGTGTGTGCTGGAGAGAGGTCCTGCCCCTGGATCAGAGAGTCCTGGGTGTTTGGTTGGAGCCGCTCCCCTGGGGAATGGATACTCACTGGGTAGGTTAGAGCACGGGAGAGTTTGTTGAAACACGTGTGTCCTGGGCACTGACTGGAAAGGAAGAATCCCTTTCCTCTCTCAAGCCCCTCCCGCCACTGGAATGAACAGCTACCAGCAGTTTCTTCACGTATTTGGCATCTGGGCGACTGAAGGTACACAGTGCAGGGATGTTTGCCATTAAGACAGAGGGACTGTGCAGTGCATTGGTAAGAATCTGTCTGTTAGTGCCCGGTGGTCCTCCAACGTGCTCTCCTGCACCCACTGTTAACCACGCTCTGCTCAGAGGTTAGCCAGTTCTCTAGGAAGTTCAACTGGGCTGTCTGTGAAATGGGACTCAGGTCTTCCCGTCAAAGGCTATTCTGAAGATGAAGGGAATGTAGATCAGTGCCGGGCAACTTGTCACTGTTTGTGTTATTTTGATAATCTCTACTTATTCCTAAGACTGTGTGTTTAGGAAACACATGGGTGCACTCTCCTCGTCCTTTTTTCTTTTGAAGATTAGTTATCTGAAAGAGTTCTAGAGAGCAACAGGGATCTTCTATCTGCTGCTACACTTGTCAAATGGTTGTACTAGCCAGAGCCAGGCTGGATTGAATCCAGGAGCTAGGAGCTTCTGCAGGTTCTCTCATGCGGGGAGCAAGGGCCCAAAGATTTGGACCATCTTCCGTTGCTTTCCCAGGGAGCTGGATCAGAAGTGAGGCAGAGAGAATATGAACTGGTGCCCTTGTGGGGCGCCGGCATCACATGCAGTGGCTCAATCCATTGTGTCTCAGTTCCAGCCCCATGTTCCTCCTAGAACCCCCAGATTTTATTTATTCTCAAATATCTATTTTTAAAATTATTTTTAAAAATTTATTTCCAAGGCGGCAGGGGGAGGGAGAAGGAGAAAGCGAGAGAGAGTGAGCAAATATTTTCCTCCTGTGGTTCATTTCCACAAATGCCTTGTAATCGGCAGGACAGGGCCAGGCTGAAGTCAGGAGCTAGGAATTCCATCTGAATCTTCCATATGAATGTAGGGGGGGACCCAAGTATTTGGGCTGCCACCTGTTGCCTCCCAGGGTGTGCATTAGCAGGAAGTTGGAATTGGAAGCAAGGCTGGAGCTCAAACCTAGGCACTCTGATATAGGAGGTGGGTGTCCCAAGTGATGGCTTCTCTGTTACGCCAAATGCACATCTTCCAGCTTTAAATGTCCCCTGGGGAAGGCTTACTTTGAGTAATTATCAGCTTTTCCTTTACCGATGTGGTTGAGTTACTAACCAGAACTCACAATTCCTGATTCAGGTCCTTGCCATTTCATTTAACCTTCAGCAACAACCTTGTCAGGTCAGACCCCCATCTCTCCAGTGGAAAGGACAGCAAGACCTCAGTGTTCCATATTTGCCCAAAGCGCTGCAGGTTCCATTTCACAGAAGTTTCCATCCAGAGCTCTTGGCCCTAGCCAGGCCGTTCTGTCTGCCACAACAATGCATCCTGGTTTCCCCACTTACTGTGTTGTGTTTGCCATGCGTGTGTTTTGGTGACTGGACAGCCTTCTTCCTTTCTGATTTCATTGGACTCATGGATTCTGCTTGCTTGCATTCCAATCAGCTTGTTCTCTCCTCTAAGCCAATTGCCTTACACAAAAAGCTCTCTGGAGCCCAAGGTTGCTGAATATTTAACGCTCAAAATCAATGTGCCACAGTCACCCAAAACACATGAAAACACAACCCTGACCCAGAGTGGATGGGAGAGAGGTACAGGGGACTGGAGGATGAAGCTTGGTAGTTTTAGTGGCCAGTGGAAGTATCATCAGATTCTCCTACTAAGTGAAGTAGGAACGGGTAGCTTGGTCAGCAGAGAGAAATGCAGCTAACACAGCAACTGTTTCCATTTGCCAATGGCAATGACCTCTGGCAAGAGAGATTGCAAAACCCCAAACAAAAGAGCTTTTGATTGAGATGATGCATGGATGCTACCGACATATCCAGACAGGTATACCCTTGGAATTTGGGCCCACGGTTGCAGTGAAGTGATGCCAAATGTTTGCTTCTGACCCTTGAATCCCCACTTCATTTAGATTTTTGGCTGGGAAGGTTCCTGTGTGAAGCACTGAGGCACTTGGTCATCCACGAAACCAACTTGTGTTCTGAATTTGAGGTTTCAGCTTGCTGGGAGTTTTCATTTTCAGTCAGCTCTAAGCATTTTTCTTCCTGCTGTAACACATAGGGGGTACACGGACCGTATTTCCTTCTTAATTGCAGACAGAGAGGTATAAATTTGCTGAATGGAAATATAATGCCTGTGGATTGAACTGAATTGGGTTGTCAAGTTACATTCAAGAAAGCGTTCTTTAGTACGGGAGCAGGCACAGAGGGCCAGAGCTCTTTGGCTGGAAAGGCAAAAACACAGCCGAGTGGAAATGCCAGGTGCGTGATATGGCTGTTATCTGCAACAGCAGAAGCCAGGCAAGGGGCTCATGTGCTTGTGGGGAGAGGGGCGGCTTCAGGTTACAGGCATAATGATGTCTCAGGTCTAGGAGGAAATGAAAAGAATAGGGAGGTGTTGTGGTATAGTTGGCTCAACTTTTTATATGGTAAACAGGGTTACCTTTCCTGTGTTAATTATCAAGAAATATTTCACGAGTAGTTTCCTCTAACTAGGGAGTTCTCTGGGTCTTTCTAGTTTTGAAGATTTACTTATTTTTATTGGAAATGCAGATTTACAGAGAGCAGAGACAGAGCGAAAGATCTTCCATCTGCTGGTTCACTCTCCGAAAGACTACAGAAACAGGAACTGAGCTGATCCAAAGCCAGGAGCCAGGCACTTCTTGGGGGTCTCCTACATGGGTGCAGGGTTCCAAGGCATTAGGCCATCCTCTACTGCTTTCCAAGGTCACAATCACGTAGCTGGACGGGAAGTGGAACAGCCGGGACACGAACTGGCACCTATATAAGATTCTGGCACTTGGGAGCCAGCAATTGAATCATTGTGCCAAGTCCTCCAAGTCTTTCTACTTTGCAGTGGGTAGGAAGTGGTATCACCATCACGCCTCATCTAGAGTTTCACTTGTTCCAGTTTTGGCTACCTCTAGTCAACCACAGTCAGAAAAGAAGTGGAAAATTCCATGGATGGGCATTTGACCTGAGAGTCACGGGGCCATTTAGGGTAATTGTGCTTCATATTAGAGCTCCTGGGTTCGAGTTCTGACCTTGCTCTTTGTCCCAGCTTCCTGCTAATGTGCTGTGTATCAGGTAGCAGGTGGCAGCTGAAATAATTGGGTCCCTGCCACCCACATAGCAGACTTGGGTTGACTGGCTTCCGGCTTCAATTGTTGCTTGCATCTAGAGTGTGAAATAGTGGATGGAGATCTCTGTGTCTTTCACATAAAGATAAAATAAAATAAAGAAGTTATAGGAAATAAATAACAAATCTTAGAAAGAAGAAACTTGTATGTTCTAAGCCACTTTTTACTACAGTGTATTGTTAGAAGTCATTTTGTTTTCTTACTGGTTATTATTGCTAACCTCTTCCTGAATCTGATTTGTAAATGAAACTTGATCATTGTGTTTGTAGGGGTCAGTTCTCTCTCTCTCCCTCCGTCTGCTTTTTTCAGTTGCTGTAACTGTTTTTTTTTTTTTTTTTTAACAAATAAATAAACCTCAGGGGATGAGAGATTAAGAGAGACAGACAGATAGAAGAGAGAGAACTACATACTCTCCGACTCATTCTCCAATGGCCTGTGATAGTCAGAGCTGAGTTAGACAGAAGGCAGGGGCCAGGGACTTTCTCCTAGTCTACCATGTGGGTGGCAGGGACTCAAGTTCTTGGACCATCATCTGTTGCCTCCTAGCACCAGCAGGAGGCTCAAGTGGAAGTGGAAGAGCTGGGACCCGATCCCAGGCACTAAGACATGGAAAATAAACATTTCAAGCAGAGGCTCACCCACTGCGCCATAGCACCAGCCTTGAGTTACATTTTTAAACTTAAGGTCACATGCTTATAACTGGTAACAGCTGGTGATTGGAAAATGGGGATTGTCTCTCCTTCATTCTGAGGCAAAGTATAAGCAGCTCTTTCAACAAGTCCCCTATGAGCTTTGGGTTCTGGATGCTTGCTGGCAGAGTTTACAGTCTGCATGCAACTGAAGATAAGCTTCCTAGTAGGAAAACGCACTCCATGCCTCTCAAGTCAGGTACGTGCCGTGAATGCAGGGTACTCCTGCTTATCTCGTTGAACTAGAACTCCTGGCTGGTGTAACCACGGTTGTAGCTAGATTTGACATTCTAATGGACTGTAGGCAGCACTAAGAAGAAAATGTAAGTGTATTGGGATAGAAAGAGGGTGCTGGGGGTAGGGAGCCAAGGATGCAGTAGGCGATGCTGAAACAAGAGATCCTATCCTGTCTAAGCTCAGCCCGCGTTCGGTTTGGGAAGACACTGCTGTTTCCCCATGTACTTCTCGTCACTGGCTCTGACCTGATGATATGCATGGCCGTTGAATCAGTTCCTTGACCATGAGCAGCCAGAGGTGCGGGTCTGCTTCGCCAAGTATAAAGTGGGAAGAAGGACAGAATGTCCAAGTGCTGTCCTGCTGCAGATTTGGGGGAATCCAAAGGAAATGGGGTGGGGTGCGTGCATGAGTGTCTGTGTGTCTGTGAAGGGTCCCAGAGAGTGCACTGGATTCTACATCAGACCTCTGGGCCTGTAGTTTCAGCTCTGCCCCTTGCTTGCTTTCTGCTCTTGGGTGAACCAATGACTTCACCCAAGCCTTAATTTTGCTTGCGAACCAGGAGGATAGTGCACTCAGAAGACTGTTTCATGGTTCAGGGAGTGGACGCAGGCAGAGCACTTGGTTGCTGATGAGGTCTCTTCACCAGCCCTCTCTCTTCCTCCCTCCGGCCCTCCCCAGCGCACCCAGGAAGGACTGATGGTAGATGAGATTTAGCTGCTCCTGGCCTCGAATGGAAGAGGACTAGTTTCTGCTGGATAACCTGACTGATTTTGCTGGTGCTGGTCTCTGGGGGAGTACAGTGATTTAAATTAACCAATGAGTTAATATTTGAAGGGCAGAGTTACAGAGAGAAAGAGACACAGAGAGAGATCTTCCACCTGCTGCTTCATTCTGCAAATGGCCGCAATGGCCAGAGTTGATTTGCTGCAAAGCCAGGAGCCAGGAGCTTCTCCAGATCTCCCACATGGGTATAGGCATCCAAAGACTTGACCCTTATGCCAGAAATGGAGTTCCTGGGCTTCAAATTGGCACTGTGATATGGAAAGCTGGTGTCTCAAGTGGCAGCTTGATCTGTGGTACCATAGTGCCAGCCCACTCATTCCCCTACAAACTTCTTGATGTACCCTCACATGTGTTAGCCTTAGGAATAATATTTAGGGCCTGGTGCAATGGCCTAGCACCAAAGTCCTCGCCTTGCATGCTCTGGGATCCCATATGGGTGCCAGTTCTAATCCCGGCAGCCCTGCTTCCCATTCCAGTTCCCTGCTTGTGGCCTGGGAAAGCAGTACAGGACAGCCCAAAGCCATGGGACCCTTCGGCCACATGGGAGACCCAGAGGAGCTCCTGGCTTCTGGCTTCAGATCGGCTCAGCTCCTGCCGTTGCGGTCACTTGGGGAGTGAATCATAGGAAAGAAGCTCTTTCTCTCTGTCTCTTCTCCTCTATATATGTATCTCTATCTCTATCTCTCTATCTCTGTCTATATCTATATCTATATCTATATCTATATCTATATCTATATCTATATCTATATCTATATATCTCCTCCTCTCTATATATATCTCCTCTCTATATATATCCTCTCCCTATGTATATATCTGACTTTGCAATAAAAATAAATGTTTTTTAAAAAAGAAATAGTATTTATTGAGCACCTGTTGAGGTCCGGCTGTCTACAGGCAGGTGGCCCTATTTATTTCAAATAAATAAATATTTATAGATTTATAGAGAGAAGGAGAGACAGAGAGAAAAATTTCCCATCTGTTGTTTTACTCCCCAAATGGCCACAGTGGCAGAGCTGAGCTGGTCCAGCTGGGCTGAAGCCAGGAGCTCCCACTGGATTGCTCATGTGCGTGCAGAGTCCCAAGGCATTAGGCCATCCTTCTACTGTTTTCGCCAGAGCAGAAGCAGGGAGATGGATGGGAAGTGGAGCTGCCGGCACACAAATTGACACCCATATGGACGCTGGCACTTGAAGGTAGAAGATTGGCCTATTGAGCTATGGTGCCAGCCTCAGGAATGGAGGCACTTTAAGACAGAGGTAGGGCTCGCCTGAACAGACTCCCAAAGCTGAGCTCAGCAAGCACTTCCCAAGCATCCGTGATGTGACTGAACAGTGGTGGAGCAGCTATTGGTGGCATCCTGGAAGGAGTGGTGTCCTGGAAGTTCTATGTCACTGAAACATGGGAGTGACTGGGTGAGGCTGGAATGTGATGTCATGGGTCTGAGGGTGAGGGCGGAGCCAAGGTGCTCAACAAGGTGGGTGCTTGCTGGTCAGACAGGCCCCATCTGATGGCTGGACATGGAGAGAGTGGCTGGCCTGGCAGGAAGAGGCTGGGGGCTCCGGGGGAGTGGTTGTTTCTCCTCAATGGTGTCCTCTTGGCATGTGTTTCAGAAGGCTCCATCTGCTCTGATCATAGAGAGGAATGACTGCTGGGAACATGGGGAGGTGGTGCGCCTGCTGGCTGAGCCTGAGGATGGAAGGCAATGAAGTTGGTGGTCAGATGGTAAGTAGCCTTTTATACTTACTTGACTGTGGTCTGATGTGAGCTTTTAGGTTAAGGTGGCAGTGGGAGGAGACTCTATTTTGGATGGCCAACCCTGCAGCCTTAGACAAAGTGGATTTGAATAAATTTTTAAAAATGTATTTATTATTTCGTATTTAAATAGGAGAAAGAGAGAGAGAGAGACATAGAGACAGAGAGACAGAGAATCTACCCACTGGTTTACTTCCCAAATGCCTGCAATGGCCAGAACTGGAATAGCAGAAGCCAAGCGTCAGGAACTTCATCTGGGTCTCCCATGTGGGTGGCAGGGCCCCATCCACTGGTGCCATCTCCCATGAAACATTGGCAGGATGCTGGTTCAGAAGTAGAAGAGCTAGGAACTCGGAAATGATCGGCAGGCATCTATAGGGTGTACCACACTTCTATCCTGGACATGGCAGGGAGAACCAAAAGGAGGCATTCCCAGTGGTAAGGAGGTGTTCTCAGTGGTAAGGAGGCATTCCCAGTGGTAAGGAGGTGTTCCCAGTGGTAAGGAGGCATTCCCAGTGGTAAGGAGGTGTTCCCAGTGGTAAGGAGGCATTCCCAGGGGTAAGGAGGTGTTCCCAGTGGTAAGGAGGCATTCCCAGCCAGAGCAGTGAGGAGGGGAAGAGACACTGAGTTCAGGTTCTTCCTACACCGGTACAGGGAGGATCTGGGGTGCTCTAATGGGATGCTGTACAGGGGGGTCCAGAGAAGAGCTGGAGTAGGGGGAGGTGAAGTGTGATGAAGTCCTGGAATTAACATCAGCATGCAGGACTGGTGTGTGCGGGTGTGTGCACAAGAGGATGTGAAGCCAAGGGGAAGACATGAGGTCCGGGCTGCCATGGGTGGGTGACTGCAGTCATTTGTGTCCTAAGGGTGTCAGGATGGGGTTGGACGCCAACATCAGTGATGCACATGTGGACAGGGGTGTTGGGGCTGAGCTGCTGGGAAGAGAACAGAGAAAAAAACCTTAGTGGGAGGTGCCAGGGAGCGTGGCTGAATTCAGGGGATCAGAGGGGTGCAAAGCCAGTGGGTGGGGAGGTGCCGAAAGGAGTGAGGGGTGTCGCAGGGCTACTCTCTGCCTGAGAGTATCTGAGTTTTTATTTGTTTCTGCTGTTTTATCTTTGAGGGGCATTGCGTGATTTCATTTGATTCCTGCTGCCAAAATAAAACTTGAAAACCACAACACTTAGCTAATGAAGGGTAGTGGTGATGTGACAGGCACCTCCAGAACGGTGTAGTGGCTTCAGCAGGATGACTGGGGACTGTTTGTGCAGCAGAGGGTGGGGCTTTGAAAATGTGTGGGGGCTGGCATGTGGCACGGCAGGTTAAGCTGCCACCTGCAACATTGGCTAGTTCCATACGGGGGAACTGGTTGGAGTCCCGGTTTTTTCACTTCCAATGACACTGGCCACTGGCACCCCTATGGGAATCCCAGATGAAGTTTCTGGCACCTGGATTTGTCCTGTCCTAGACCCCATCTGTCGTCACCATTTGGGGAGTGAGCCAGTGGATGTCAGACTGCTGTCTCTGTCCCCGACTTCCGGTCATAATAATAATATTTTCTTATGCTTTGCATTTGAAATTCCAGAGAGTCCCATGGGACCAAATCATACCATCTCATTTTCTCACTGCATAAATAGTTTTTGCCCAATGTTAGTTACCTGTGTAGTGCACACACACACACACACACACACACACAAAGAGAAAAAAGAAAAAAGAATTCCAGCTGCTTCTCTGAAGGGTCTTTCTGATGATAAATAGAAGAGCTCAAAAATCCAAAATCCCAAAGCCAAGATTTTCTGAGTACCAGAAGGGTGCCACAAATGGAAAATTCTATACCATAAAATTTCATTTCGTGCATAATGCATTAAAAATATTTCACAAAAAATACCTCGAGGCTATGTATGTGTGCAAGGTGTATAATGAAATGTAACTGAATTTTGTGTTTAGACTTGGGTCCCATCCCCAAGACATCTCATTATGTATATGCAAATCTCTCCAAATTTGAAATCTAAGGCACTTCAACTCCCAAGCATTTTTGGATAAGGAGTGCCCAATCTGTAGCTATAGCTCAAGTACTTGCGAAATGTGGTTGCGTGTCATAAAAGGAGAATACAATCTCGTCAAGCTGGAATAGCCTAATCCAGGGAAAGCGACAGAGGCCCATGATAAAGAAATGAGTGTATCCCTCAAAACTCCGCCCATCGGACACAGTCTTGTGCAATGTGGGCTTAATGTCTAGAAACAGAACTCTCCATGGAGCAGGTGGAATATTGGGTACTCTCAGCCTGTTACAGGAACAGATAGACCTGGAAGAGAAGAATCTGGAAGTCACCCAGGGCTCATGTGGGGATGAGGTGAGCAGACTGATCGAAAAGCAAGGACCAGAGGTTAGGATGCTTCTTGGGAGGCTTGCATCGCATGTCATAGGGCCTCTGGTTCTAGTTCCTGCTTTGCTTCCATTCTGGCTTCCTGCTACTGCACACCCTGGGAGGCAGCAGGAGACAGAAGTCTCCCATCTACACGGGAGACTCAGATTGAGTTTTTCCTTGCTTCAGCTTGGCCCAGCCCTGGATGGGAAAATCTCTCTTTTCCTTTGTTTCTTCCTTTCTCTAGAATTCTTTTAAGGAGATAAAGAAAACAAACAAACAAAAAACAAAATCCCTGAAACTCTAGCATTAGGACATCAAAGCACCAAAGACATAGGGAGCTTTTACGCCTCAAGGTCATGTTTTGTGAATTGATGGCATTTCCCTATATAATGTGAGCCAATGAGTAAGACTTTCCTGTTGGTCAGACCCTAACACTCGAGAAACAGAGGAGCCAAGACAGACCTAGACAAGCAAAGGTGCTGGATTTCTTCCTCCTCCTCCTTTTTCTTGTTCTTAAATATTTATTTTTGTTTGAGAATCAGAGTTACGGAGAGAGCTGGAGTTGAGCTGATCTGAACTTTAGAGCCAGGAGCTTCTTCTGGATCTCCCACATGCATGCAGGATCCCAAGGTTTTGGGTCATTCTCTACTGCTTGCCAGGCCACAAACAGGGAGCTGAATGGGAAGTGGAGCAGCTGGGCACGAACTGGTGCCCATATGGGATCCTGGCATTTGCAGGGGGAAGATGAGCCAATTGAGCCATTGCTCCAGGTTCAGAATTTATTTTTTTAAAAGAGTCATTATTTTTATTGGAAAGGCAGACTTACAGAGAGAAAGAGAGAGAAAGATCTGTCTGCTAGCTCACTCCCCAAGTGGCTCCAACGGCCATTACTGAGCTGATCCAGAAGCCAGGAGCTTCTTTCTGGCCTCCCACATGGGTGCAGGGTCCCAAGGCTTTGGGCTATTTTCAACTACTTTTCCAGGCCTCAAGCAAGGAAGAGGCGAAGTGGAGCAGCCAGGACACAAACCGCTGCCCATATGAGATCCCGATGCGTGCAAGGGGAGGATTTAGTCACACTAGGCCCTATTTTATTTTTTATTTTTTTGGAAAAGAACATTTTTTTGCTTTGGCAAAAAGGAAAGCTGGCAATTCCATTTTCACTTTCAAATCCTTTTTAGGAAAATGTCTTGGATTCTTGAGACGCAAATTCTGGCGGAGTACAGCTCAAGCCCCAGGTGTTAGAAGGCTATAGCTCTAGTCTCAGAGATGCCTGGACCTGTGTCCGCTCCACTCCCTTCTGGACCCTCTTGCTCTTTCTGGATCCTTTAGTGCTGGTCCTTTCAGCCATCTGCCTGGTTCCTGATTCTGCCATTGTCCTGGGGACTTTCTGTGCTGACTTTCAGGGACTTCTTATTCCATATTCTGCTCTCAGTCAGCCTAGAATCACAGGGGAGCCCCAGAAGACAGCTGCAAGTGAATGTCCTGACTTGCTGCTCTAAGCTGGTAGGGCTGGAATTTCCATGCAGTTAACGTTCTGAGTATCTGCAGTACGTTTCTGGGATGTCAAGTGTTCCCAGGAGAACTGAGACAGGAAGACTAGGCCTGTTTTGGATGACACTTATTCCCCAAGGACCTAAGGTAGGGACAGGCTGTCACAGGGGCACATTTGTTTACCAACGTAAAAATAGTTGGGGGCACTGGAGCGTTGACTGAGCAGTCAGCAGAGTTGCATTCAAGTTTACACTTGGCTGTGAATGTTTTGATGCCATTGGTTAGTTGCAAGAAGCTGAACCTTCATTATTTTTCTGAGAAATTATTCTGCAATTATCCTATTTGAAACACACACACACACACACACACACACGAGAGAGAGAGAGAGAGAGAGAGAGAGAGAGAGAGAGAGAGAGAGAGAGAGAGAGAGAGATTTTCTACCTGCTGATTCACTCTTCACACATCTACAGCAGCTGGGGGTGGGGGGGTTATGTTGAAGCCAGAAGCCGCAACTCCATCTGAGTCTCCCATGTGCAACTGGAAGCGGAACCAGGACTTGGACCCACATGATCTGACATAGGATGTGGACATTCCAAGCACTGGCTTAACCCCTGTGCCAAACGCATGCCGCAGATGCCTCGTTTTGGACCAGTGAGATGAGCTGTGGGCTGGATGCTGTCTCTGAAGCTATACCAGTCTGCATTTCTGTGACAGCCTGCTTGGGTTCAAAGTTCTTCATATTCTCTGAGAACCAGAGTTAGAGATCAGTGGTCATGAAAATTAGTGCCCAATGGGACCTCTAGCCTGGTCCCCAGCATGGGTATGAACAGTTGAGTGTGAGAAGAGGAACAGGTGGGCAACTGCTCCCAAGGGCCATCTTCTCTGCCCCTGGGTGCTTCCTGTCTCCTTCCCCTTCAGCGGGGGCCAAATCCTACACTCGATTGTTCTACCTCATTACCTAAGCACTGGCTTGTTCTCTTTCTGCTGATGTTGCTCCCATGGAGGGCTGAGCCTGGAGCTTTTCAAGTGCTGAACAAGTAAGTGGCTCTTTGGAAAAGAAGAAAGCCCTCGATTTGTAGTGTCTGCACATTTCTGTATGGGACGTTTCCCACTGTGGCTGATTTCAAGCTGCCAGTGGGATGCCGCTGAGGTGTATAAGACATGGGCACAGTTACCTGTCTCTGGAGCTGCCTTGACCTGTTGGAAGCTGGCTCCAGCATACATGCTCCCGGGGCTGTAGGAGCAGGCACTGAGCAGCAGCGGGGGGCTCTCAGGAATTGCTGCCAGCAGCATCTCCCTGGTGAGGTCTAGCCAGAAATGCAAGGCCAGAGGGAAGGTGCTCTTGGGATTGCCACTCTGTACCTGCGCATGTCTTTCCCATTTTTTGTCTGGGTCCAAGTGATCCCTGTCAAACACACTTTGTGCCATGTAACCCTTAAAAGTATTCAGTCATGGTGGGGTTGGTGTTGTAGCATGGCATCCCCCTATGTCCTGGCTGCTCCACTTC
Source organism: Ochotona princeps (assembly GCF_030435755.1). Taxonomy (NCBI): domain Eukaryota; kingdom Metazoa; phylum Chordata; class Mammalia; order Lagomorpha; family Ochotonidae; genus Ochotona; species Ochotona princeps. The sequence goes on along the minus strand of NC_080855.1, from coordinate 29,975,118 downwards.
TCATTTTTTCCCCCCTAAAGCATATTTATTTGCAGAGTTACAGAGTGATAGAGAGAGAAATGAGAGATTTTCCATCATTGGTTCACTCCTCAAATGGCTGCAACTGCCATGGCTGGGCCAAACTGAAACCAGGAGCCAAGAGCTCTATCAGGGTCTCCCACCTGGGGGGGGGGGCAGGGATGTGTACTTGGGCCATCTTTTATTGCTTTGTCCAGGTCATCAGCAAGAAGCTGGATTGAAAGTGAAGCAGCTGGCCCAGTGCATAGCGGCTAAAGTCTTCGCCTTGAATGCACCAGGATCCCATATGGGCACCGGATCTAATCCCAGCGGCCCCACTTCCCAGCTAGCTCCCTGCTTGTGGCCTGGGAAAGCAGTCGAGGACAGCCCAAAGCCTTGGGACCCTGAGCCCATATGAGAGACCTGGAAGAAGTTTCTGGCTCCTGGTTTTGGATTTGCTCAGTTCCAGCCATGCAGCTGCTTGGAGAGTGAATCATCGGATGGAAGATCTTCTTCTCTGTCTCTCCTCTCTGTTTATCTGCCTTTCCAATAAGAATAAATAAATCTTAGAAAGAAAGAAAGAAAGAAAGAAAGAAAGAAAGAAAGAAAGAAAGAAAGAAAGAAAGAGGAGCATCTGGGACTCAAACTAGCACTTATATCAGCTGCTGGCAACCAGGTAACGGCTTTACCTACTACACCACAATCCTTGTCTCCAGGCTGCTCTATTTCTGATCCAGCTCCTGTAAGAGCTTGCATCATCGCTACCCACATGGGAGACCTAAATGAAATTCTGGCTCCTGGCTTCAGCCTGGCCCAGCCCTGGCTTTTGTGGCCATTTGGGGAGTGAACTAGTGGATGGAAGATCTCTGTGTCTCCCTCTCTTTTATTATGCCTTTTAAATAATTAAGTTAATCTTTAAAAACTGTATATATTTCATGGCTTCTCATGTATTACAAGATGCATGAGAATTTAAAAAAATGTTTTTATTTATTTGGGGATTGATAGAGAATACTGTGTGCTCATTCTCTCCCCCAATGGCCAGGACTGGGCCAGGCTAAATCCACACGTTGAAAGAGCAATCCATGTGGGCAGCAGGGACCCAAATGCCTGAGCCATCAATGGCTCCCTCCCAGGGTCTGCATGAACAGGTGGCTAGAATTGAGAGCAAGTCAAGACTGTAATCCAGGCACCCTCATGTGGGATGACACCAAAAACCCACCCCTAATTGCTTGTGTGAAGTTTTCAAGTTCCTTAAGGGTTTGACAGCAAATTGCTACTGCTCTCTTCTCTGGCGTTCCTTGATATGGGTTCTAGGGTCTGCCCTCTCTGCTTCCCCACATGGGTTCTAGGGTCTTCCTTCTCTGCTTCCCTACATGGGTTCTAGGATCTGCCCTCTCTACTTCCCCACCACTAGAGCTATCAAGGTGTTCGAGCTCCTAACTTTTGCATGTGCTGAGGTCTTGGCCTTGCTTGCCTCAGCTGGAACATTTTTACCTGTAAGCACGCAAGAGTGGCCTTTTTGATGCAGCCAGCCCTGATTTATCTTGAGTGGTTAGCGATCTCAACCCTCCAGGGTTAGTTTTTTTTTTTTTTTTATGATCCTATTAGGACGCTCATTCTGCACCACAGCACATAAACCTGCACCAATCATGAGCTCCTTGTGTATAAAGGATGTTTCTTCTAGGACTGGTGCAATGACTCAACTAATTAATTTCTTGCCTGCAAGTGCCAGCATCCTATATGGTGACTGGTTCGTGTCCCAAACGCTCCATTTGCTATCCAGCCCCCTTCTTGTGGCCTGGAAAAACAGCAGAGGATGGCCCCAAAGCCTTGGGTACCTGCATCCACATCCGATTGCCTCAGCTTTTGCCATTGTGGCCATTTGGGGGGTAAGTTAGCTGATGCAAGATCTTGCTCTCTTTGTCTTTCCTTGTGTCTGCAAATCTGCCTTTCCAATAAAAATAACCAAATCTTATAAAAAAGGGTGTTTCTTTTTCCTTTATCCCTTGCTCCTGGCTATGGAGTAGGTGTGCAACAACCATATATTAACTGGTTAGAGACATGGCTGGATTTCATCTGCCTTCCCTCTCCCTGTCTCAGCTTCACCCACACGATCAGAGATTGGCAGCGTTTTCCATTCTTCCCTCCCCACCTGGATTTCAACCAATCCTGAAAAACTTGAATGTGGTTGACTGCTGTCTTTCCAGGCTGTTGAAAGTGGCCATTCAACCCTCTTTTTCTTATCAACCTCTGCATGTGTCACAGCGTTTGAAGATGGTGTGTGTAGGAGCTCCAGTTCTCTGGCGACTTCACTCGATTTAATTAGTCTGACCTTCTGTGATAATCCCCTTCGGATGTCCCTGGCCCCCGTCTCCACGTCTGTGTCATATTCAGGCTTCTGCCTCCATCAGCAAAAGAGCCAACTGCTCAGCTCAGCCTGTAGCATAATTCACAGCTTGGCTCTCCAAAATGAACTTCTACATGCACACACAGGGAGCTGCTCTTAACATTAAAATTGGTCTGAGAGAGTCAGGGAGGTTTATCTTGGAGCCAGCAGGGGGTCTGTCCCTCCAAGTTAAATATTTCTTTTTAAAACTAGAATGAGCTTTAGGGTGGCAGTACCACTGGCTTCCTGAAATACAGGGAGATCTTTCAACATTATCATTTGGTTCCAGTGCTGAAGGCTTTCTGGCTGGTCTTTTCAGTCTCCTCTCGTAGTCCCATCTCCCTCTGAATAAATAGGGCTTTCAAACATGCTTTCCTTTTTATTTCTGTACAGCCACTCTCTCTGCTCAGGAGGGTCAATGCATTGAAATAGCTCAATACCGGGCTAATCAGGCAGCTATTTATTTTCGGTCCATCCTCATAAGATTTTCCCAGAGAAGTAGAGAAGCCACTTTAGAATGACCCAGAATGTTAAAGCGATGCTCCTGGAATTCCCAGACTGCAGGATGCTGGGAAAATTCCAGGGAGTGTAGGGCCCTTCCTTCAACCACCCCCAAACCAAGTTGTGAGTTGTAGGACTATATGACTGCCCCATTTCCTCTTCCTCTCACTATTTTTGGGATACACACATAGCAGTATAGGGAGGAATGGTTCCTTTATCTGTAGCACAGGAAGAGAAGAGGGCTATCCATGACTTGGATTTCTTCAGTGCTTGTTGATGTATATCTTGGGCCCGGGGTTAGTGTAGCCACTGGAAATACAAGGATGTACATGCCCAGGAGAAATCTACTTAGTGGAGAAAATGCCAACAAAAGGTATAACTGAGGCACATGAACAGGGTCTCTGGAACCCAGAGCAGGGTGTAGGGGAGGAGATGGAGGAGGGTGGGAAATTTAAGTCATAGAGAACAGGACCTTGAGCTGGGTATGGAGAGTCTATGCTTGCCCACACCTGTTAGAGGCTGAAAGGAGCTTTATGTGCAGTGCCATGGCCCCTTACTGAGTGGGAATAAGTTTGGGGTGACTTAGAACATGGAGCACAGGATTGGGGCATTACAGGGTGCGACTGTAAAGGCCTTTGGGACCAGATTATAAAAGGTTCTTCCAATACACAGGCAAGTGTTACATGGCTGGGAGAAAAACAGTCAATAGCTGGCGAGCATTCTGGGCCTGGCTAATGCCAAATCTGTATTTACCATACCAGTGTGCCGGCATAGTTGCCTATTTTATTTATTTTTTCTTTTTGAAAAATATGCAGGAAGGTGGGGGATGCCAGGCCAGGATTGGCTGTCCACCCCTTGGACATGCCTTGTACCCCCTGGGCAGTGGAGAATTGCTCAGAGAAGGGAATCTGGGAAGTGTTGGAATGGGGGCTGTGGGGGGCATGTTTGACAGGAGAACAATGACTTCTGGGGGCTTCCATTGGCCGGGTCATTGCACTTGCAGGTAGACAAGGAGACTGAGATATAGTGGTTTAGAGGGAGGGAACCAGAGGGCATGTCTGGGTTGGACCAAGGCACTTGCCCATGTGGAAGACCCAGGCTAGCTAAGGAACGTTGCCCACTGCCCAGTGGCACATGTGAAAGCTGGGGCAGAGGGATATGCCTGTAAGTGTTGCGGAGAAGTGGGAGGTGAGAGGGAGGGGGGACCACATTAGGCTGAGCTGCAGCAACAGGATGTGAGAGAATTAGATCTGTAGCAGGAATTTTGAGCTTACCTCTGTGGGCTTGTGACACCCTCAGGCTTGTGAGAACTAGGGCTAGGGGCTGGTCAGACTGATCAAGGTGACAATACCCACTGGCATACATGTGGGCTGGGTGTGGAGGTGGGTTGGGTTGAGCTAAGCTACAGCACTCATGGGTGTGCATGAGAACCAGAGGGGATGCAGGAAGCTGACAAAGGCTGCAGCACATGCTGGCACACACACAAAAACCCCGGTTGGCAGTGGGACTGGTGGGGGTTATTAGGAGTCACCCCGAGAAAGGCCATGGCACTCATTGGTGTGAGTAAAGACTGTGCCTGTGATGGGCTAGGCTGGACAAGGCTGGGCTAGGCCACAGCAACAATCAGTTTGCATGAGTGATGGGGCTAGGAACAGAAATGACCAGGTAGCTCCATCTACCAGTATGTGCATTGGCTGGGTGTGGGTAATGGACCAAACCTGACCCTGTGTTAGCTGCCACATATAAGAATTAAGTTTAAGGTGACCGTAGGTGAAGTTTCTTGCTTGGTGGGGACTCCCCAACTGGATGGCTGGACTCAAACTCTGGCCACAGGAAAAATCACAAGATGTGTGACCCGACCTTGGAGTGCATATATCAGGACTGGGCCTCACAAGTCGCTGATGGTTGAGCAGTGGAAAGCATGCCAGGATATACATGGAGGACATGACAGCCAATTCACTTAGGCTAGTAGAATATGTTGAGTTCCTCAACAGAGGATGGAAAACAGAACATTCTGGATATCTCTCTGGAACAAGCATTGCAGTCATCCATTTAGGAGACCTGGATGGAGTTTCTAGCTCCTAGCTTGAACCTGGTCCACTCTGGGCTATTGAGGCCATTTGGGGAGTGAACTAGAGGTTGGAAAATCCCTCATTCTTACTCTCTGTCTGTTGTCTCCTTGTCCCTCTGCCTTTTGAATAATTAAAACATTTGTTTTAAAAATCAGTTATTTAAGAATCAATGTGGATTTCCCATGGTCTTTTAAAAATTATTTATTTGACATAGTCTCTCTCACTCTTTCTCTCTGTCTCTCTCTCTCGCACACTCACACACACACACACACACACACACACACACACACAGAGTTTCTACCCACTGCTTCACGTATCAAATGGCTGCAATGACTGGGGCTGGGCCAGCCTGAAGCCAGGGGCCAAGAATAGCATTAAGGTCTCCCAGGTGTGCATCAGGGGTTCAAGCATTTGGACCATTAACCACTGCTTTCCCAGATTCATTGATACTGAGCTGCATTGCAAGCAGTGCTCTAATATGGGATGTTGGCTTCTCAAGTAGTGGCTTAACTTGGTGCATAACAACCCTGATCCCTAGAATTCACTTTTTGTTCCTGAGTCACTGCAGTTTTAGGACTTTGCTATCATAGCAAAATCCAGCCTGTCCAAGGCATGTGGGCCAGTGTCTCCTACCTGCAGGTGTTTCAGCTCCCTCTCCACCTGCTGAAGTGTGTGGAAGAAGTAACATGGCAGAGGGGTGATGCTTCTCTGCCCAAGAACATGGTGGCTACCTTGGCTGGAGAACATGACAGTCTGCTCAAGCTGCTGGCCCCTTGGGAGAATTAAAAAAAATCATTCTATGGAGAAATGCCAGAGTCCTACATGATGCCAGAGAGATTGACAGCAATTCTTAGTACTCCTGGAGTATGTGTCATCCTGAGAAAGCATCAATGTATTACAAGCCTCTGGGGACAGGATGAAAGCTTCCATGGCCATCAATACTCTATGCCTCTTGTCAAGCCCTCGGGCAAGAAGGAGGCCCAGGTGGGAAGGGGATTCATAATCATGTGTTGGGAGAGAGATGGCTGACAGAACCTGCGGCTGCTTGCAGGTGGAGAGGAGGGGACTTGGCAGGGGTTACATGATTGTGTCTTTAAAAATTCAGGGGCTGTTATGTTAAAGAGAGAGCAGATTTGTTCCTGGCGGGCTCCAGGGCAGAGGCAAGTTGATGGTGGATGTGCAAGGAGGCAGACTGCAACCCTGGAGAAGGGTCAAGGTGACTCGTACAGAGTGGTTGGAGGTATTGGTGTGGCAAGGGGGTGAGTTTCCTTTCATTGACTATACCTAGCCAGACACTGGAAAAGCAGCTGTTGGGGAGATCACTGTAGTCAAAAAGGAAAAGTGAATTAGTAGTCCATATACCCAGGTTTAAATTCCTAATCCTATTCCTCTTTTCATCTTTCGTCTCATGTCAGTTTCACATTGAACAAGTCAAGGACTGTTTCTGAGCGGTTCTTCTAAATTGTAAACCACCTCCCAGGATTATGGCTGAATACTGAATGGGAACCATATTGACTAAGTCAGCTTGGAGGAGTGTTGTAATGTTATCATCAACAAGCTCCACAATAGCTGATGTCACAATTCACGGACACTGACTCTGTACCATCCTTCATACACATCATCCCACTTGACATGATAACTCCGTGAGGGGTAGGCATTTGGCCTAGTGGTTAAGGTGTTGCTCGGAATGCCCACTGCCCACATTGCAGGGTTTGGGCTCAAGTTCCGTGTTTGGCCCCAATTCTAGTTTTCCATCATGCAAAGCCTGGGAAGCAGCAAACAGTGGCTCAAGTGTTTGGATCCCTGCTGCCCTGGTGGGAGGCCTGGGTTGAGTTCTTTGCTGCTCGCCTGGGATCCCTGGCCCCTGTGAGCATTCAGAAAGCAATCGGTAAATAGGGTTGTGCTTTCTTACCCTCTGAATCACTGCTTCTCTATTTTGGAAACAAAAATAGAACAAAAGCACATTGTGAGATCTTATCCTCATGCTATGCATGAAAAAATGGAAACTATGGAGGACTGGAGTGACTTGGCCAAGATCACATGGGCAGAAAGCAGTGAAGCTGAGAGTCCCATCAGCGTCTGCCCAACTCTAGAGTCTCGTCTCCAGATTAGCAAAGTTGTTCTAGCTTTCTGTGGTCGACAAACATGGATGACACATGTATAGTTGCTTAGAGTACTGTAATGGACAAGGTTTTATTTAAAAAAGGCTTATCATTGAATAGATAATTGATCTTTGCTTTTTTTTGTAAGATTGTTTATATATTTATTTGAAAGTTTGAAGGACAGAGTGACTGAGTGAGAGTGAGAGAAGGGGGCACTTGCATTCACTGGCTTACTGGTCAAATGGCCACACAGCCAGGATGACGGGCCAGGCCAAAGCCAGGAGTCAGGAATTCATTCAGTCTCTCACATGGGTGGTAGGAGCCCAAGTGCTTAGGACATTTTCTACTGATTGCTCAGGCACATTTGCAGGGAGTTAGACCAGAAGTAGAACAGTTACGACTCAAAATGTCACTCCAATATGGGATGCTGATGTGGCACTCAACAGCTTAACCTAGTGAGCCATTGCACTGGCCCAAAAATTGGCGTGGAAGAAATTACATTTTCTTCTAAGATTGTGTGCATGTTGTTTAATTATGTCATAGCTGATGTATCACAATGCACACATTCTAGTTGTATAGTGCTAGTTAGTAAGCTGCATCAAAACGTTTTGGAATGCGTGGGTGCTTGATGCGTGGTTATGTCTCTGCTTGGGCCAACTCTACCCTATTTCAGAATGCCTGGGTTTGAATCCTGGCTCGTCTTACAATTCCAGTGAGAGACAGTGGTGACTGCTCAAATAACTGGGTTTCTATCATTCATTTGGTTGAGCTGAATAGAATTCCTGGCTCCTGGTTTTGGCCTGGCTATTGTGGCAATTTGGATTGTGAACCAGTGAATGAAAAATCTCTCCAGTCTCTCTCTTTAAATATTTCAAATAAATACAAGTAAACAGAAAGAAAAGCAATAATTCTTTAGCTATAATTATCGATAATTGTCCTGGAGGTTGGCTGAGCTCATCTGGGAGATTTTTGCAAAGTGATTGGGTACGGCAGAGTGATTGGAAATGAGGGGAGCTGGGGTCATCCCAGAGGCTTCCTCCCTGCTTGTCTGGGGTTGTTATTGTTGGCTGGGACTCTCACGCATGGCCTAGGCTTTCCCACAGTGTGGCAGTTCAGTTTTCAATATGAACAGCCCAGGGTAGCCAGGTGTTTTGTGACCCACATAGCCTCACTTCCACGTTGGTTTACTCTCCCAGAAGAGCGATCACAGGGTCCACCTCCTAATGATGGGAGTGCCAAAACCACATTGTAAGAAGCATGTGTCAGATGAGGGGTAGTAAGTAAACAATTTTCAGAAACTGCAATCTACCTCAGGCTGATAGTAGACATTTGCTCAAAGTGCCGTGTTGGGAGGGTAGTAAGGACAGAGTCAGGGGAAGCCAGCCCTGAGAAATGTCTGTGTTGTTTCTATGATGTGGTCAGTTCATTTGAAAGAAAATTAGCCCAGCTGGTATTCTTCTGTGGTTTTTGTTAACATTGGTCAACCCCTCATATGTTGCATCTTACTTATACATTGCCAATGTCAGCATCTACTCTTAATGCAAATTTTTGAAAAAAAAATTAGATTTGAAAAGGGGAGAGAGAGAAAGAGAAAGAGGCGAGAGAGAGAGGAGAGAGAGAGAATATGTCTTAATGTTGGTTCAGTTCGCAAATGCCCACAGTAGCTGGGGCCAGGCTGGAACCAGGAGCTTAATTCAGGTCTCCCACAAAGGTGGCAGGATCTTGAACTTGAGCCTTTGCTGCTGCTCCTCAGGTGAGTATCTGATGAAGCTGGCATCAGGAGCTGGTGCTGGGACTTGAACCCAGCTGACTGGGGGCAGACAGTGTGGGGTACTGACTCCTATACTGTATTCCAGTATGGGCAGTGGGTGTCCTAACCACACCTTATAGCTTCAATGTTTACGTTAAGTGTTGTTTTGTCCCTAAGGTCTCACTAGAAATTCTTCTAACAATGTTTGTTGACTGACTTTAAACCAAGCAATATTTGGTCAACAGCGGACTCAGTATATGGTTAATGAACCTTATTTGTGCTAAATAGCCATTAAGGGAGCAGAAAAGTGATGTCAGAGCTGTAGTTGTGACAAAGTCCTAGTGCATTGTGGTTCTCACGTGTTTGTGGTGGTGCTGGTCTATGACCTTGCAGTCAACCACACAGAACCACAGCATGTATAACTGCCTACAGGACATACGATTTGATATTGATAGCACATTACTACTGTGCAGGTGCCTCTACATCTTATGCTGTATTTAAAAATTTTTTTTCTTTAATTTGAAAGGCAAAGAGAAAGAAGGAGAGAGAAAGAGAGCGAGAAAGAGAGAATCTTTCATTTACTGTTGAACTGCCCCAAATGGCTGCAATCATAAGCACTAGGCTAGGCTGAAACCAGGAGATGGGAGTCTCTTCTGGGTCTCCCACAGGGGTGCCGGAAGCCCAAGGACTTGAGCTATCCTGTCTGCATTACCAGGCCCTTAGCAGGGAGTTGTGAAGTCATCAAGACTTCAGTCGGTGTAGACTTAGCCTACTACACCATGGTGTCAACTCCCCTATTGAATCATTGATTCAGAATATACTCTTCATTATTATAAATCAATTCATGGGCCCAGCCTGATTAGCCTAGTAGCTAAATCCTCACCTTGCATGTGCTAGGATCCCATAGGGACCCCGATTCATATCCTGGCTACTCCACCTCCCATCCAGCTCCCTGCTTAAGACCTGAGAAAGCAGTCGAGGATGGCCCAAAGCCTTGGGACACTGTACCCACCTGGGAGAACTGGAAGAAGCTGCTAGTTTCTGACCAGCTCAGCTCCAGCCATTATGGCTACTTGGGGAGTGAAAAGCAGATGAAAGATCTTTCTGTTTCTCCTTCTCTCTGTACATCTGCCTTTCCAATAAAAAGATAAAATAAATCTTAAGAAAAATCGATTAGTGATAACATGGTATGCTGCGTTATACAGGCAGCAGCCTTATGTATCTTGTGTCTGCCATGTCTCTTGCCTGCAACAAGCAGTTCTGCTGTGTGGTTGACCTGTATCTTCCCAGTCTGGGTAAAAGCACAGAGATGTGGACACAACGATGAGCCTGATCAGTGACTCATTTCTCAGACCGCATCACCATCATGAAGTGACACATGGGGTGCCCTTGAAGATGAGTTGGCAGGAGGATGGGATTAGTCATGGTCTAGCTGGTTGAAAGGGGGCAATTTGAAAAATGATGACACAAGAGACCGTGGCAGGTTCATAGCGTGTAGCATCCCTCTTTCTGGAATGTTCCTTCGTAATTTGTCCTCCTTCAAATGGTCCAGGGCTGTCTTTAGCCTAGAGTCTCTTGGGCTGAAGTGCCATCTGCAGGCAAATGAGATTGAGCCTTGTCCTTTAGCCTTTTTAGTTCATGCTCTTGAAACCCAGGGCTGTTCCGTCATCTACTGTTAAGGCTTAATGTCTGGGCACTATGTATCTTTTGGGGAGCAGAGAGAGAGAAAAATCACATAAATGTAACACAAAGCTGGGTTTCTGGTGCAGCTGGGATGCTGTCTGGAATCTTACAGTGGATTTCCTGGATTTGGGTCCTGGGTCTGCTCCTGACTCCTGCTCCCTGCTAATGTGCACCTTGGGCTGCACCAGGTGATTGGGTTGGGTCCCAGCTGTGGTTGGGTGCTTGTCATCCATGTAGGAGGGCACTGGATGGAGTTTCTGGCTCCTGGCTATGGTCTGGCCCAACCCTGGCTATGTTACATGCTCTTGGAGAACGAACAAATGCATCTCTAACAAGGCAGAGCAAAGCAATGTGTAAAGCAAAAGTAAAACACAGAAATGAGAAGTGAACCTGTCTCCTCAAGAAGTTCTCAGAAGTTGCAAGGCTCTGCCTTGCCCTTTCTTCTGGAGTTGAACCGTCATGAAGGAGCCTGGGCTCTCTAATCCTGGAGCAGCTGGGCAGGGGAGAGCCTCCTAAGCACCGTGGGTTGCAGTATTCATTTCAGGCAATGGCACCCCAAAGAGGGGTGGACTCTGTATCATGACCACAGGGTAGAAATTTATAGAAGAAAGCAAAGACCAACTATATCCACCTACAGTGTTCTGTTGGCAGATGGCTTGGAATGTGGTTGTGTCTGCCCAGACAGTGACTTAGGCTTACAGCTAGATGTGTGCTGAGCTGAGACTTCTGTAAACTGAATTGGATGTGAGCCTCTCTTTGGTCAGCAGTGAGACCTACATAGGGAGAAGGAGAGAGAAATGAAGAGTAACGGTCAAAGGCTCTGCAAGCATGGTTGGTTTGGATTCTTAGAACCCTAGCGGAGAGAAATTAAATTTAAACACACACACTTTCACACATAACAAATGCAGTTCTGTTGAGTGTATTGTTTGAATATCTTAATACACTACCATTTCCCTGATCTTCACTCCCCCTCCCCTTCCTCTCCTTCCTCCCTTCCTTCATAATCTTATGGAAGTTTCAATCATACACAAGATGAGATAGGATAGTGTAATGAACCATGAGGAAGAGGTCCTTTAATCACCTCTCAGGGACATTCACGAAAAAGGCCTTAAGTAGCTTAGGAAGGCTCCATTTTTGTACATAGTGAACAAGAGTAGATTCTGTGAAACAGCGTGACAAAGCTATAAAGATCTTCTAACCTGAGTCAATAAGTCTAAATCAGTAGAGTAACAATAACAATATTAGACAGTATCCTTCTCTACTTGTGTCTACTCTTTAAAAAGATTTACTTACTTATTCGAAAAGTAGAATTACAGAGAGAGAGGTAGAAAGAGAGGCAATATTCTTCCATCCCCGTTTTACTTCCCAAATGGCCACAATGGCTAAGGCAGTGCCAGGCCCAAACCAGAAACCCTTTACATCATTCAGATCTCCCATATATCAGTGGCAGAAGCCCAAGCGCTTAGGCCATACTCCGCTGCTTTCCAAGGTGCATTAGTAGGGAGCTGGATAAGAAGTAAACCAGCTGGGACTCGAACTAGTGCCTATATGGGATCTTGGTATCATAGATGGAGGCTTACCCTAATGTACCAAAATGCCATAAACATTCATAAGAATTGGAATCTAAAAGACATTGAAATATTTGTTTAGGAGAGTTTTTTTTTTTTTTTTTTGCCAATTTGGTTGTGATATAACTGAATAGTTATTTTAGTGAACAAATAATGTTGATGGATTGTATTTTTTTTTAAGATTTTATATTATTGGAAAGCTGGATATACAGAGAGGAGGAGAAACAGAGAGGAAGATCTTCCATCCAATGTTTCACTCCCCAAGTGAGCCGCAACTCGCCGGTGCGTGCCGATCCGATGCCGGGAACCAGGAACCTCTTCCGGGTCTCCCACGCGGGTGCAGGGTCCCAAAGCTTTGGGCTGTCCTCGACTGCTTTCCCAGGCCACAAGCAGGGAGCTGGATGAGAAGTGGAGCTGCCAGGATTAGAACCGGCGCCCATATGGGATCCCGGTGCGTTCAAGGCGAGGACTTTAGCAGCTAGGCTAGGCTGCCGGGCCCGGATTGTATTTTTTTGAAGATTTATTTTATTATTTTTATTGGAAAGTCAGATCTACAGAGAGAAGGAGAGACAGAGAGAAAGATCCTTCATCCAGCTGATTCACTCCTCAAGTGGCTGCAATGGCTGGAGCTAAGCCGATTTGAAGCCAGGACCCAGGAGACTCCTCTGGGTCTCCCACGAGGGTACAGGGTCCCAAGGCTTTAGGCCATCCTCAACTGTTTTCCTAGGCCACAAGCATGGAGCTGGATGGGAGCTGGATGGGAGCTGGATGGGAGGTGGGGCACCAGGACATGAACTGGTTGGTGCCCATACGGGATTCCGCCAGATGCAAGGCAAGGACTTTAGCCACTAGGCTACTACTCTGGGCCTGGATTATATTATTTATTTATGTATCCATCTATTTATTTATGAAGCAGAGAAAGAGAGAACAAGTAGACTTCCAACAAGTGTTTCATTTCCCAATTGCCTGCAGTGGTCAAAGCTGAGGCGACTGTAGCCAGGAAGTAATAACTCAATGCAAGGTAGGGATTCAATTACCTGATCTATCGTTTATTGCCTCCCCCGGTCCATAGTAGGATAAATATGGAGTTGGGAATAGAATCAGGCCTCAAACCATGTCAAATGCCTGCCTCTGGATGGATTCTCCCTGCCCCCTCAATGAGTTTTGCAGACTCAACCTCAGGACTTTTACCGCAATGCTCTATGGCGCAGTTAGAGGAAGGAAGACATATTTGAGGAGGAGGATGTTAGGACTGGGGTTAGCAGATGTCCAAGTTAAATAGGAGATTCTAGTTGTTGAATCTTCACGTTGGAGGATTCCTCATGAATGGATGCTGTGCCACCTGTGGATCTGGGTCTTAGGCAGTGGAGGACTTCTCATCTCTGCCGTTGGAGACACTTGGCATTGGTGGGCATGTCCAAATGTCTTTGGGCAGGACAGAAGATTCCCCTCTAGACAGCATGGAGCAGAAACAAGCTGTCTTGATCATGTCTCCCTCAAATTCTCAACCCTCTAGGTTCATCAGAGGAATTGAATGAATGTTTCACTGTTTGAGGTCTCAGGGTTATTCAATGTGCAGCAGTGATAAACAGGACAATCAATGTTGCTACTTAAGGGATATTAGAGAATGTTTGTATATAGCAGAGGGTGTAAGAGGGTAGAATTTGGAGGCAGATGGTCTAGAGTTAAAATCTGGTTCCACCTTGCTCTGGCTGTGTGACTGCAGGTAAACTTCTTTTCAACTTTCCCATGTGTCCGTTCCTTCATCTGAAATGGTTTGCCAATTACATATGCCTTATAGGGTTGTCGTAACTATCCAATCCCTTGATCAGATTAAAGAGTTGAGTCTCAGGGCTGGCATTGTGGTGCAGCAAGTTGTACTGTTGCCTGGAAGGCTGACATTCTGTATTAGAGTTCTGAATTGAATCCCAGCTGCTGTTCCAAGTCCCAGATGCTCCCCCACTTCTGATCCAGCTCCATGCTAACAGCCTGGAAAAAGCAGCGGAGTGTTTGGGCTCCTGCTATCTAAGTGGGAGACCCAGATGAAACTCCTATCTGCTCATTTTGGCTTGGTCCAGTCCTGGCATAGGACTGGCCATTGTGGCCATCTTGGAGGAGGGACCCAGTGAGTGAATGCGGTTGCTCTTCTTCTCTCCCCCTCTCTGTAACTTTAACTTTCCAGCCAATCAATAAATGCAACTTAAAAGAATCCCATGCAAGTCTGTGTAGCAAAGCTGGTGATGATGATGATGATGAAGAACATGGGTTAGCCTTTGCTCCCTAAAGTTCATAGGAAGCTTGGGGGATGGGGTGAGACATGTGGGGTCTGTTGCATTAGTTGTGCATCTGCCCAGCACACATTTACCCACACTACCAAGGGCATCCAGGGCCCCACATCGTTCGTAGTGATTCAGCAGGTGTTCAAAGTCACCTTGGAATTATATCTCGCATCTCTGGACCCGTCACTGTCACGTTGCTCAGAAATTGGATTCTGCAGAGTGGAAACATGTGGCTCGTTGGCAAGGCAACTGGTTCAGAGCAGGGGCATTTCCAGGCGGAGGGAACTTGCCTTTGTCAATCGGGTTAGAACCCTCATCAAAACCTGTTTGTTTGTGTTCTTTCCTGGCTCTTCAGAGACGTCAGGCGGCGAGGGAAGAGCATGCTGCACGCATGGCTGACTCCAGCTGCACTTCTCTCTTTGAGTACCCTGGCTGCTGAGCTGAGCTTGGGGCCCCCTGAGTGTAAGGGCTGCTGGGCTGGCAGTGCTGGGTTGATTAGTGTCTTTCTGTTCCTTCTTGGCACAGGGATGGTCTGGCGCCCTGTGTTCTGCTGATTTAGCTTCCAGGTGGAGGGAGCAACTTGGGAGAGGGTTTTGCCGTTCCTGGTCTCCTGCATGTAATGGCATCAATCCCCACTTAAAAAGCCAAAAGGACAGCCTTCTGAAGTATTGAGTATGCCAAATGGAAACGGATAGCATAAGGGTTAGCTACCGAACTGTTGAAATCTGTCAGCAATGCCTCCATGAAGGAAATGAAAGGAAAAAGTTGGACACTTCAGGCATGGTGGGATTTGGGAACTGATGGTAAATTCTCGGCTTAAGTTTTGGCTCTGCCATTTGCTGCCTATGGGATTTTGAGTTAAGTTAGCCTGTGTTTACGTATAGAAAGGGAATGATGAGGGGTGGAAATTTAGCCTAGCGATTAAGATGCTTGTGTCCGGGGTGGGCACAGTGGCGTAGTGAGTTAAGCCATCACTTGAGATACTTGCATTGAAGTTCTAATTGCTCTGCTTCTGATTCAACTCCTTGCTAATGCTCCTGGGACTAAGTGGGAGATGAGAGAGAGAGAGAGAGAGAGAGAGAGAGAGAGAGAGAGAGAGAGAGAGAGAGAGAGTCACCTATCTTTAGGCTCATTCCCCAGTTGGCAATGGGTAGGAAGGACTGGGCCAGACTAAAGCCAGGAGCCGGGAGTTCCCATGTGGGGACCGTCTTCTGATACTTTCTCAGGTGCATTCACAGGGAACTGGATCACAAATGGAGCAGCTGGGACTTGAACCAGCACTCATTTGTGTCATACGCGATACTGGCATCCCAGGCAGTGGCTTAACCCAGTATACTACAACACGAGCCCCACCAAGAGGTTTATAACCCAGGAATCTAGACATCAAGTTCAGCTGCTCTATAGACTAGGCAATGGTGCCTTCATAAAGGCTCCTTAACTTTGATCATCAAGGTCAGTCAAAGTTCTTTCCTTCCTTGCTTTATTACATTCAACCACTCATTCATTTATTTGACAAATATTGATCAACCAGCCACTTTGTGCCAGGCTGTCTAATCAATGAGCAAAACAATCAAACAACCATCTTTCTCAGTTTAATTCTCACGTGGAGAGGCACAAATAAAGAAAATGTGTGAGTGCTGTCTTGCAAAGCAGAGCAGAGAGGAGAGATGGGAACTTGCACAGTGGGGTCATATTTCAATTTTAAAGTCTGGGAAAGGGGGAGTGGTGGTGTGGTGTAGCGCATGGAGCCGCCATCTGGCAACACTGGCATCCTATGTAGATGTCAGTTCGAGTCCTGGCTGCTCCACTTCTGAACCAGCCCCAGATAAAGACTTGGGAAATCAGCAGAAGACAGTCCAACTACCAGTTCTCCTGCCACCCACTTACTAGTTTCAGAGTAAACTCATCTCTGGGCATTAGCCTGGCCCACCATGGTCATCTGGGGAATGAATCAGCAGATGGCAGATCTCTGTCTTTCTTTTTTTTGTCTCTCTTTTTCTGTAGCTCTGACTTTTTAAATAAACAAATCTTAAAAAAAAGAGAAAGAATAGGGCTGGAGAAAGGCTCTCCTGAGAGGGAAACGTTTGTATAAAAACATGAAAATGTGGGAAGACCCAGCGTGAGGCAGGAGGAGAGGGAGAGAAACAGGACGTCTGTCTTCAGAGACAAACAGGTCCAGCCTTGTAGGCCACTCTGAGGACTTCTATTTTCACCTTTGAGGAAGAAGAGCATCTGTGGTTGATCCGGAGCAAAACTAAGAGATAGGATCCCATTGTGCATTGAAAAACCAGAAAGACTTTTATTAAGAGAAAAGAAACACATGATACATGACCCTTGGGCACTAATTTCTTGAGCCGTAGCTATTTAATGTGTGTAAGCTGATGTGTTTGGAGAGGAGCCTACATCTGTGAAGTCATCAAACATCATCAGTATCTAGGTCATCAACTTACCTCTGATATCCGTATCCCAACCTCCCCACCCTATCTTGTTTATGTGACATATATTTTAAAAGGTACAGTCTGAGGGGGCAGGCACGTGGGCAGCAGGATAATCTGCTGCTTGGGCTGCATCTCACATCGGAGCGCTGGTTAGGATCCCAGTTATCATGCATCCTACCCAGCTTCCTACTAACATACCTGGGAAGGCAACAGATGATGGTCAAAGAAGTTGGATCCCTATGATACATGCGGGAAAGGTGAATAGTGTTATGAGCGTCTGGCTTTGGCCTAGCCAGATCCTAGCTGATGGAGGCATTTGAGGGGAGGATAGAAGATAATTCTCTCTTTCGCTCTCTCTCACTGTTTCTCTGCTTTTCAAATCAGTCCGTTGACCAAGCTTAAAGAAATGAGGTATACAATTTAATAGTTAAAATCTTTAGAGGCCAGTGCTGTGGTATAATGGATAAACCACCCATGATGCTGGTATCTCATATGGTCACTGGTTCTGGCCCCACTGTTCTACTTCTGATCCAGCTTCCTGCTAATGGCCCCAGAAAAGCAACAGAAGATGGTCAAAGTGTTTGGGTCCTTGCCACCTAGGTGGAAGACCTAGAAGCAGCTCCTAGCTCCTGGTTTTTCCTTGGCTCAGCTCTGGCTTTATGAACATCTAGGGAGTAAACCAGAGAATGCAAGCTCTGTTCCTGCCATTCTCCCACCCCATATAGCTCCACCTTTCAATAAACACACGAAAAATTAAAAAAAAAAAAGACACAGATCATAACATTTAGTTCCTAATCATTTTTTTTTTTTTTTTGGTATTAGAAAGTCAGATTTACAGAGAGGAGAGACAGAGAGAAAGATCTTCCATTCGCTAGTTCCCTCCCTAAGGGGCTACAATGGCCAGAGCTGAGCCTATCCAAAGTCAGGAGCCAGAAGCTTCTTCCAGGTCTTCCTTGCGGGCGCAGGGTCCCAAGGCTGGGCCATTCTTTACTGTTTTCCCAGGCTATAAGCAGGGAGCTAGGTAAGATTAGCCTGGATATGAACTGGTGTCCATATGGGATCCTGGCACATGCAAGGTGAGGACTTAAGCCACTAGGCTACAGTGCCAGGTCCCTAACCATTCTTAAGTGTAATGAAGTTAAGGCTGATCATAGTGACATGCAATCAGTCCCAAAACTCTTTTCAGAACTGAACTCTGTGCCTATTAACCAACAACTCCCCATTCTCTCTGGCTGCTAGCACTCTTCATTCGATTTTCTATCTCAATGACTTTACTACTTTTGGTCTTTCTTGTGAGTGGCATGATTCAGTTTTTGTCTTTTTGTGACCGGCTTATCTTACTCAGCTTCGTAGTTTCAAGATTCTTCAAGGTGGTAGCATGGGCTGCAATTTTCTTCATCTTCAAGACTGAATTATACTTCATTGTAACATATGTAATGAATGAGTGTATGTGTATGTCTGGATAATTTATCCATTCATCTGTTCATCTGTCAGTGGAGACGGGACTGGTTTCACCTTTAGGCTAATGTGAATAACGTTATTATGGATATAGGTGCCTATATAGGTTTTGGAAGTCCTGCTTTGAATTGCTTTTGAGCGTTGGAATGGCTGAGTTCCATCACCATTTAACTGTTAAGTTTTCAAAGAGCTGGCATACCGTTTTCTAGAAGAATCGCACTGTTTCACATTCCCACTAAGAAGTCCAGAGTTATAATTTCTCCAGCTCCTCTCTAATACCTGCTGCTTCCCCACCTTCCTCTCCCTCCCTGCCTTCCTTGCTTCCCTCCAGTCTCCTTATCCTAATGGGTGTAAAGTGGTTTCTCATCGTGATTTTGATTTGCATTGCCTCAATCGTTAATGATGTTGAGTGCCTTTCTGTGCTTGTTTTGTGTATCTTCTTTACAGAAAAGTCTATTAATAGTTGATATGTAGGAGTGTTTTTTTAATAGCCTGGATATTAACCTTTGATCAGATATATAACTTGCAAATGTTTTCTCCAGTTCAAGAGTTTTTTTTTTATTATTCAACAGAGTTCTTTGATGCACATGTTAAATTTTGATGTAATCCAATTTCTCTATTTTTACTTTAGTTGCCTGTGCCAATTGGATGAATCCTGACATATCTATATATGTATCTCTGTGAAATCTTCATAACAATTAAGGGAGTTCACACATCCCACACTCTACTGCTTTGCTATCTCTCCATCTTTGTTCTACTCCTCTCCTTTCTTGTTACATGACCTTGAGTGGACATTGATCTACTCTATCATTACAGAGTACGATTTTCTAGAATTCCATTTAATAGAATTATGCTGTAGCATGCACTGTTGGTGAGGGTGGGTCTGCTCCGGCTTCCTATTCGCAGCACAAGAACCTTGAGTTTCCTCCGTGCTGTACCAGTAGTTCCTTCCTTCCACGGCTGAGTGGTATTCCATCATGTCCATTCCATGCCACAGTCGCTTCACCTGATTAGTTTGGATGTTGGTCATTTTAGCTTTTCGCTACTACATACAAAGTTGAACATTGCCACAGAAGTCTTCATACAGACATCTGCTTTCTGTTCTCAGGGGCTACTGCTTAGAGGAGTGACTGGGTGGATATAAGTAAGTGTAGGTTTCATTTTTGAAGGAATTATGAAGCTATTGTCTAATGTGATAGTATCATTTTCTATTTCTACTAGTGTGAGATCATTTGTCCACATTCTTATCCATACCTGGTAAGATCAGCTCTTCTAATTTTAGTAGTTCTGGTAGCTGGATGGTTACATCGTATTGTGGTTTTAACTTGCAAGGCTTTAATGATTGTTATGTTGAGCCTCTTCTTATGTGATTCTTGGCCACCTACATCTTTGGTGAAGTGTCTTTTCAAATTGTTTGTCTTCTCTGAAAAACTAAGTTGCATAGTTTCTTATTAATGAATTTTAAGGGCTTTAAATTTTGCCTTTGCATTCAAGTTATTGTCAGACACATGGTTCGCAAATATTTTCTCCTAGCCTGTGGTTTGTCTTTTTATTATTTTAAATGTCTTTTGAAGAGTAAATCTGAATTCTGGCAAAGTCTAGTTTATTAGTTCTTTTATGGATTTGTTCTTTTATGATGTTGACCCACTTAGACCCTAAGAGAGTCCTCCTGGACGCTATTTTGGGAAGAGAGTGGAAGACGGGAAGGGTGGGAGTCAGGAGAGCAGTATAAGGCTGGTGCCAAGGCAGGCAAAATGTGATGCTGCCTTCTGTGGGATAGAGGTTCAGCAGGTGAGAGAAGAGAAGGGAGTTGGGCATACCTAAACAAAGAGCCAGTGGAATTTCTCAGGAATTGAAGGTGAGGTTAAGACAAAGAAAGCCATCAGAGAGATTCCAGGGGAAGGCGTGGGAGAAAGCAGTTGCCTTGCACCAGATAGCAGCAGTATGGGGTTGGCATGGAAGACCCAAAACCTGGTCCCTGCCATGTTGCGTTTGAGATGCCTGTTACTCATCCCACATGGACCAGATGTTTCAATCCATGGGTCTACGCTCTGTGTGATTCAGCTTCTGCTCATGCTGGGTTCTGTGTCATCCTCTGTTGTTTTTCTTCTGAATTTATATCCTTTGCCGAACGTGTCACTTCCTCTTACTGGAGCCCGTGTACGAACTGCACGAGTTCTGAGTCATGTAGGCAGTTGTTCACTTTTCCAGCTCAACTTGGATCAGCTTCATTTCTATGCCTCAATTCTGCAGACGCTCGTTGGTCTTGCAGCAGCCTGGGAGCAGGCAGCAGCTACGTGTGGAATGGCTTTCTGGTCCTGTGGGTCCTCTCAGTTTATCTGACTTTGTAATAAAAATAAAATAAATCTTAAAAAGAAAAGATTTATTGGCCACTGGAGGGGGAAAACTCACGATGCTCTAGAAGGTTCCCTTATGACTCCATCGCTGTCTCTTTATGGTGGTCTACATTTCGCCTGTGGGGATTTAGACAGATCCAGGGTGACTTAATTTCCTGTCTACTAGCTTTTGTGTCTTCACATAGCATAGAAATGAGTCTTACTGTATTTGTTGTGAATGTTTTCTCCAGAAATTTCCCCTTTGATTTGAACTATGTGAGGTTTGTTCAGTGGATGTGTACTGTTAGAATGGAAATTGTTAGATGTGCTTTGTAATTTTTTTTGGACTTGACTCATGAGGTTATCATCCCTTGTGCTTGTATTAGCAGAGTGCATACGAAAGGTGGAGTGGTGCAGAGAAGATAAGCAGGTCCACAGTGCAAGGTTGATGCAAATTTCTCAAGTGCTGTAGTGTTTTTATAATGGTATGAGAAGTTGATCTCAGTTGGGGCAGGTGTTTGGCACAGTGGAATGAAGTCACTGCATGGGAAGTTTATATCCCTTATGGAAGTTTCCTGTTTCCTCTGGTTCCAATTCAGCTTCATACTATTGCACATCCTGGGAAGCAGCAGGTGCTGTGGCCCGAGTGCTTGCATCCCTGCCACTCACAAGACAGACTTGGACTAGGTTCTAGACTTCCGGTTTTGGCCTGACCTAAGGCTTGATTCTTGTGGGCCTTGGAGGAGTGAACCAGCAGATGGAAGATCCTTGTCTGTTTCTCTGACTTTCAAACAAGATGAAAATTCAAACATATATATGTATGTTGGTACAGCCATTACACTCTCAGTACAAAACCAGTCACCCCTATAAAGAGCTGAAGCAGTTTCTTTATGGAGTTAAGGCTTTACTTTAATCTCTCCTAGCTACGTCTGTGGGTGATCTGGTCTCTTTGTTTTTGTGTATTTTCACCTTATCAGGCTTTACAGAAAAATTCAAACTTGCCTAATGGACACTGTGTAGTCTCTCCTCATTTTGTACTCTGGATGTTTCATTCAACATTGACGTTTTTTTGATTCTTTAAAGCCAAATAGATTTTTAAAGAGAGGTTTTCCACCTGCTGACTCACTCCTCCAATAGCTAGGATGACAGGCTGGATCAGATTGGATCCAGGAACCAGGAGCTTCCTCCTGGTCTCCCATGTGAGTGGAAGGAGCCCAAGCACTTGAGCCATCTTCAGTGCTTTTCTAGGCACTTTGGCAGGGAGCTGGATTGCAAGTGGAGCAGTCGGGTCTCGAACCTGCTATTCAATCCTGCTGCATGCAGGCCCAACTTTTTTTTTCTTTTAGTTGTTTTCAGGAAATTTGCTCAATTCATTCCTTGGTTATCACTCTGTTTAGTAATCTACATTTTTGTGGAAATGACTTATTTCATCAAGGATTCGTTTGTTAAAAAACAAATGTGCATGAAAGTCTCATTGGATTTGGGGGAAAAGCTCTGTTTTCTGTAAATTGTCCTATCCTCTTTCTCATTTCTAATTAAAAGCATTCCCATAATTATATTTGTCAGAGTTTTGTTTATTTTAGTAGTCTTATCAAAAAACCAGTGTTGGAACTAATTTAGCATTCTGCTGCTTTTTTGTTTTACAATTGAGTTCAGCCTTTATCTTTATTTAATGCCTCTTTTAAAATTACTTTTCCCGGGCCCTGCGGCGTGGTCTAGTGGCTAAAGTCCTCGCCTTGAACGCACCGGGATCCCATATGGACGCCGGTTCTAATCCCGGCAGCTCTGCTTCCCATCCAGCTCCCTGCTTGTGGCCTGGGAAAGCAGTCGAGGTTGGCCCAAAGCTTTGGGACCCTGTACCCACGTGGGAGAGGGTTCCCGGGTTTGGATCGGCGTGCACCGGCGCGTTGCGGCTCACTTGGGGAGTGAAACATCGGACAGAAGATCTTCCTCTCTGTCTCTCGACTCCTCTCTGTATATCCGGCTTTCCAATAATAATAAAATCTTTAAAAAAATATTTTAAAAAAATAACTTTTCCCCTTCATTTTTAAAGATTGATTTGTTTATTTGAAAGACAAGTTACCCAGGAGGGAGGGAGAGAGATAGATAGATAGTATCTTCTATTTGCTGATTCATTTCCCAGATGACCACAATGGCCAGGGCTGGATTGGTCTGAAGCTGGGAGCCAGTCCACATGGGTGCAGTGTCCCAAATACTTGTGAAATCTTTTACCAATTTCCCTAGGCTATTAGTAATAAGCTGAGTCAGAAGTGGAGCAGCCAGGACTCAACATGACACCCATATGGGCACAATGTTATGGGCAGCTTAACCTACTATGCCACAACATCAGCACCAGCTTGGATCATCCCAGTCTAAGCCAGATTCTAAAGGTAGACCCAGGTGAGCAGTCATGAGGTGGCATGTGTCGATCAAGGACCAGCAAGCACAGCATGACCTACGGCAGCCAGCTGATATGGGAAAGTGGCTATCCCCTGCTGGAAAATGTGAGTGGGTTGGTGAATCATTTCAAGAAGGAGTGACAGCAGGGTGTGGTTGCTCTCTGCCCACATGCAGCTGAAGATGGAGGGACCTTGGAAGCTGGAATATCTGCTTGGACCCAGGAGTGCTACTGGGACGAGGAGTCACAGATGAGGCAGGAATGGACCAGGACAGCTGGGGAGGACTCATGAAGTTTTATTGTTCCTCTCTTCCCAGTCTCCTACCATCTCCTTTCTCTGGCATTGCCCAAAAGCCTTTGGTAAAGGTGATTTGCAGGGGTCTAGCACCTGTGATGGACGCACAAGAGGAAAATGGACTGCCTCTAGGCTGGAGATCAGACAATGACCAGGAGACATCTTCCTTTTCAATGCAGACCAAATCCAAACAGCTGGCAATGCTGCACCTTGTTCGGCTAAAGCAGAATACCACGAACTAAGTGATTTATAAAGAACAGAAGTCTAGTGCTGGAGGCCAGTGAGGTACCAGACTAAGTCATGGGCAGTTGGCAGGGGCTTCCCAGCTGCTGCCTCACATGGCAGAGGGGACAAGGGGAAGAGGGAGTGAATCCACTCCTACAAGCTTCTTCTGCAGTGATGTAAATCCACTGAAGAGGGTGCAGCTCTCATGACCTGAACGCCTCTCTAAAGCCCTCGCCCACCTCCTGACACAGCTGTTCTGGGTCTTAAGTTTCCAACAGGTGAGTTTTGGAAGGGAGTGTGTTTATACAGTTTTGTCCACAGGAGCAGAGCAAGCCTGGGGCACTGCAGAAGTCTTTGCTATAAAACTGCTGGATCCTAGCTGGTGTCTTCATCATGATCTCCTTTCTGCTTTGTAACTGCTGAGCCATTTAAAAAACTCAAGTAAGCATCTGTCCTGGTTCTTTCCTTGGTCCGTTCTGCCTGCTTTGGCTGTTTTATCCACTGATGGGAACCTAAGCTAGACCTGTAGACAAGGCTGCACAGATCCCTGTCTGACCAGCTTGGAGTAACTCTAAATCCTTCCTTCTTCCTCATCTCCTACCCAGTTCTGTGCCCCGAAGTGTTCTGTATTATACCTCTCTTATCTGTAAAGCACCTGCACTAGCTCTGGCGTCATTATTTCTCCTCTCACTGCTATCAACTGTCATCTAGCTGGTTTTCCTTTGACCCACCATAATCTCCACATCGACATGAAAACTGTGGTTTGAGAAAATACAGCATGGATCATGTTACTCAAAGCCATAAACTCCTCAAGTTCCTCTAAGTAGGCTGGATTCTTTCCCAGCTTTTTCACGCTGGGGCCAGTGCCCGCCTCCCTTCTCATTTCATCTTCTGGCTTTTTCTACTGCTGCTGTCTGGTCTAACCGTGCCAGACCACCTTTGCTTGCCTGAGAAGGCCAGGCTGCTTCATATGCCCATCCCTGTGCGTCCTTATGATTTGTATGGAGCAGCAAGTCTTCAAGTAGGATCCCCAGTCAGCACCATCTGGGAAGTATTTGGGAAGAAAGATGCTCAGATGCCACCTTGGCGTACCAGGACTGGTACTAAACTAGTAGCCCTAGTCCTGGAGTCTGGGAATCAGGGTTTTTACAGGTCCACCAGGCAGTGTAATTGAAGGGAAGGTTGAGAACCACCACTGTAAGGAGACTCCACAGACACCTTGCATGCTACTTGATTATAGCTGTGAGCCTGGCACAGCCTTTCCTGCCAGCCCGGCAGGCTCCCTCCTCTAGGTTCCCCTAGAACTTTGCCAGTACTCACATACGGCTGTGCAAATCCAGTGTGTCTGGGCTGTGTCTCGTTCTCATTTCCCAACTTTCTAGACATGCTTAGAATACACACACATGCACACACATGCACACACACACAAATACTGGGGTGTGGCACTTAATGATGGGACTGTTCGGAAATCTTCATTGTAAGACGATTTCATAGTTGTGTGAACAGCATACCACGTGCTTTTACACATTCAGACTTATGATGTCAGCAGACAGAAGGTTCTCATAGAAATATGATGGTCTGTAGCACCTGTGGTCAATTAGAACGTGGTGGCATGGTGCATGATTGTACAGTAAAGATCTTCGTGCAAACACTGGCAAGATGCTGATAGCCAAGGGCTGATGATCAGAGCTCCCCAAAAGTTTGCAATGTCTTTGTCTTTCCTCATAAAAACTACAAGTCTCAGAAGGCCATTTTTACCAACACATTTGAGGTACAGAGTGGTGAAGGCAGCCGAGTGTCGAGCAGCCTGTGCATGGTGGAGCCATAGTGGCGATTCTAGCAGGCTGGTTGCACTGTGAGAGCTGTGTTTTGTATGTTTGGGCACAATGTGTTGCCCTCCATCGCAGTTTTAGGCTGGGCTGGTCTGGTCTGGGTGGTTGTCCTTTCTGCTTAGGAATCCCCCAGAATGGGTTCAGGTTAGGGCAGCTCTTCTGTAGGTATAATGGTCCTTCTTGGTCCTTATCCCCTCGGTCCATGGGAGGTCCTGAGTAGTCTGAAAGTGCTTACTGGAGAACCAGCAACCCCTCAACTGATCTTCCCTCCTCCCCTCCCCTCAGCCAAGCAGGTGTGAGGATCAACTTCAAGTCCTGTTTTTGAGTCATAGAGGAGTTAGATTCACTCTCAGAAGGGTTTGTGGGACTTTGTGTGACATCTCCAGCATGGTTCTGCTGGGGAAGTGGTGGGATTATGCACATCTTTGTGCCAGACCATGGCAGTTCTGAGCATCATCTTGCTTCCGTTCGGCTCCTTAAAGCAGGGGATTCTGGGATGGCTCCCTGTGAAGGGTCCCAGTAGATCCCCACACTGGGTGCAGCCTGATCTCTCTCTTGCGAAGGTGTGGGAGAGGCATAGGACTGACTTCCAGGAAACTCTTAGGAGGGTGACAGGGAAGAGCTATGGCACACAGACACACACGACGAATTGGGGCGAGGCATGATTTTGTATATTAGCATACAGTAATTAGCGTAGATTTAAGTGCCAAATTGAGTGATTCTAACAATTAGAGAACAGGGCACATGTTGTAAGATGTGGGTTACGTGTTATGAATAGGAAGTATGAAATGAGTTAGAGAAAGCAGATACATGAAAGCCAGGGTGGAGAGGGAAGGTTTCTGGGAGGAGTGAGATTTGATCTTGGTAGTATGGGAAAATGAGAATAAAATAAAAACAAAAACATGGAGTTTGACCATGTGTTAGGCCCTCCCCTGAATGCTTTTCATGAATTCATTTGATTTTCACATCAATCTGATGAGATGCGTCTTATTAAGATTCTCATTTCACAGGTAAAGAAATTTGGTACAAAAAAGATTAGGAATTGTTTACAGAGGAACAAGTGTGGTGGTATAGCAAGCTAATGCTCTACCTGCAGGACCTGCATACCATATGGGGTCATGTCCAGGCTTCTCCACTACCCAACCAGTTCTCTGCTTATGGTCAGGAAAATAGCAAGTGATGGATCAAGGTCTTGGGTTCCTGCACCCACATGGGAAACCCAGAAGAAGCTCCTGGCTCCTAGTTTTGGATAAGCTCAGCTCTGGGCATTGTGGTCATCTGGGGAATGAATCAGGTGGAGGGAAGACCTTTCTCTTTAACGCTCCATCTCTCTCTATCTGGCTTTCAAATAAAAAATAAATACATCTTTTAAAAATAATTATTCATAGAAACATACAAGGGAAAGCTTGCATTTGAACCCACAGTCATGCAGCCATAATGCTTAACTAAGTACAGAAATGGAATTTGTTCTTTCAGAACACTTGGCAGCCCCACTGTGTGGGTTGAGGGAAGGTGGGCTAGAGCCAAGCTATGGGCAGTAGGACACAAGGCCAGAGGCAGTCCAAGAGATGAATCCAATGGGGCGTTTGTCATCGGGTACCAGGTAGATCATCCACCCGGGTGTCCATTTGCAGAAGCTTAACAGAGAGGTAGGAAACAAGCACTAGTTGCAGTGGGAAATGGGAAATAGTTGGCCTTAGGGTGGGGGTTTCACAGCCTCCCCCACTGTCTTCCATAATGACCTTCCTTTCCAGGTTCTTGGCCCTAATCAGTCATGTGTACTGTTTTTTTTTCTCCCCCAAGACTCTGATTCTGGAAAATTTCAACTTAATTTGGTGAAAGACATTCCTGAAGGCCTTTAGTGTCTCCTGAAAATTCACAGTGTGGCCTGTGCTTTTCAAACTGTTGGGTAAGAGTCAAGGGCAGGCTCAGGCAGGGAGGAAACAGGAAATCCAACCGAGGAAGCCAATTCAGGCAGGGAGAAAGGAAGCCATTGCTGTAATGATGCCTTCCTGAATTCCTATTTGTAGTGTGCAATGACAGCTTTGCTGCCACACGGACCCACCTGTGGCTCAGACAGGACAATTGAGAGTGTCTACCTGTGTGTATTCACTTGAGACCTCTTTTTGAGTCCTATCAGACGAATACATTTTGTTCTTCTGCTGGATTCTGCTCTCTGGGGCTGCTTCAAAAGTGATACATTTTAAAATTATTTCCTTGCTCATTTTGAAATTTATCTGAGAGAGAAAGAGCAAGAGCGAGAGAGAGTACATCTATCTGTTGGTTCACTCCCCAAATGCGGGCAGCAATGAGGGCTGAGTCAGGTCAAAGCCAGGAGCCCAGAACTCAATCCAGGTGGCCCAAATGGGAGTAGGCTTGAGTCATCAGCTACTGCCTCCTGGAGTGTGTGTTAGTACAAAGATAGAATTGAAAGGCAATACTTGAGCCCAGGTATTCTGCTATGCAGCGCAGGTGTCCCAAGAAATGTCTTATCCACTGCATCAAATGCCCGCCCCTGCCTCCAACACCTTGGTAAACCCTAAATCTTCGCATTGTCTTTGCTTATGTCCAAGCTTAATGACCCTGCATCCCATCACTTCAGGATTTTGGATGAAGCCGTAAACTAATTCCAGCTAAGATGGGATAGTTTGATAAAGTAACTCACTTCACAGATTTGCATTTTAATGGAGGCTCTCAGTGCTTCCACACAGAAGGGTTATAATTTCAGGCACCCTGGTAAGCAGGTTGAGAAAATATTTTTCTCTGGAGGAGCCTTTTAGTGCTCCTTCAATCTTATCACATTGCTCTGTAGACAGTGTTGACTGACTACCGGCTGATTTTTGTCACGTTCCAAGCCGGAAACCTCCCGGGGAGAGGGTGAGATGACAACCACATGGGCCCTGTTTTCTTAAGCGTATTGGCAGGAGAAGAAAGGAAACTCATTCAGAGGAGCTGGACTCAGGTGTGCAAAGGAAAACAAATAACCATCCCACTCCTCTGTCCCCTGATACAACATCCATCGGCATGCGTTGCGGAATTAGGCTCTTCCCCGTAGAAGACAACACTGGCTTTTTTTTTTGCGGAGTTGTAGCAACAGCTCTGTCTCTTCCCTACTGTTTGACATTTTCTGTGCTTGTTGTTAAATCTTTGACAGGAGCATTAGCTGGGCTAAAGAATAATAGTGTTGTAAGAAAGCTGATAATGGCCTAGGAAAAAAAAAGTATGTATAATACATACCTTGACATTGAATCGCTGAATACTTTAATAACTAATGCACACAAACGGAGGCCTTTTGTGTTGACAGAAAATGTAAGCTCTACCTTTCTTCTCGTTGAGAAGCACAAAGAACAGGAGAGGAGAATAGATGGAAGAAGATTCAAATATTTTCCTTTGGGGACTTTGATGTGCCAATGTGCTGTACACCAAGGGTTTTTTTTTTTAAAACTTCCTTAAGTGTTAATGAGAGAATGAGAGCAAGAGACACAGGAGATAGAGTGGGTGATGCATTTCTGGGTGTTTTCCAGCTGCCGGTTCCAGATGTGAGAATCTTACTCTAGCCTCAGGGACCCCGTCGACTTGTTTATAGAGAGCCAAAGGGACCATAACCGCAGTGGCTGAGAGCAGCCTGTGGTGCCAGAATGGGCTCAAATGGCCTCAATTGTAGCATTTCTGGGTGGACCTACTGGCAGAGCCTGTAAGGCGGAAAACGAACACAAGCAATGAAAAGTAGTCAGATGTGTGAAGCAGGTCTCAGTGACTCCAGCAATTTATTTTTTTTTGGCTTATATTCTTGGGGCAAGACAAACAAACAAACAAAAAACCCAAAAAGACAAAAAACTGAACACATTTCTGTTGTGAAGATACTCCTCTTGTGGGTTCGCACAGTGGTGTAGTAGGCTGATCCTCTGCCGATAAGTACTGGCACCCCATATAGGTGCTGACTCATGTCTTGGTTGCTCCATTTCCCATCCATTTCCCTGATTATGGCCTGGGGAAGCAGCAGAGGATGGCCCAATTATTTGGGCCCCTAGAAGAGGGTCCTGGCTTCCAGCTTTGGACCAGACCAGCTCTGGACGTTATGGTCATTTGGTGAGTGAGCTAATGGGTGGAAGATCTCTCTTTCTATTCTCTTTCTGTATTTCTGCCTTCCAAAAATAAATAAATAAATAAATAAATAAATAAATAAATAAATAAATAAATAAATAAATAAATAAATCAACCTTTAAAGTTGTTCTTACTATTACCAAAATCTCAGTCTCTATCCATGGGACTGAATCCAATAAAGTGGGCAAGACTCGAGAATAAAAGAAAGTTTCTTTCATTGAGAGATGAGGAGGTAGCAGACTCAGGGCTCCAGAACTAGCATCCTGCTGAGTGAGGCTGTTTTGGGATGTTAAGGAGGCTACACGGAAGGAAGGGGACCAGGAATAAGGGTAGGAAATTGCATGTGGGCCTCCAACAGGTTATGGGAGTGATTCAATGTGGGGAGCGGGGTGCTGAAGCCGCTCCCCGGAATAGGAAAGGATGGCAGCTGGCCAGGGCCAGGAGGCGGGGTTGGTCTCACCAGCAGGTAAATAGGAAGTCACAGGGATAGGCTGATGCCCTCGCTGCAATTATGTCATTGCTACTGGCCTATCAGGTAGCGCCAAGTGGACCCACAGGGAGAAGTGATTGCTGGAGAATGGTATAAAAACAGCTGCTAGATCTTCAGGGAGAAAAGCTCAGGTGTACAAGCAGAGAGGGGTACAAAAGCAATAAGGCCTACGGGGAGAAGAACGAGGAGAAAAGCAGCAGAGAGAGGGCTAGAAAAGCAGCAGAGAAAAGCTAAGACCTTCGGGGAGAAAAGCTAAGACCTACAGGGAAAGAAGCAGCAGAGAAAGAGTATAAAAGCAGCCGCTTTTGGCAATAAGGGGTCCGGTTGCGGTTCAGGCTTTCCCCAGACCCTCAAGAGTGTGTCTCATAGGTAGTGTCACTGCTGGTCGGGGACAATTCGAAGCACAGTGGATCAACGGGCAGTATGTTCAGCTTGCATCCAAGTTTCTGGTTGGTTAGCAATGCTGTCCTCTTAGAATTTTTATGATGGCCAAGTTGGCCTTACTGTGTGTGTGTTTTTTTTTAACCTGGGGCTGGAATTTCCCTACCCAGACCTGAAAGTCGCTTAAACAACCCTGAGCTAGGAGCTCGGGAGCTGATGATGGGGTTTGGATTCACCACTGCAGGGACAGAGGAGAAAGTCAAAGCGCCTTTATGTCTTTCAAGCTTTCTTTACTAAAGTTGTGACTGCCCTATTTCCTTCCTTTCATCTTTCAGGCACTTCTTGAAATGCCTCTTATAGGATGATGGTGATTTGCCAGCTTCCTGACATGGAACTCTGATTCCAAACATGCCTAGTTGTCTCCTGCAAATATACTTCACCTAAATTAGCAGTGGATCCTGTTTGGCTGTGCTTCTGGCTACAAGGGCTGGAAAGCAAGACTCACAGTGGCCTGGATAATGGCATTTCTTTATCATCTCACCTAAGGAGAAGTCTGCTGTCAGGAGTTCTTCCGTGGGAGTTGTGACTCTAAAGACACTATGAAGACTGGACTCTTTCTCATTTCCTGCTTTGCCATTTCTGATTATGGGCATTTGGACTTCATGATTAAAACCTCTTAGTCACCAAGTGGCTGCTGTTGCTCTCCGCATTCAAGGAAGGAAACAGATGTCTGAGTGACAGCAAAGACCTTCTTTTCATCAGGTAGGGAAATACTATTTTGTAGGGGTACATGAGCAGGGTAGCATGCACTTTCTCTTTTCTCTCAGATTTATGCTTTTATTTGAGAGAGAGAGAGAGAGAAAGGAGAGAGAGAAAGAGAGAGAGAGAGAGAGAGAGAGAGAGAGAGAGAGAGATCTTTTAACCACTGGTTCACTCTCCAGATGGCCACAATGGCTAACAGCGGGTCATGCCAAAGCTAGGAACTAGGAACTTCATCCAGTTGTCCCATGCAGGCTGCAGTAGCCCAAGCACTTGGACCATCCTCTACTGCTTTCTCATGCCATTATCAGGAAGCTGGATTCGAAGTAGAGCAGGCAACACCCAAGAATTGACACCCATAGGGGGTGCTGGTGCTGCAGACAGAGGCTTTACCCACTATGCTCAGCACCCAACTCTCATTTTGAAGCTGAGGAAGTAAGTTACGACGCTTGCTAGTGATCAGAAAGCTGTAGAGTGGCATCACAGACTTGAATTCCATCCTCTCTTCTCCGATGCTTCTGTTCTTGCTGGCCTATCACCCCTACCAAGGAAGGACTCAAAATTATTTCATGTGATGCTGCCACAATTTTAGAGTCAATTCCACACCTGGAACCTATGGCTTATTGGCATATCCCTCACTCCTTTCCTTATCAGAACATTTATCTGAATGGAAGATTTTCCATGAGATTCATCAGACCATTCCTACAGCTTCTTGCACAAGTGCATTGGTCCACAGAATCGGCTGTCATGGTTCACTACAGGGTAGCAAGATGGAAAAGAGTATAGCCTTAATTAGTCCTAGATCTGAACATTTACATATTAGGGTTCACCATTTTGTGGAAGCTTCTGTGAAATGAGGTTATTAAGAAACTTCTTAATGGTAGACGTGTGGAACTTTCCACCTGTAAGGGGAAAGGGGAAAGCGTACCAAGATTCCATTCATCAGCCAGACTTCTTGGAATTCTCATGCAGGTACTGCTCTGGATGGTGCAACAGGAAGGATGAAGAAGGGTTTTTGGTGGTAGAAGAGGGGAAATTCTTTTTAACAGGGTGCTACATGTTGCGAAATCTACAACATTCAAGGAATATGCAAAACCCAGTAGTTCTGTGGCGGGAAGAACTTATTTCTGAATTGGGGTCAGGAGAGTGCTTCAAACTCAGGTTATGCCCTTTGCGTAGGGTTCCATGGTGAGTAGAAACTTTAAAAGGGAACACAGGGGATGGACTTTCTGTGTCTGTGTAAACACATGCAGTGTCCTGGGGGAGGAGTATGATTCAGTCTTGTGTGTAGAGGCAATCCTAATTGTGATATGGAACTAGATGGAAGGTTGGAAACAGCAGTGGAGAGGTGGCTGGTCCAGCAGAGAGCTTATTTGATAAGTTAGTTTGTACATTATCCCACAGGCAATAGGACATGGTGAAGAGTTTTCAGCAGGTTGTTAACTGGCTCAAGTAGAAGACACCTTGCATGGGGACCATTCTGTAGGTAGGGACTGGTTAGGGCTACTGCAATAGCTTTTATAAGACAGATTTCCTTTCAGTTAGATAAAGGGGATACGGAAGAGGAGAAGAAGACAACAAGGTCTTAGAGGGCAAGCTGACAGGATGGCTGATTGGATATACACAGTGGAGAAGAAGGAAGAATTGAGAACAATCCCTAGGCTTCACATAGAGGGTGCAGAACTATAAGAAGAAATTTTCTGTCATGTTTGGCAAGGGACGCAACATATTTAATGATGCTGGCCCTTGATTTGAAATTTTCTGATGGTTAAGAGAGACCTCCCTAGGGCACCGGACTGACAGTCATCATTCTGATGTCACTGTATTGATTGTTCCTGTTCAGTAATGAGTGACTCGAAGCTGTAAGCCAGGAATACTCAAAAAGTACATTTGTTGGCTTTTAGTGCCTAAGAAAGCCACCCCAAGCATAGGGTCTTAAGACAACAAGAAATGGTTGTACCTTGTGGTTCTGTGGCTTGAGTGGTCCTTCAAATGGGCTAGGCCAGCCAAGGCCAGACGACCTGGGATGGTCACTTTCATAGTCAGAAAGACATGGCCACATGGTCTCAGCATCCAACATGTTGGTCTGGGCTCCCTCACACACAGATGGCTATAGGAATCCCAAGAGAGATGAAATATGGAAGAAGAAATTCAGTGCCCAATCAATCCGCCAGTCTCTGTCACATCTGCTATGTGCCATTTATCAGAGTCACCTGACAAGCCAGAATCAGCAGGGTCGAAGGGATTTTGATTCAGAAAAGTAAATTCTTGGGTGTGGTGGCTATATTCTCTCAGATGTTCCCCTACAGGGACCTAGCAGGTGGAAAGCTGGCTTGCTACATGCTTTTACTAAGCGATTTAGAGAAGGTTAGAGAGGCAGAAAACCAACTCAAGGTCACACTTACCGAATGAATGAGCTGTCACTCAACCTTGCTGTGTCTGGTTACAAAGTTAGTGCTTGATCATATTCTCACCGCTTTGGCCTAATTGGGACAAGCTCTTTACACCCTCCTACCCTCATACTTCACAAAGGACCATTTTTGCTGGGGCTGAAATGAACACTTAAGCTGAAAGAGTAGAAGAGATCCTTTAAAACTGTGGGGATGGGGTGAGGTGCTTGTATTTTACCATTTGTTCTTGATTATGACTGAGGTTAATTGTTTATCTTACGGCTGGTTAGGGATGTGGGGACATTAAATACTGTTCACACACTCTGGGGTTTGGCGCATTTGGCTTGGGATGACTCATAGGCAGCGTTAAGCTGGCTCCTCAAAGGTGTTTATTTTTCCCTCATTAAATCTTTGTAACAGCTTTCTGCAAAGGATGATTTCTTCCTCCAGGTACACCAGAGATTGTGTTGATGCAACCTCACCCACCACGAGTCTCTTTGGCATGGTTAGCTCCCGGTGGAGACTGTGTGGGGGATTTTTTATTGCCTAACATAGTGTGACATGTGAGGGTCACCCTGAGGCTGTGGGGAATTCCTCCCTCTCACAGTCACTCATTTCTTTGCCTTTGAAAATGTGAGAGGTCTGGACTAGGAAATGAGTAGGTCTGCATCCACCTGCAGGGGTTCACGGATCGTGCCTTGTAGTTCTTACTTGGGATGTCGCAGGAGAAGGTCAAAGGTTTGAGCTGGTTATACAGTGCTGTGTGTGGTTCTGACCCTGAACACCTTTTGAGCCTCATTTCCTACTATTCTCCTTCATGGCGAAGCTGTGACACTAGCTGTTTCCTAAAAACCTAAGTGCTCTTAAGCTGTCATAACTTTGCACCTGAATTCCCTCTTCCCCCAAGACACTGTTCCCAAAGTGAGGCTTTCTTCCTTTATCCTCCCAATCCCAGCACCAGCCCCAGAGTGGCCAGCCTCTGGGAAACCGTTCTTAGTGTGCCCCACCCCACTTAGACCCCAACAATGCTGGAAGCTCTGGCCCCTACCCTCTGTGTCCTGTGCGCATCTTTAGGGGACAAAGTTCACCCTGTCAGGTGATTTTGTGTCATGTCCTTGGATTGGGAAATTTTTTGGAGAGTCGACTTGCTTGGGTCTCTTTCTAGGTATCAATGTGCTTGGTACCTCCAGATGCTCAATGCATGAGATATTGAACAGCAGCCCCTCTTATATCTTTCAGCCTTTTTTTGGAGAGCAATGTAAGATGTATTCCACAACACAGGGAGGAGGAGGAATTGTAATGGGCACTTCTCACTAAGCCCCGGGTATTCTGACTTTACATTTGCTAGAAAGATGGGACACTTTCCAACTTTTGGATACCCATGATCCAAGCACAGGAGAGTTCCAGTCTCTCATTTCCAACTTTTCACTAACTTCTAGTCTGTGGTGACTTGAGGTACTAGAAACGGTTATGTCTTAGTGTTTGTGAAAGATAATAAATGGTAGCTCTAGTCTCTGAGCCCTGAGAAGAGCTAAGGGGTATTCCAATCAGAGTGTAACTGGTGGAAGGCGAATCAGAAGGCAGGGGAAAGACACAGAAAAACTTCACGGAAACCACAGGGAGCTTCCAAGCTTGGATGATGGGAATGGTGGGTGGACATGCCTTTTGCAAAAGTGCCCAACAAAGGAGGAGAACTGGGGAGAGCAGGAAAGATGAAAAATGTTTGAACGTGCTGAGCTCAAGGGGGTTGTGCAATTCTAAGCTTCAGGCGGGGGGTGGGCTGGAGGGCAATGATCCTATTAAGGTTTGGCTTACAGAAGTTGAAAGACATTGGGATTTCCAGGAGTGAATATTAGCAAATAGGGAGAAGGTGGTGAGTAGATATGTATTAGTCTATTTTGGGAGGCTATACCAAAATACCTGAGATGGAATAACCTATGGAGAGATTTATTAATGGGGAGCTGGCACTGTGGCTTACAGGCTAATCCTCCACCCTATGGCATCAGCATCTCGCATGGGTATCAGTTCATGTCCTGGCAATTCACGTTTGATCCAGTTCTCTGCTTATGGCCTGGAAAACGGGTGGAGGACAGTCCAGGTCCTTGGGCCCTTGCATATGTGTAGGAGACCTGGCAGAGGCTCCTGGCTCCTGGCTTTGGATCAGCTCAGCTCTGGCTGGTGCAGTCACTTGGGGACTGAGCCAATGGCTAGAAGATCTCTTTCTCTCTCTCATTTTCTCTTCTTTTCTCTGTAAATCTGCCTCTTGAATAAAAATAAGTGAAACAGAGATGTATTTGGCTCATGATGCTGGTAACCAAGGAGTCCAAACAGCCTGGTACCAGTGTCCTTGTGAGGGTTTCTCAGATATGTCATGACCTAATGGAGAAGCAGAAAATGGAAAAGTCCTGCTCTGGAGGGGCCAGGCACACAAGGATTCATAATAAGCTTGGTTTATAATAAGCTGCCCTAACAGGAACTGGCTCTCTCCTTGAAGACTCAATTCACTCTGAACGTAGAATGAACCCATGCTTGGAGGTACAACCCCCATTAGCTCACTAACTTCCAGTAGATACCAGGGACCGGGATTTCCACAACTGAATCTTTCAGGAAAGCACTCAGGGAATAATGTTGGGTACTCAGAGAATCTCTCTCTTTTTTTTTCTTTTAAGATTTAGTTGAGAAGCAGAGTTACACAGAGAGAAAGAAAGACACACACACACACACACACCCCCCTTTCATCTGATGGTTCACTCCCCAAAGGGCTGCAACAGAGAATGAACCAGCAGGTGGGAGACCTCTGTTTGCTTTTCAAATAAAATATGTAAATACATAAAAAGAAAAATTCGTGAGAATTCATTTTGCCAAATGTTTCTAGCTGTTCTTTTTCATTTTATTTGAAAAGCTTAGAGAGAGACAGGACAGAGGGAAAGTGACTCAGACGTAAAGAATCTATCTGCTGGTTCATTCTCCAAATGCTTGCACCAGCCAGGGCTGGATCAGGCTGAAGCTGGTATCCCAGCACTCCACTGGGATTTCCTACCTGTGTGACCAGGACACAAATGACTTGAGTTCCCACAGTATGTATTAGCAGGAATCTGGACTGGAAATGGGGTAGCTGGGATTCAAATCAGCTACTCTGATATGTGCTATGGTGATCCCAAAAGGCATATGGAGCTGCTGAACCCACCACCTGCCCCGTTTATTCATTTATCCATGAAGGTAAACTCTACGCCAATTATATCAATTCACAAAGCTGTGTGACTGTTACTGCTCTCATTTCCATAACTTTTTCATCATCCCCAATGAAGTCCTGTGCCTGGTAAATAATTGCTTCTATTCTACTTTCCTCCCGGTACCCGTCTGCAGAATTGCATAGTACTTGTTCTTTTGTGTCTGGTTTACTTCACTTAGCATATCCTTAGAAATCCTTTACAGTTTTTTGGAATTTGGCTGCTCCCACGGCTTGGATACAGATTTCTGGAATATGTGACATAATTCTCCAGTTATTTTTCTCAGAGGCTTTTGCTCTGCCCATTCTTACAATGTTGAAAAAAAGAAGTTTCTCTCCAAAGAATTGTAGTTAGTCTCCATCTTACTCATTTCAAGTCCAACCTCCCGTGGCAACAGTTGTGAGAAGGGAGTCTTGGGGGGGTGTTTTAGTGTTTATTAAAAGCCTCCTAGGGGGTGATGGTGGCAGATAATGGTACTGACTCACTAGCGAGGTGCCCTCCTGGGCATGTAGGGGCACTAGAACTCCTCTGTGTGACAGGTGACCTGAGCTCATCTCTCCTGAGCAGTCATGACTCTCATTGCCTGAACACCTGTCACCTGTCAAAACATTTCTTCATTTTAACAGCTCTAATAAAAAGTTTTACAAGCCCCATTTTTTTAAAACTGTGATATTCAACAGACATGATGTGACTCTGCCAAACTACTATAAAAGTTTCTCAATCCTTTTTTCCCATCTCTGGAATGATCTTGGTGGAGCCCAGTAGCATGGGGCTCTCCCATAATCATATCCTAAGTAGCCCCGTTGCAGGGAGCTGCACTCATGGGGATGGTTGCTAGGAAGCTCACTCACTTCATTAGTTTTCTTGGAAAGCTATGTTCTCTCAGTAATATGTTTCCACGTACTGACTCTCCGTCCCCTCATGCTAGGGGAGAACCTTGATTTTCCCGATCGAATCTCAGACTCCTCCCCAGCTTCCCAGTGAGAAGCTTTTCCTCCAGCTGGTCTGCATCACACTCATGTCAGGAACTCCAACGTGAAACCACAAAATGTCATGGGCTGCGATTCTTATCTGGAGCTTTCCAGCTGTCTTAACAGCTGGTTTTCTTAAGGCAATGAGCAGGGCTTCCTTGTGTTCCACTCCGAGGACGAATCATCATTGTCCCTCCTGAGACAATCCTCTTACCTTTTTGAGCTACGTGACATAGATCAGCACCAGAGCACCAGCTCCTAGCCTCTTCTAGATGTGTCTTTTTAAAATTTACATTTTCAAATGATTTATTTTCGTGTTTGGAAAGGAGGGAGGGAGAGAAATACAGAGATAAAGGAGATAAAGATCCCGTCTCCATTGGTTTACTGCCCAAATGCCACATCAGCGAAGACTGAGCTGAAGTAAGGGGCTACAAACTCACTCATGATCTCCCACATGAGTAGCAGAGACATGGCTACTTGAGCCATCACGGATGCTTCCCAGGGTCTGCATAAGTGGGGAACTGGAGTCAAGAGCTGGAGTCAGCGCTGGATGGACACTTAGGCCATCCTATGTGGGATGCAGGCACCCTCCCTGGCATTCCACCTGCGAGGCTAAATGCCTGCTCCAATACTATTTAAATCCACGAAGAATTTATGATGTGGATAGCATTGATGTTTTTAGCAATTCTGTAAGTTAATGTGCTGTTGATTCTTACACGACAAGATAGAATTAAGAGAAGCCGGGATGACGAAAGTCCTACAAAGAGTCCAATGTTTTGGATCCATATCTCTGCATGTAGACTCATGGACATCAGAGAGCCCCGTGATGTTGCATGAAATCTTAGTGTGGCAGTGTAGACTGGAGTCTAGTAACTTACTTTATCATTTGGATTCTATGTGAGTTTGGACAGGCACTTACCCTCTCAGTGTCCCTTGGATTAAAGATTTTAGTAGGCTATATAAAGTGCTTGGCATCTGGTACATCTGGTATATGCCAGCACTCATAGGCTGATTTCCTTCTCCTGGGGGGTTTCTATACCAAGGTCCAGAAAGCGGTTTTTGAATAGTCAGGTTACAGGTGGGATGCACAGTCAATTGCCTCACAGTAGTGGTTGAGAACAGTTTGATACTGCCTGTTGTTGCGTGCATTTTTTTTTTTTTTGAGAGTCCACAGTCCTCCTCTTTTTAAAGAGATTGTGTTTGGTAGCAATCAACAGGCTTTTAGGGTAATGGCTCTTTAATCCCATTCAAGCATATTCTGCACTCACAATACAAATGCAAATGGACTATCACGTTTTACCTGTTAGCTGGGTAAGGATCAAGAGTTTGAGACCAGGCTGGGGATAGAATGGTTTGGGACAGTAGGCTACTAGGCTAAGAGGAAAACCAGAAGAGCATTTACAGGGAGCAACTTAGCCATGTTTATCAAAAGCACAAATGGGGCCCTGTGGCGTGGCCTAGCGGCTAAAGTCCTCACCTTGAATGCCCCGGGATCCCATATGGGCACCGGTTCTAATCCCGGCAGCTCCACTTCCCATCCAGCTCCCTGCTTGTGGCCTGGGAAAGCAGTTGAGGATGGCCCAAAGCTTTGGGACACTGCACCCGTGTGGGAGACCCGGAAGAGGTTCCTGGCTCCCGGCTTCGGATTGGCGCGCACCGGCCCGTTGTGGCTCACTTGGGGAGTTAAACATCGGATGGAAGATCTTTCTCTCTGCCTCTCCTCCTCTCTGTATATCCGGCTTTCCAATAATAATAAAAATCTTTAAAAAAAACCCCACAAATGTATATTTCCATTTCCAGAAGTATATTTATACTTGCTCGTAGGTAAAATAAAATGCTTGCTGATACAATATGCTCTTCATCATATGCATGTTCAAGATAGATTAAACTCATTTATCTTCATTTGAAAGGTAGAGAGGCAGACAGAGATTTTTTGGTTCCCTTCTCAAATGCCCACAACAGGTGGAGCTGGGTCAGGTGGGAATCAGGGGCCAGGAACTCTATCCAGGTCTTCCATGGGGGTGCAAACATCCAAGGATTTGGGCCGTCTTCCACTGCTTTTCCAGGCACCCTTGCAGTGCCTGGGTCAGAAATGGGGCAGCTGAAACTTGAACTGGTGCCCATATGGGATGCTTGTGTTGCAGGAAGCAGACTAACCAGCTGAATCACAACACTGGCTCCAGTTCTGATTTTTTAATAACACAAAAATTTTATTATTTGAGGATGAGCATGTGCCTGTGTGCACACTCACATACATGGTATGAGTTTTAAGTCTAGAAGGACACATTCCAAAAGGTGACTTTATTTGGCTACTGAAATTACTAATTTTTGTTTGCTTATTGTTATTTCCTATGATAAACAATGAATATATATTTTTTTAAATTGTCAGTAATACTGATCTATATTCACAAATTCTCCTTTCCAATGACGTAGGCATTATCTTCTCCTATACACTATTGTAGGTACCTTCTTGCCATTGATCATCAGGTAATGTGGCCCCAGTGTTCTTGCTGACATCATCTGTGAGCATCCAGAACATTCACAGGGAAGATGGGGGGACAGTGATCCACAGACTTCCCATCCTCATTGCCAAGTGTGTTCCACCACATGCTCAGTGGGGAGCGACCCACTTCTCCTTCCTTCCTTTGCTTGCTCTTTTGACATTTGCTGATGGGGCCAGGCTCTGTCCCAGGTGCTGAGATGCCAAGAGCAATCAAGCAGACCCAACTGCACCTCATCTCCTGAGGCAGAGTGCTATCAGGATACCCATCTACAGAAAAGGTCAAGTATGATGCCACATTCCTGCAATCACTGTGGCCCGTTTGGTGAGTTTCCACAGTTAAACATTTCTGGTCAACCCTATGTATGTATGTGTGTGTATGTTTAAGCATATGGATGAATGTTTTCTATGTAGCATAAATACTGTATCTGCTGTGTAAGTTTTACACGTTCTGTATGTCTCACATATCTGCATACACTCTGTATCCAGTCCTTAAAATGTATCTTCACGGGGAGAGCATTTGGTGCAGCAGTTAAGATGCCCCCGAGGGAGGCAGTGTGGTGGCACAGCAGGCCAATTCTCCACCCATACAGGTGCTGTTCCACTTCTGATCCAGCTCCCTGCTTAGGGCCTTGGAAAGCAGCGGAATGTATCTTCCCAAATGGCTACAACAACTGGGGCCTGAAACTCCATCTGGATCTCCTACATAGATGGCAGGAACCCAGGCTTGGGCCAGCTTCTGCTGCCTTCTCAGGAGTGTAGCAGGGAGTTGGATTGGAAACCAAGCAGACAGGACTTGAACTGGTACTGTAATATGGGATGCTGGCATTGCAGAAGCAGCTTAATGTGCTGTGTCTCATTGCTGGTCCCTAGACTGTCACTTGATGTAAACAGTGTCTTAATTTAGCCCAAATTCCTTGGAAGCTAGCGTCAGGGCTGAGGAAGTAGTTGGTGTTCAGTAAATTCAGGTGGATAGCTTGAAAGCAAGAAGGTCTTCCTCATGCTCTGCCTTACTTGGTTCTCTCTTCTACTCTCGTGTTTCCACGGGGTGATCTTAGATGTATTGCCCATGGCTCTTCTCTGCCCTACATCAGTTCCTTTTGTGGCAGCAAAGGGATCTGTCTGAGTGGCAGCTTGGGAAGAGTCAGCTGGATATGGCCATCTAAGCACAACCTTCCTGAATCCTTTGGAGATGAGTCTCCTGGGAAGGACTCCTTTATTGTCCCACACCCTAAGCCTTCATTTGTCCACCCCACTTCCTACTGCTACAGCCCAGTGCGACCTGGGATTGAAGGAGTCATCTGACCCCCGGTTTGGGGTTCCGAGGAGAACCCATGAATCTCTTGGTCTATTCTGCTGTCTTAGTTTGGTTTCTGTTGCTGATAGCACAACATGGCAGATCGGTCTTTCTTGGCTCATGGCTCTGGGCCAAGGTCAAGGGAGTGCCTCTGGTGATGACTTGCTTGCTGACCAAGTCCCTAGGTGGCATGAAATGTCACACTCAGAGAGTGCAAGAGAGAGCTAGCCAAATTGGCCTGTGGAAAAGGCTTGCCTTTGAAGTGACTCTGTAAGCCTGGTTCAGCTCAGCTATCCAAGGACATGGCATGACCAGATTGATCCACTCATGAAGGCAGAATCCTGATCATGTTTTAAAATGAAGATTCAATATAGGGGAATAAGAAAATCTCATAGCCCATCAGAGGGTCTGCCTTCCAAGCTGCTTC
Source organism: Ochotona princeps (assembly GCF_030435755.1). Taxonomy (NCBI): domain Eukaryota; kingdom Metazoa; phylum Chordata; class Mammalia; order Lagomorpha; family Ochotonidae; genus Ochotona; species Ochotona princeps. The sequence goes on along the minus strand of NC_080855.1, from coordinate 29,933,249 downwards.
GCCCAGGAATACAGGTGAACATTTAGGTCCCATCTTATCATTCAATTTGTTTCTCTACCTATATGGCTGGGGAAGGAAGCTATTATTTTTGGATGCCTCCTTGGCAATCCCAACAAATGTCTTGAGCATCATCCCAATGTCACTGATACAGGAATCGAGGCTCTGCGTTATCCAGTGATGGGACTATGGTCTAAGGGTTCCCAGGCCCCAGCCTTAGGTCCTCTCACTGCTCCAATGAGGTAGCTCTGTTTTCTCCATGTGAAGTGTTTTGTGAGTTTCCCTCCTGCTGTCTAGACTGTGAACTGTAGCTGGAATTCCCCCAGAGGACAAGAATTGGAACTGAAGCGTGTTGAAGGGCCTTCCAATTGGAGTCTGTAATTCACTTTCCAGGCCGGTGTTGGACAGTCTGTTTCCTTGTTCTTCATCCTGGTGGCGCACACACTGAGCTCTCTGTAAAGGAGCGCTTACCACCAGCCTGATCATTTAAACACAAGGGCCCGAAAAGAACGGGATGTGTACATACTCCCTGCAGAGGGTGACCAAGGAGCTGTGAAGTCACACCTTCAGTTGGGGAAATATTGAGCAAAGGTTTTCTCCATCACACCCACAGGAACAGGTCAAATGGCCACCCATGACATCATCTGTGGAAACAAGGGGGAGAGGCTGGTGGGTCTCCAGTCCCTACTTTGGGTACCTAGACCCAAAGCTTCTGGAGAAGTTTTGCATAGAAGCTCAGCTTGGAGGAAACAGTTTTCCTTTCCTTGCTGTGTATTTTCTGGGGTTGTTGAGCCCATGGGTATTTTTGAGTGAAGCACACTCCATATGTTTCTGATTTACTTACATTTAACTCGCCAGAAGTTTCTTTTGGAAAATGTATTTCATGTCTGGGAACCTTTTCAGCCTGTTCTTTTTTTTTTTAAAGCTTTTCACTCCAGATCTTCACATTCAAAAGGAAGCAGAAAATTGAAACAATTACTGGGACATAATGGGGATCGGCAAACTCCATTGGCCTTGGTTACCTGAGCATTTCTGAGTGAAGGTAAAGCCAGGAGACTTCTGGCCCCTATATAATTGCCCCTGTTTCTCCACTTCCTGTCTCACGTGTGGACAAAATTCTTAAAGACTGCTACCTTTCTCCAAAGTTCCACACGCCAAGTCTTGCTTTTCCTACTTACGTTAATCTTGGCTAAACGTCCCCGGTCTGTTTTCTATTCAGAAATCTTGGAATCTAAGTAGGTTATAAATTTGATCAAGTGCACTTATTTATTTATCCTTTGCTTGGAGAAGAAAGCAACATAAATCCAAGTCAAAATAATGTATATAAAACTTTCACACTGTGCTGCTAACTTTCCGATGATAAGCATTATTGTTTTTATTTGCAATAAATGTCAAAACGCTGAAGAGTGGTTGGGAGCCTTGAAGTGGTTGGGAAGAGAATATGTTAGGGCAGACATAGAAAAAGCCCGCTTCAGAAACAGGAACAACAAATGAAGGTCCATCTGCTTCAAGATATGTGTTAATTTAAGGAGCCAACCCACTGGGTCTACAATTGGGTGGAGGTCAAAGGCTGGTGTGAAGAACTGAGACCTGAAAGTGGAGCAGAGATCTCCACCCAAAAAACTCCAGCAGGGCTGGGCCCGTCACCTGCTGGCAACTGCCCCCTTGCCATCAACGTTTGGCCATGGTTCCAGTTTTCCCCTTCAAACTTCAGGACATTTTTCTAAGGTGAAATTCTGCTGTGAAAATCTTACGATCCACTTTCTTCATTTGCAAACTCTGATGTGTGCTTTCCCTGAGAGGAGCGGATGCTGAGTTGTTCCAGAAGTTATAACTCGTGAAGAAGAAGTGACCCGTGCTATGTAGACAATTATGAGCGAAAGCTCTCTGGGAAGGAGCATGAGCTACTAAAGGAGAAACCGAGCTTTCAGGTCAGGCCATGTCATTTAACGTTCACAATGGGTTGAATCCCAGAAAGGAAGTATATACGCAGCTCTCAGTTTCTTCAAGTGTAAATTAAACATACAGGATCATTAGGATCATTTAAAAAAAAAAAGATTCCTCTTATTTATTTGAAAGGCAGAAAGGGGGAGTGGAGCTTCCATATGTGGAATTATTTTCCAAATACCAGCAGCAGTCCAGGCTGGGCCAGAACAAAGCCAGAAGCTAAGAATTCCATCTGGGTCTCCCACATGAGTTGCAAGAAACCATGGGTTTTGGGCATCATCTGTTGCCTGCAGGTGAGCTAGCAGGAAGTTGAGTTGAAAGCAGAGCTGGGACTCCATCTCAGGCACTGGAATATGGGGTGGAGGTATCCCAGCTTTGCAGCAACACCTGCTTCCATTTCTTGAAGTGAAGTCCATGGCTCAACATTTTCCCTCAGAGACTGAAAGACAAGGAAACAATGACGGATGCCTATATAGCCCTAAGTTCTGCTGCAAAGCTTTGCTCCAGAGAAGGAGCCAACAGCAAGGAGCCCAGTGAAGCTAGCCTGGGCCTCTGTCCAAGGTCCCCCGAGGCCTATCCTAGAGCTTTTTCCATGGCAGCAGGTACCAAGATGGAGTTTGTCCTCGAATGCACACAAATGCTCACCATTGGATGACATTGATACTCCCATCGGTTGTTATTTAACTAATGTTTCACCAATGTGCTCTTTGGGGTTACTGTACAATTTGATATGCCTCATATCACTTAAATCTGGAAACGCGTATGTTAAGCTGGTATCAAATTAGGGATCCCTGCTCTTCCTCACTCCCTAGAGCATACCCATTTTCTTGCCTGCTTAAACCGTTATTTTAAAATAAGAAACAATGTGGGTTTTTTTTTTCTTCTCTCAAATTGAACAAAGTGAAAGCTTAGTCTTCATCTTACTATTCCTTCTTTGGAACTGTTCTCTGCTTCATCAGGACACCTGCTTTTCCAGAAGGCATCGGTCACTCCGCAGGTTATAGAAACTAAACACATCCTGCGTTCACCCCTCCAGTTTGGACTCTGGAATCCCACTTGATTCTCTGACGGAAGCTGTATTTGTCTGATTGGTGAGTTTCTTCCTAGTATCCCATGGCCATCCTCAAAGTGAATATTTCCCTTTCTGTTTGGGAAAGACGCAGGAGAGAAATGTTTTGTTGTTGGCCTAGATTACTGGTGATTGTGATCTTTCACACAGGAAAAGGGTAAAGCACTAACTGCAGGAAATGCGATCACACTATTTTTGGGAAACTGGATCAGATAACGCAGGCCGGTGCTCATCTTGGGAGCGAGCGCTGTGCCTTGGGTAGTACTGTTTTTCTCTGACGGTGCGGAGCGGAGCGATTCATTCGCACAGTTGTTTTGACATAGCGCACTAACATGCTATTGAATTTCTGACACAGGCATTTCCCATGCAGCAGTAAGCTCAAATCCTCTTTCAGAAATAATTCCAGATTGACTCCATATTTGGAGCTGGTTAAGGAGTATGCATAAACACTTAGGTACAGGGGACAAAATGTTCAGCTGTGATCTCTCTGAGAAACCACGACGCAAAACATCACAGAGAACAACGCCACTTTCTGAAAACAGAACATCGCCACCGGCTTCTCCGTGTGGCAGCGAAGACATCATGTTTGGAGTTCGCTTCTGCATCCTTCCTGTGACCTTGTCTTTGTTGTCCAATAGGCTACGTTCGTGTATGCCTCACCGTGTGCAAATGATGGCATGCAATAGCAATTTACACTTTGGATTCTAGTCGTCAGCCTCACTTGCACAATTGCCAACCTTCCTTCATTTCTGAAGGCCCCTGTTTTGGATGTTGCCAAATAGAAAATGCTTTCTGGTGAAGAAAAAAAAGAACATGCTTAAGAGAAGACTGAACAAATTTTTAATGTGCTTGAATGGTAGCAGGTGTGAAAATTAAGCTTCTGGAGGAAGTTAAGGACAATGACCAGGAGAACACTGATTCAAGTGCTTCTTTTTCTAGCAGGAAATGGCCACTGGAAACAGGATGGAATTGCCAAGGAACAACCCTGGAGGATCCAAGCACCTTTGGATCCTCTCTTGTGCCTCCTCCCTGCAGAGGAGTCAGCTGCCCCTCCCCTCCCTGTGACACACCCATGCTGGTCTTCAACAGAACTTCACTGCGAGTCTCAGAGACCCATGAGATTGGACATTCAGTTCGCCTGCCTCGACCTGTCACCTTCTCAGAGCCTTTTCAGACCAGGAGATATGGCTGAGTGTGCTGCCATTAAGATACCTCCTCCTGGGACCCTCGCATGCCATATTGAAGTGCCTGGGTTTCGGCTGTTTTCTTGATTCCAGCTTCATGTCACTGTGCACCCTGGGAGGCGGGGGGAGGCGGATCTCCCTGTCTGTAGGTTCCCAGCTCTTGTGTAGGAGATTGGCATTGAGTTTCTGACTCTTGTGTAGATCAACACCGAGTTCCCAGCTCTTGTATAGGAGATCTATATTGAGTTCCCAGCTCTTAGTTTTAGTCTGGTCCAGTCTTGGTTGTTCTGGCATTTAGCGCAAGAACCAGGAATGCGAGATCTCTCTCTATCTCTGTTTTTCTTTTTCATTGAAAATTTATTTATTTTGAAAGCATTATGAAGATATAGGGAGAGATAGAGAAATCTTCCAGTCACTGGGTCATTCCTCAGATGGCTTTTACAGCCACTACTGGCCCAATCTGAAGCCAGGAGCTTCATCTCGGCCTCCCACCCAAGTGGCAGGGGACACTCCCGACATGTAGGCCATTTCCTTCTTTCTTAGGCCATTAGCAGTGAGATGGAACAGGTGTAGAGCAGCAGAGACATGAACTGGTGCCTATGTGTGGGATGGTGATATACAGGCAGTGAGTTTACTGCTAGGCCACAATGCAGACCTCCGTATTTCTGCCTTTTCTATAAAAAACTAACAAAAAAAATGAGGAGACGAAATCAGTGCCATGAAATATATAAAGACGACTTATATTATGCTCATGTTAAATGCTCAATGAATGCTGTTTTGCCTTAGTTTTGATAATTGCCTGTATTAAAGACGTTGGATGTCATTGGACCTTAGAAGTCATTCCTTGTCTATGTGAGTATTGGGCTGTGTAGTCATAGCATCTGGTGCTTGAATGAGAGGTCAGAACCCCAGCACAACACTGTGTGTGTGTGTGTTTGGGGCGAGGGGAAGGTGGGGAGGTGAAGCTTTGCTGAGGTCTGGGTCTTTTGGCTCTTCTAGTCTTTAGACAACGTGTGTCTGCCTTCCCTTGGCTGACCTGGCATTTCAACTGTGCACCTGCCAAGATGCTTTAAACTTTCCTCTACCCCCTTATTCTTCTGTGCTTTAGTCCTGACACTCAAATCATTTCGATGCTTCTGAGAGTCATAGCTTATATGTGGGCACTTCAAAAAGTTAATAGAGGGGTTTATCCTATGGCACAGAAGTTAAGCCACCATCTGTGACACCAATGACCCAAAATGAGGTACTGTTTTAAGTGCTGGCTGAACTGCTTCTGATCCAGCTTCCTACTGATGTGCCTAGCAAGGTAGTGGAACAAGGCGTGCATGCTTGTGGTCCTAACACCTATGTAGGAGATCAGGTTGGAGTTTCTGACTCCTGGGTTTGATCCCGTTCAGCCCCCCTGGCCTGGTCATTTGGGGGAGTCAGCCAAAGATGGAAGCATTCTGTCTGTCACTTTGCCTTTCAATAAACACAAAGGAAAAACTGAAAAAAAAAGTTTCCTAAAAAATTATCTTAAAAGGTGAGTGTATTGGGGCCGGTGCCATGATGCGGTAGGCTAATTCTCTACCCTGCAGTCCCTACATGGGTGCCAGCTTGTGTATTGGCTGCTCCACTTATGACTCAGCTTCCTGCTAATGGCCTGGAAAGCAACAGAAGATGGCCCAAGTCCTTGGGACCCTGCAACCACATAGGAGATCCAGAAAAATCTACTGGCTACTGGCTTCAGGTTAGCTCAGCTCTGGCCATTGAGGCCTTTTGGCAAATGAGCCAGCAGATGGAACATTTCTTTCTGTCTCTTCTTCTCCCTGTGAATCTACCTTTCAAGTAAAATTAAATAAAAATCTAAGTGTATTTTGGTGGCCAAAAAAGAGAAATCCATGCATAATTTTTTTCACAAGAAGAATTTCCTACAAATTTTTTGAAAATTTCTTCATCTATGCAGACTTCAACATTTTTTTTGATGCCAAAAATAAACTTGTCTTATGATACCATTATCCACAGGAACCTTGTACTTGTTTAGTGTGGTCCAGGTGTTAAGCATCATGGTGAGTGCATGATGTGTTTTCGTCTCACTTAGCACGGTTTCACAGTAACGGACAGGGAAGAAGAAGCCTTTATTATCCGTATCTGGTCATCAGGGATGCAAAGCTGGACATGTTGGAAAAACTAGGCCTGATACGTGGGAGGGCTCAGTTGCTATGTTGCAGCATTCTTGCAGTCCCATCCGTCTGTGGCCTAGCAGTAGGCAGTTTGTTAGGTGCACCGGGAAGTGGACTTTTCACATGGGAAGGGGAAAACTTTGGCACCAGAAACCACTCAGTTGAAACATTCTGTGTCTGTGAACAGGATGCAATTAAGTCGATCATCTCTTATGGGCACCTGCAGAATCGTTTGGAAATGAGAATTCTTTCCAATGAGCAGTTCAGATTATGTAAGCGCTTGCGTTGGGTACTCATAATGGCTGTGCTTATCAATTCGCATGGCTGAGCAGCAAATACCTCTAAGTGTCTTCAGTACAGTCCTGAACAATTGGAGCCATCTGAGGGACCCTCCGGCTACTTGCAGTGCAGGCTTTTACCCACACAAGAGCCTCTCAGGCAATAGCTGTGTCTGTTTTGTCAGGGCAAGAGAGCAAGATGACCATAGCCTTTGGGAAGGCACACTTTCCTGGTATGATGGTGACAAGCTGGAGAGCTCCACTCTGTTCTAGCCCTCAGCATAGTGACATCACCCCCCTGTTATCTTCGGTCCCTCAGCCCTAGGATAGAAGGACATACTTAGGTGGGGGTGAGGGTGGAATTTATCTGCTGATGCAGAAGTAACTCAGGAAGGCAAATAGGTCAGTTGGTGTGAAAGAAGGAAGAAAAGAATGGAAGGAAGGAGAGACGAAGACAAACAGGCAGGGAGAAAGGGAGAGAATGAGGAAGGTAGCAAAGGGCTAATATTTTTTTTTTTAAAGATTTATTTATTTATTTTATTTTTTAAATTTTTTTCTTTTTATTGTATTGTTGTTGACAATCTTTACATAGTTAATTACAGTTAAAGGAAAAAGAAGAAAAGAAAAGAAAAAAGAAGAAAAGAAAAAAAAAAGAAAAAAAGGTTCAGGGGGATAGGAAAGTGGGCAATGCCATTATGTCCATATTGTTTCCATCATGCATCTGAGGTAAAGGGGGACATTGAGGGAGAAGCCCCATCCGGTTTCCCGCCCACCCCAAGTCCCGGGTGTGGGGCATGCTCTGAGATATGTGCCCAAGTGGTGTTAATAGTTCTCCAGTTATGAATCGCTGCCAGTTTCGCTCGATGAGGTCGTCCACTGATTGACATGGTCCATCATAAAGTCTCCGTTTGCCCCATAATTTGCTGCCAACATATAGCTGAGATGAATGACTGTCCCGTTCTGTCTTCTGTCTTTTCTTGGTTAGAGTTCTGAGTCCAGCAGTTCGATTGGGGAGATCTCCAAAGATACTTTGAGGTATTCCCAGACCAGATTCTTGTATGTTCTAGCAAGCACAGGGCCCGGCACAGTCCATCACCCCGATCAGCTGGTGGTTGCAATTGCTGTGTTGGTTCTGTTTTCAGTCCCGAGTTGCACTGGAACCAATGGGTGTTGCAGTCCAGTCTGGTTCGGCCCTTACATCAACCAGTGGGAGCTACAGCCTAGCCGGGGCGACCCACAATAACCCCCACCAAGCCCGCCCCCTACCCTGGTTTGCCAGTATGTGTAGCAGAAGACCAGTTTGTCCCCCATCCCATTTGGCTCTGGTACTTGTCAATGGGTATTAAAGCTTAGTTCTATCTAATCGACTCAACCATCCAGCCCTCACAGATGTTGTTGAGTGCCTCTCTATCTAGCCATCCCAGCCCCCGTCCTAGTTTTCATGCCCTCCCACGGGAATAGTGATCCAGGAAGGGGGAACCCACTTTTTCCCTCCCAGGTCTCTCTGTCCCGGTTTATGCACTCTTTAGGTGGTCCTGTGATTTGACTCGACAGAATTAGTCCCCAGTGCCAGCTTCTGCCAGCTGATGCTGTGGCCCTGATCTAGTCCACATGCAGCGCACAGGTGTTATAGCCTTGCTTAGTTGGGTCTGTCTCTATCCCAGCCAACACTCTCCAGTGGGAGTAGCTGACCGGCGAGGGGACCAGCCCCTTAATCCCCCCGCCAGCTCTGCCCCTTCCTTCCTGGATCTCACGTGTGCTGGATGGGTGCTGCATTCATATCCAGTACAGGCAACCACGCCCTGGCATTCCATAATGTGTACTGGTTTTGTCGCAACCAAACCCGGCCCATCCCACACTCTGGTCTGGCGATCGGATTTGCCAGTGGTTGACATGAACTGATTCAGCCTGGTCTGCTCCTGACCCATGCTGAATGTATGCCAGTGGGAAACTTTCCATGGCCTATTCTGGGCTGTTTCCTATCATGCTTCTTGCGCTTACCTGCAGGGACTGTGTCCTGCCAGAGGAGTTGCCCAGGCTCCTCCATCAGAACCCCTCCCAATGCCAGATTTTGCGCTTGCCAGGGGGTTCTTGAGCCAGCCCTACTCAGTTCACCTCCTGTCCTAGCAGGAACAGTGGCTTTTCCTGGCTGGCTTTCACCCCATTCTGGTTCTTGTTGTTGGATGTTTCAGCCCAGCCATGGCTCGTCCATACCCACATACAGCTCACACATGGCTCAGAAGAGGAGTGAGACCCAGCCTAGTCAGTCCCACATCTACCCTGGTTCTCCATAACACCAGATGGTATTGGGATCTGAACCGGCCTGGTGCATCCAATCCCAGCCCACACTAGTGCCTCGGGTGACTACAACTGTTTTCTAGATAGAACGCAGCCCCCATTCCAGCACATACACTCCTTGGTGGGAGCCTCATCCCAGTTGTGGTGTCCCCTTACCTCCCAGTTTGGGCCTGTTCCTAGCCGTAAATCACGCACCTGCCCGTGGTTGCTCTGAGGACCATTAGGTGCAAGCCTCAAGTTCATTTGGGATTCCCTCATTGCCAGCATTCTGTTTCCTCCATTTTGATTGAAGGGATCCCCAAAGAGACCAGAAAAGGGGTAGCCATCGAGGTTCCGGCAAATCTGGGAGCAGCTCCCCACGTGTACGTGGTAGCTACTGTGTCAAGGGCTAATAGTCTTTATTAGAGGGTTATTTGTTATAATTTTAAAGACAGAATTGGGCCCAGTATGATAGTCTAGTGGCTAAAATCCTCGCCTTAAAAGTGCCAGGATCCCATATGGGCGATCATAGTGCCCCATGTCAGTTGCCTGTCCACAGATCTGGAACTCCAAGAAAATGCTTTTTGAATAGGAGAATTTAACTAGCTGTTGCCCAGATAGTGGCTTTGAGTTACATGCTTGCCCTGTGAGACCCTGCCACACTGTGGCTGTGGGTGGGGAAAGGGGGCAGGTCTCAGAAAGGTGAATGTGTGAGGAAATTTTGGGTCTCTTCGGCATGGCAAGGATTGGGAAGGATTGGCAGAGGGGGGTCTGACACAGAGGAGGAGGGGTCCCCGAGGGCCCCAGCCAGGTAATGACCTCCAGCCAGAGCTGGCTTCCTGGGCAGAGGAGGCCAGTGTGGTGTGCCAAGCACTTCTGGGTTCTTGGTGCCACCTACTCCTTCCTACCTTGTCTCCAGTCAAGCCTTATTCTGACCAGCCTTCTGCCTGTTTTGAAAGGTTTATTTATTTATTTGAAAGGCTGTGTTAGAAAGAGAGAGATGGAGAGAGAGAGAGAGAGAGAGAGAGAGAGAGAGAGAGAGAGCGCTTTTTCTATCTTTCAGTCAACTCCCCAAATAGCCACAATGGCTAGGGATGGGCTAGGCTAAAGCCAGGAACCTGGACCTACTTGCGGGTCTCCCATGTGGAGACCCAAGCACTGGGACCATCCTCTGTTACCGGGAGAGTAGTATTGCAAGTAGAGCATCCAGGACATGAGCTGGTATGGTATATCCCATGGACATACCCATGGGTTGATGGCAGTGCAGGCAGCAGCTTTACACACTATGCCATAACACTGGCTCCACTGCCTTGGCCACTTCAAGACCAGGCCTGCTACAAATTGTTCCATGTCCTCCTCCCCTCAGACCCCAGGCTGGTTCTCAGAGTGGCTTCTGCAGGGGACTTTGGCAAACTCTGACGTGGGGATCAGTCATCCTTAGAATGGGGCTTGTGACAAGAGTCCATGCGACTGGACAAGCAGGTACCAGTGTTTGTGCTGGGGAGAGCAGAATGTTTCGGTGTAGACTTGGGGAAAGGCTCTGTGGACAACAGAGGAAAGTGTAATCTCGGGATGGGCATCTTGCACCAGGGAGCAGATGGGGTTTCCTAGACTGGTAGCATTTCTTTTTTTTTTTTATTGTATTGTTGTTGACAATCTTTACATAGTTAACTATAGTTGAAGGAAAATCAAGAAAGAGAAGAAAAAAAAAAAAAGGTTCGGGGGATAGGGAGGTGGGCAATGCTATTATGTCCATATTGTTTCCATCATGTATCTGAGGTAAAAGGGGATATTGAGGGAGAAGCCCCACCCGGTTTCCCGCCCACCCCAAGTCCCGGATGTGGGGCATGCTCTGAGATATGTGCTCAAGTGGAGTTAATAGTTCTCCAGTTATGAGTCACTGCCAGTTTCGCTCGATGAGGTGGTCCACTGATTGATATGGTCCATCATGAAGTCTCCATTTGTCCCATATTTCGCTGCCAACATGTAGCTGAGATGAATGATTGTCCTATTCTGTCTTCTGTCTTTTCTTGGTTAGAATTCTGAGTCCAGCAGTTCAAGTGGGGAGATCTCCAAAGATACTTTGAGGTATTCCCAGACCAGATTCTTGTATGTTCTAGCAAGCACAGGGCCCGGCACAGTCCATCACCCTGATCAGCTGGTGGTTGCAATTGCTGTGTTGGTTCTGTTTTCAGTCCCGAGTTGCACTGGAACCAATGGGTGTTGCAGTCCAGTCTGGTTCGGCCCTTACATCAACCAGTGGGAGCTGAAGCCTAGTTGGGGCGACCCACAATAACCCCCACCAAGCCCGCCCCCTACCCTGGTTTGCCAGTATGTGTAGCAGAAGACCAATCTGTCCCCCATCCCATTTGGCTCTGGTACTTGTCAATGGGTATTAAAGCTTGGTTTTATCTAACCAACTCAACCATCCAGCCCTCACAGATATTGTTGAGTACCTCTCTATCTAGCCATCCCAGCCCCCGTCCTAGTTTTCATGCCCTCCCACGGGAATAGTGACCCAAGAAGGGGGAACCCACTTTTTCCCTCCCAGGTCTCTCTGTCCCGGTTTATGCACTCTTTAGGTGGTCCTGTGATTTGACTCGACAGAATTAGTCCCCAGTGCCAGCTTCTGCCAGCTGATGCTGTGGCCCTGATCTTGTCCACATGCAGCGCACAGGTGTTGTAGCCTTGCTTAGTCGTGTCTGTCTCTATCCCAGCCAACACTCTCCAGTGGGAGTGGTTGTCCAGCGAGGGGACCAGCCCCTTAACCCCCCCGCCAGCTCTGCCCCTTCCTTCCTGGATCTCACGTGTGCTGGATGGGTGCTGCATTCATATCCAGTACAGGCAACCACGCCCTGGCATTCCATAATGTGTACTGGTTTTGTCGCAACCAAACCCGGCCCATCCCACACTCTGTTCTGGTGATCGGATTTGCCAGAGGATGACATGAACTGATTCAGCCTGGTCTGCTCCTGACCCATGCCGAATGCATGCCAGTGGGAAACTTTCCATGGCCTATTCTGGGCTGTTTCCAATCATGCTTCTCGCGCTTACCTGCAGGGACTGTGTCCTGCCAGAGGAGTTGCCCAGGCTCCTCCATCAGAACCCCTCCCAATGCCAGATTTTGCGCTTGCCAGGGGGTTCTTGAGCCAGCCCTACTCAGTTCACCTCCTGTCCTAGCAGGAACAGTGGCTTTTCCTGGCTGGCTTTCACCCCATTCTGACTCTTGTTGTTGGATGTTTCAGCCCAGCCATGGCTCGTCCATACCCACATACAGCTCACACATGGCTCAGAAGGGGATTGAGACCCAGCCTAGTCTAGACTGGTAGCATTTCCAGACACAGTACGCACAGCAGAACCAGGTGGAAGATACAGGCTAAGTTTTGCAAGGAGCTGCAGGTGGCCCATTTGCTTGGGGGTCTTGGCAGCCATGCTTGTTCCTCAAGAGGGAACTGAGTGACCACCCTCAACGGTAAGAGCAATGAGACAGGGCTGATGTCTTAGGACAGTGGGTTGCAGGGGTTGGGGCTGGGTGGGGAGGTAGAGCAGACTCAGCTGCGCTGTCCTGGCGCTTCAGTAGAGGGTGTGGGCTGGAGGGCTAGCAGACTCCAGATGGTGGGTTGAATCAACATCCACTTCACTACAGGGTTCTGCCTTGTGTGGCGCAATTTCAAGACCCAAGCCATCTTCTTCGGAGTAACTCTAAGAGAGATTACCGATGGATGAGACGGCACTTGTGTGCCAGGGCAGCATTTTGGCCCATGTTGCATCATGGACTTTCAGGATGCTGGGTGGGATATTAAAGACATCTGAATGATGGTGCTCACCCTGTGCTGGGGCTGCCACAGGTATGACCTCTAGTGCACATCTGGAGGTGTGTATGCTAGCAGGTATGTCGGAAGAATTCACCTGAGAACTCGGTGCAGTTCGGTCTCTGCCTGCCGGGATGACCTGCCTGGTGTGTGGAGATGGGGAGGAAGTGAGAATGACAGCGAGCGAGATAGAGTAGGGTATTTTCTGTACTGCTTGACTAGATGTGTGTTTGAGGATGCATGTCCAGATGTGTCTGATTATGGAATAAAGGGAGACTTTGTAGAGAATATAGCAACTGTTTTTTTCCCCCCTGCAGAACAAATCTCAAAAGTTTAGAGAAAAAAATGGAAAGGTATGTGGCTATGATCTAAAATAGGCTTGGAAATCTATTGGCCTGTTTTTTTTTTTTTTTTTTTTTTAAGATTTACTTATTTGTATTGAGAGGGCAGATTTACAGAGACAAGGAGAGACAGAAAGATCTTCTATTTGTTGATTAACTTCCCAAGTAGCTGCAGTGGCAGGAACTGAACCAATCTGAAGCCAGGAGCCAGGAACTTCCCCTCAGTTGCCCACACGGGTACAGGGTCCCAAGGCCTTAGACCATCCTCCGTTCCTTTGCCAGACCACGAGCAGGGAGTTGGAAGGGAAGTGGAGCAGCCAGGGCGTGAACCAGTGCCCACATGGGATCCTGGATGTGCAAGGTGAGGGTTTAGCTACTAGGCTACCACACTGGGCCCCTACCGACCTGGTTTGAATCCCAACTGCACTGCACTTTTCAGTTGCATGATTTTTGTGGCGCTCATTGAACTTCTCCGAACCCATGATTTCTTATTTTGCATATCAGACCCATCCCTGTCTTTCCATAATTGGAGAATGATGAGGCTTAAATGAGCCAATTCAAGGAAAACATTGGACACAGTGTCTATCCCACTGTGAAGGATGCAGAGATGTTTGTTATAGCTACAGCTAACTGATACCTCTGGTGGAGGCTCAGGACTTCCTTGGAGAGGGGTGTCACATCTTTACTCCAGTCTTGGCTGAACTCACTCCATGGGCATCCTGTTCAGCCCATTGTCGTTACTTGAACGTAGCCCTATGGGAGGATGTTCTTGGGCAGCTGGAGGCCCCCGTCCCTCTGTTCAGCTGAAAGTCTCCCAGCCTGGGATATTCAATACTTCTTTGCTTCCCCTGGTCTTACTCCAAGTGGGCCTGGTAGCCAGGGTTAGCAAAGTACTCCTTGTCTAAAAGATTACAATTGTTTCCTTCCAACATTAGTGTATGTCTTCTCCCCGGTAATTTTAGTGTGTTACCCATTGAATGGACCCTGCAAATGGCAAGCCAAGTCCTAGAATAAGATGTGTGTGGAGTGTGGTCATGCAGATGAGTGTGTGTGTGTGTGTGTGTGTGTGTGTGTGTGTGATCACATGAGGGTGTTTAGGTCTGGGGGCAATCTCAAGGAGTGAGGTGAAAGAGAATAAAAGCCATTAATCCCAGGCTGCTCATCACGACGCATCTTTGGAGTTCGAGTCTGAAGATTGTAGCTGAACTCTGCCAGTTCATTCATTATTTAATCCTTTAATTGATGACTGTGGCAGAAAGATGACAGCAGTGCATCCTTGGCAGAGAGGCCAGTTCCATTTATTTGTTTATAACTCATGCACAATTTATCTAGTGGAGAGCAAGTGATGGGAGGCCACGGATGCTTCATGGTTCAGAGTGTTCTAAATAGTAATTAATCCACTTAGATAGCTGGCCTTATTCAGCCTGAAGAATCTTACTAGAGAGAAAAGGTTTTAGTAAGGGTGTTGAGGAACCTTTTCCATTTCTTCGACTGGTCCCAGTGTCCTGTTATTTCAAAGGAGCCTCAGGGATTCCAAGAGGATGTGTATTCAAGGGCACGGGCACCATTGCTTTACTTCCATAATTTTACCATCAGCATCCTCTCCCTGACAGTTAGTCACATGGTATCTGGGAGGTCTTTGGATGTGCCATATCATGAAAATGCTTATCATTCTTTTGGTATTGATACATTGTCCTCTTTTTAAAAAATCCTATTATTGATGATGTTTACAGAGTTGATCAGAGTGGGAAGGATTTAATTTAGGGGAAAGTGGATGAGACCATTGTTTCCAATTTTTCTTTTTCTTCTTTGTGTGTCTGGGGGAAGAGGGAAGATAAGGAGAAAAACTGCACCCGGCCTCCCAAACGATTCAGTAAGTAGGGATGGGGAACAGCCACCCAATGTCATCCCAGGGTCCCCAACGTGGAGCATGCTCAAGTGGTTCCAATAGTTCTGACATGCTGTTGATCTCACCAATCCAAGGATGGAGAAATCCTTCCAACGTCCATTGGCTGACATAGTCCACCTTACAGTCTTCATTCACCCAGACATTTGCTGTCATCGTTTGACTGGGGTTGTTGTCCAATTTGTTCTGCCCTTCTTCCTCTGTCATGGCACCACATGTCCTCTGCAGGCCCCAATGGACTGCCATAACCTTCATGTGCATCTAGGTATGCCATACACTACTCCATCTTAGCCACTGAGGAGGCCCAGTTCTGACACATGCACTCCACAGTCAGACCACAGATACTATGATTCTCCTCATGGTTGGAGTTCTGAGTCCAGTGATTCAGTTACTGGGATCCCCAAAGAAACCTCATCTGAGGTAATCCCAGACCTGACTTTTGTGTGTGCTTGCCAGTACAGGGTCTGGCTCAGTCTATCACCTGCATCAGCCTACACATGCACTGGTAGTTGCAATTGCTGAGTTAGTTCTGTCTCTAGCTCTATCTCTTATGCAAAACAATGGATGCTGTGGCCCAGGCTAACCCAGCCCACTACACACTTGGTCCTCACATACATCAGTGGGAACTGCTGCCTAGTTGGAGTGACCCCCAATAACTCCTACTAAGCTTGCTCCCAGCCTGTGCTTGTCAGTATGCACAGCAGTTTCTGTGTTTGTCAATATGCGCAACAGACTGGTCTAGTCTATCCCACATTCCGTTCAGCTCTCGTACACATCAAAGGCCATTAAAGCCTAGTTCAACTCAATCAACCCTGCTATCCAGCCCACACTCATGCTCACAGATGCCACCACTTGTCTAACAAGGCCCACCTCTGCCTGGTTCTCACATTTACCAGTGGGAGTGTGCCCAGTTTCCCTACTGGACCCACTTGCAGTACCAGATCTTGCACTCTCCAGGTGGTTCTGCAGTCTAACTTGATAGGATTTCCCCCTGTCCCAGGACTTGCCAGTTAATGCTGTGGCAAAGCCCAATCAGCCTGCACTTTTTCTGGCTCATGCGTGTACCAGTGGATACAGCTGGTTAGCCCAGCAAGGCTCTCTCCTTAACCTAGTTCACTTGTAGGCCAACAGATGTTATATCCCTGCCTGGCCTGGTATGCACCCAATCCAAGTTCTCATGCTCACCAGTGGGAGCAGTGGCCCAAACAGGGATACCTGCACTGGCTCCCTAACAGGCTCAACCCCCCACTCAAGGTCTCATGTGTGCTTGTGGGTGCTGTGGCCCAGTCTGGCATGACCCACCTGACCTTGCTATTTGCCAGCAGGTGCTATAACATGGCTCAGCTCAGTCGTCCCTAGTTCCAGCACAGGCTGGTGGATGCTACACCCTAGCCCAGCCCAGTCAGCCTCCAGTCCTGGCCCTTATGTGAACTGGCTGGTGTTGTGGCCTGACCTGTCCTGTCCTGCACTCTCTCCTGGTTCTCAGATCTGCTAGTGGGTGTTATGAACTAGCCCAGCTTGGCCCACCCACAGACCTGACCTATACATAAGCCAGCAGCTACTGTAACCTGACCTGGCCTGGGCTGCTTCCTGCCTTGGTTCTTGTGTTCCCCTGCAGGGACTGCAGAGGAATTCCCCAAGCTTCTCTCTCAGGTCACTTCCTAGTGGCAGATCTCACGCACACTGGTGGGTCCTTGGCCCAGGCTGACTTAGTCTACCTCCTGTACTGGCAGGAACAGTGGTCTTGTCCATCCAACTCACATCCATTCTGATTCTTACTGTTGAGTGCTACAGCCCAACCACACCTGGTCCACACCGAAATACAGCTCTCATGTGGCTCAACGTGTGTCAAGACCTAGCCCATCCTGTTCTATACCCACATTGGCTCTCATGAGCACCAGTGGGTGTTGAAGGATAACCCAGTCAGGGACACCCAAGATCCAGTCCATACCCATGCTGAAGCATGCTACAGCCATGTCCAGCCCAGATTGCCACCCCCATTCTGACTCTCATGCTCACTAACAGGAACCACAACCCAGCTGGGGTATGCCCTTAGCTCTCAAACAGGCCTGTTTCCAGCCACAGATCTTCTGTGTGCCAGAGGTTGCTCTGACCAAGCTCAGCATAGTCCATCCCACATCTTGGCCTTTGCCATCAGATGCTGCAGCCTGGCCTTTCCTGGCCCACCCCCACTCCCAACTCTCATTGGTGGATGCTACCTGCCTAGTCTGCTCTCATCCTTGGCTCATTCAAACTGGTAGGCATGATAGCCTAGCCTGGCATGACCCGTACTGTAGCCTGATTTCTGCACATGTCAGTGGGCTAAGGTTTAGCCCAGCCCTGCCAAGTCCCAATCCTAGTACACATGAGTGTCAGAGGGTTCTTTGGTCATGCCTAGCTCAACCTGTCACCACCCCCAGCTCTTCAGCAAACCAGCTGAAAATGCAGTTCTACAGAGGTGGGTCCACATATCCTCCACAGAATCTGCCCCCAGGCCTGGTTCTCTCACATCCTGGTTAGTGTCATGGCCCAGCCTAACATTACCTGTCCCCTGTTCTGACTCTGACTGGCAGGTACTGTGATCTAGCCTGCCGTTGTGTCTGCACTTCGAGTTCTAACATCAGAAACCTCAACCAAACTGAGCTGTTATTAAGCTGAAACCAGTTACAAGCAACTGGATTTCAACCAATGATAAGCAGCCAGTGGGTTAGGCCATGCTCAAATAAGGCAAACATCTAATGGCAGCCAATCAGATGCTTTCTCTGCTTCTGTGTGCAGTCAATATAAGCTCACCACTCACAGCGGAGCTCAACTCTGCGCCTCTCTCTGAGTGCTGCCTGTCATGAGCTGTTCTTTGCTCAAATAAACAACGGAAAATTTGATTTGTCTACGGTTTTCCTCTTGATATAGGCATTTAATTTGTCTGCAGTGTTCCTTTTTATAAAGCTGAACTCCAAAAATAACACAACATAGCACAGCATAAAGTAACACATGTAACAATGTAATATAAGAAAGGAAAATAAAACAGAGCTTTAAAATAGTTTTTTTTTTTTAAAGAGAAAGCAGTTTTTATAAATTTGGAAGGCATACCGTAATGACTCTAATTGGACACTCTTCAAAATGGTGGTAAGTGCGTTGAATGGTTAAGACTCTGTTTGGGAAGCCTACATCCCATGTCCCGGTGCCTGGGTTGGAACTCTGGCTTCTGATTCCTGCTCTTGCGCAAGTCCACTTTGGGAAGCAGTAGGTCCTTGGGTCCCTGCTTCCTCTAGTGGAAACTCCCATTGAATTCCCAGATCCCAGTTTTAGTCTAGTGTGGCTCTAGCTGTGGGAGCAATTTAGGAGTGACTGATAAATGGAGGTCTCTCTCTGTGTCTGTCTTTCAGATACATAATAGGAAAATGAAAAAAAAGTAAAAGAGGGCTTTATTTCCTACTTCCCTCCCAAGTTGATTTCCATCTTAACCATGATCTCTCAGTGGCTGCTTCTAAGATTGCCCATGTCCTTCTGTTAGGAAATCCATGGGTTCATCTGGTTTAGGGAGGATAACAGGCATGGAGAATTTGAATGACTACAGGTCTATGTGGCTGTTTGATGCTGAAGTTTAGCCTGTTATATGAAAGCACCTTTCGGGTCCAGTGCGATAGCATAGTGGTTAAAGTCATCTCCTTGCACACACCGGGATCCCATATGGGCACCGGTTCTAATCCCGGCAGCTCCACTTCCCATCTACCTCCCTGCCTGTGGCCTGGGAAAGCACTTGAGGACTGCCCAAAGCTTTGGGACCCTGCACCCACATGGGAGACCTGGAAGAGCTCTGGGCTCCTGGCTTAGGATCAGCTCAGCTCCAATTGTTGTGGCCTCTTGGGGAGTGAACCATTAGATGGAAGATTTTTCTCTCTGTCTCTTCTTCTCTCTGTATATCTGCCTTTCCAACAAAAATAAAATAAATCTTTTAAAAAAATAAATAAAAGCACCTTTCTAGACTTTTCTAGAACACTAAACCATCACCCTTCTGGAAAGTTCTGAACTCACTGGAGATCACTGAGAAGCCACAGGAAAGCTCTTGTCTGACCTTGTGTCTGGCTTCATCTGTCTTCAGAGAATAATAACTCTCCTTTACTTTTTTTTAAGATTTATTTATTTTTATTGCAAAGTCAGATAAACAGAGTGGAGGAGAGAGAGCGAGCGAGAGAGAGAGAGAGAGAGAGAGAGAGAGAGAGAGATCTTCCATCCAATGGTTTTATTCCCCAAGCGGCCACAATGGCTGGAGCTGAGCCTATCTGAAGCCAGCAGCCAGGAACTTCTCCTGCGTCTCCCATCCAGGTCCCGAGGCTTTGAGCCGTCCTCAGCTGCTTTCCCAGGCCACAGTAGGGAGCTGGATGGGAAGTGGGACAGCCAGGATTAGAACTGGCACCAACATGGGATCCCAGCATGTTCAAGGTGAGGACTTAGTCTGCTAGGCTTCTGCGCTGGGCCTTAACTGGGAAATTCTCTGAACCAAATAGGGGAGAGAATTCTCAGAAATGAGACTCTTATTTTTTTGTAAGTGACACAGAGGGGACCTTGGAGAGGGTTAGTGATGTTTAGTTCACAGCACTCTTCATATGGAGGACCTTGCTCTAGGAGGTGGTCTTTTCTGGAGCACTAAACCCTCACCTTTCTGGAAAGTTCTTGCTTGGATCATCCTCTACTGCTTTCCCAGACCATTAGCAGGGCGCTGGATCGGAAGACGTGGCACAACCAGGACTTGGTCAGGTGGTCATATGGGATGCCAGTACAGAAGGCAGAGGATTAGCCACTGCCATTCTTTCTTGGAATCTGAGCAAGACACCCCCGCCCTGCCTGCTGACCCATTTGAACTTGACCATGTTGAGTGCAGTCAAGAACTGGATTCAAGTCTCTGCACACCTGTGGCCCTCTGTGCTTTATCATTTTCTTTTTTTGCTTCCTACTTCTTGGCCTCTAGAACTGCTAGATATTGAAGTCAGAAGTATGATTGTTGATCCTCTTCTTCTTGTTTTTTTAAAAACCTCAGTATGAAAAAAAATAAGAGCCTACCTTGAAATTTGATGTCATGATTGTATGGGGACATAGCATGGACATCTTGCTCAGGTCTCTGATGAGAATCTCCCGCTGGTCCGGGACATTACAGCAAAGGTGCCATCAGCCCCTGCTCTCCAGGACTTAGCAGTCTTTCCTGTACAGCAATAAATGACGAGTGGCTGCTTTGTCATGTGACTCTTAAGATACAGCAGGCACACAGCAAAGCCCTGCATGTGAAATAGGAATCATTTGAATGTCACGGCCATTGTCATTTGATCTATGGGAATACACCCTGTGCAAAGCTTTTTCATTACTAAAACAAAAGGCAAAAAGCAAGGATCTTTTTCGCACTTATTTATTCAAGGAGCCTTGAAGTGCAGGTGGCAGCCTTCCGAGGTCCTCCCCACTGAAGGATTTCATTGTTCAGGGTTGTACTTGGCAGTGAAAGGGAACTCCACAGCGACTGAAGGTATTGAAACACTGTGAGAAAGCCTCCCTAGAAAATGGCTTACAGTGGCGCATCGCCAGCTTCCAGGTTCAAGCTCTCTTTCTGTTTTTCCTCCTTGTGTTTCTAAAGCTGCAAGTGTGAGCCAGTGACTCATTCCTGCCCTTTAAATGGCTTTGGAGTCATAAATAGAGCCCTTCTCAAGTTTGTGACCACCTGACTTCAGCCCTCACCATCTTTGTATCAACCCTTGAAGCAGGAGAAATCTGGCTTGTCTCTTGAAACTCCTGAAAGTTATAACAAAAATTAGGGTCGGTGTTGTGTTGTGACATGGCAGGTGATGCCACTGCTTGGAGTACTGTTATCCCATACGGGTGCAGATCTGTGTCCTGGCTGCTCCACTTCCAATACAGCTCCCTGTTAATGCACCTAGAAAACCAACAGAAGATAATGGCTCAAGTGCTTGGCCTCTTGCACCCATGTGGGAATCCCAGATGGAGCTCCTGGCTCCTAGCTTTGGCCTGGTTCAGCCATGACTGACTGCTGTGGCCATTTGGGGAGTGAACTAGTGGATGGAATATCTCTCTGCTCTCTCTCTTTCTCTCCCTCTTGCCTCTCTCTCTCTTTGTCTTCCTCTTCCCTCACTCCCCCCATAACTTTGTCCTTCCTTTTATAGGTGATGGAGCATGTCTTTGAAGTGTTCTAGGAGGGGAAACTAGATACTGTGTTACTGAAAACAAGCAAATCCTGCCAGACTGAAGTCTCCAATGGCCAGAGGTGTTTGTTGAGAATTATGGTGTGTGTGAGTGGCTTGGAGAGCTGGAGACAATTTGGATTTCCAACCATGAAAGGAGAGGGAAATTTTATTATCATGCAGGGATGTCTCCTGAAAGATTGGCAGGCTGACCTGTGAGATGTTGAATAGGAAGCTTCAGATACCCACTGAGTTTTGTAGTATTCGTGTCATGGGTAATGCTATAAGGCAGCACAGGGTTGGTCCAGAGAGAGGACAAGTGAGTGCAATGGTTACTGATTAAAGAGCTCTCTTTGAAAGGGGCTGATGTAAAAGTCAATGTTAATCCTGTGGGAAGTGCCTGGTGACATGCTTTGGAGCTTTTAACTCTTGCCTTCTGATGTTTTGCTTTTTAGTCTGATTTCCATGAACATACACCAAGAAGCTTCTTACATGAATATACAACATGAATTTTTTTGTTCAGTGATCAAAATAACCCACATCCAGAATGATGTAAACATAAGAAGCAGGGAGTCAGCCTCCTCCAAGGTTCGGGGACAGGCGCTGGTCCAGCTGTTCATGGCTGGACACGCTGGATTGACCAGCTCCACACATGAGAAGAACTGTCAGCTGTCAACAATGTGATTGATATGACTGAGAAAAAAAGGGATGTGACCCTGGCTGGTGCTAAGGCAGACGTAAGGATTCTGCTTCAGGGAGGAACCAGCAGGGAAGATCATGGAAAAGAAATACCATAATGTCAGTCTTACTAAAGGTGAAGTAGCTATGCTGAAGGACCAGTAACAGCAACAGTGGGGATCTAAAGGAGGATTTGCAGGGAGAACTTGTGAATGCAGTGGTGAGCCCAGTCAACATGGGAGCCAGGAATATAGTAACTATTGGAATCAAAGCTATGAGCAGTCAGGATTACGGTGGCTGTGTGGGACATGATTACACGGGTTAGAACAGCTCCTCTAGATATGGTGGTTATAGCAACCAACAGAGTGCATAGGGGAAAGTATCTGGGAGAGGTGGTCGTCAAAACAGCTAGGAGCCATACTAAATTATTTCATTTACAACTTGTCCCAATAAGTAGGGAAGCAGTATTTTCCAACTTCAAAATTCATTTGAAGCTGGCTCCTGTCACCTGCTAATGGCAATTGAAAGTAGAATTTCTTAAAGACTTATTTGACTTTTTATTGGAAAAGCGGAGTTACACACACACACACACACACACACACACACACACTCACAGAGAGAGAGAGAGAGAGAGAGAGAGAGAGAGAGAAAGAGAGAGAGAGAGAGAGAAAGAGAGAGACAGAGAGAGAGGAGAGAGGTCTTCTGTCTGCTAATTCATTACCCAAGTGGCTGTAATGACCAGAGATGGCCCAGTCTGAAGCCAGGAGCCAGGAGCCAGGAGCTTCTTCTGAGTTTCCCATGTGAGTAAAGGATTTAAAAGATTGAGCCATCCTCCGCTGCTTTCCAAGCCCATAAGCAGGGAGCTGGATGGGAAGTGGAGTAGCTGGGACATGAATGAGCACCCATATGGGATGCAGGTGCTTGCAGGTGGAGGATTAGCCAATTGAGCCATCATACTGATCCCAGAACAGACTTCTTACCCCAGGGCAGCCACAGACCTCTACAAATGTGCATCTGGAAAGGCTAAGTCTCTGCTGCAAGAATGTTCCAGGATTTTGAACTTCATGTCATGATGGAGAGCAGGTCTGGGGAACTTCCTACAGGCAGCCGAAATTCACAACTCTTTCAAGTGGGTTTTTCCAGCTGGGACGAAGATGGAAATAAAGAGAGGAATTTTCCTTGGAAGTAGCTATTATGGGATGAAGGCTGAGGCATTGCAGAAATGAAGGAAAATGCAACAGCCGCAGAACCAGAAATAGAGCTGTGTGAGAAGTCTCGGCAAGCCTTTGGGTTGGAGACATCCGGAACACAGGGTGTGCCCCTGGGATCAGGGGGCCTGCGTGGAGATGGATGGTTATGTTAGCAAGTCGAAATCCACTTGGAGCAATGCAAAGCTCCAGATGTGTAGCGCTGGAGAGGCATGGAGACAAGCATGGACAAGTTAGTAGGGGAAAATGAATGCTCTTGGGTGGACCTTAAAGCAAAGGTCTTGATGAGAGACCTGAGCCCTGGTCCTTCCTCCATGTCTAGAAGATGCTTTTGTATGAGGTGGGAAAACTCAAATGCGTAGCAACCTGACAAGTGGCAAACCTTTAGCCCTTGGCACAGCTGCCCGACACGCTGGAGGAACTGAAGCCCTCCTGGCTGTTTCATTCCTCTATTGCTTGTGAAACATTTTGGCTAATTCCTTCCCTAAGCTGACTCGATCTCCTTATTTATGATTGGAAATAGCAACAAGGATCTGGGATTATGTGGAGTTTGGATTTAGAAAATGTTGTATCTGCTTGAGAATGGATGTTGCAATTGCAAATCACTGTAATGGACATATTTGGTTTGAGTATGAAGTGATTTTTCTAAACATTGTGGCTAGGAGCCTTCTGTGTTATTGTGTGGTATTTCCTAATCATTCTTGGGAAAGATCTAACATTCAAGATATTGGAGAAATTACATTTAGGAAACATTGCTGTTCCTGTGAGAAATAGCCCAGCCTGTGAGCACGGAGACAGAGAAACGAAGGACCATGGGAATCCCAATCGGTGGGGTCTGGGCAGTCCTGGCACGGCAGGAAAGCAGTAGGAGGACTGTGTGATACTGAGGCTTCTGCTGGTGTGGAGGAGTGAGGAGTGAACACAAGGAGACTTGAAATGTTTTATTTACTCTGTATAGTAATATAAAAGGCACACACACACATAAAGAACGAGAGAGTCAACGAGAGGCATGTTTCACCTACTAAATGCCTGCAATAGCTAGGCTGGACCAGGTCTAATCTAGGAAGCAGAAACGCAACGGAGTGCTTCTACATGGGTGACAGGGATCCAGGTGATTGGCCATCTTTGCTGCCTCCCTCCCAGGGTGTACATCAGCAGGTGGCTGCATGGGAAGCTGAGTCAAGACTCAAACATGGCATTTCTATATGGGACGCAGGTGTTCCGAGAGGCAAGTTAACTTTAACATCAATAAAGATACTGAATTGGTTATTTTTTTTTCTGGTAAAATCCTAACTCTTTCATTGTACCTCATTATTCTTAGACATTGCTGGATTCATCTTGGTAATACTTTTTTTTCCTTTTTCAATTTTAGCATCAACAGGGAAATTAACCTGTAATTTGAATTTTTTGCACTACCTATAGTGTTGGTATCAGGTTACACTAATCTAATAAATTGCATATTCTTTGAAAGGTATAATGGAAGGCTGGAATTGTATTTTCCTTGACTGTTTAGTTGAACTCCACTGCAGATCTCTGTGAGCCTGACTTTGTCTTTGTGGAGGATAATTTTAGTTATAAAGTCAATACCTTTGATGATATAAGATTGTCCAAGTTTTCTATTTCTTTTGGCATAATTTTGATCATCCTCATTATTCTATAATTTTCTCATTTCATGTAATTTTTCAAGTGTATTAATATTGCTTTTTCGTATTATTCTTTTAATTTCAAGTTCTGTTTATGTTTAGTCATGTGTCGTTTTAAAAATAAGTTCTACAATGTTTCACTGGTGACTTTTATCTTTCTGTCTCATTGACTCTTATGAGAAATTGTATATTTTATGGACTAAAGAAATCAGTTCTGGAATTTGTTTCCTCTATTGGATCTTGGTTTTCTGTGATCGTTTCTGTTCTTACGTTTAGCTTCTCTTTTTCCCCCTACTCTAACTTTTTTTTTTTTTAGAAAGATATGTCTATCTGAAATCCAAAGTGACAGAGATAGGGATGATCAGTAGGGAGATGCTCACAGATGGAGATCTTCCATTTTCTGATTCATGACCCAGGTCTGGGCCAGGCGGAGGCCAGCTCCCATGAACTCTGGCTGGATCTCCATCTGGGCAATGGGGGCCCAGGGCCTAGGACCATGTGCCTCTTCCTTTCCAGGTGTATTCACAGGAAGGTGGCTAGGGAGGAGAGCCGCTGGGATGAACTGGACCTCTCATGTGGGATGGTGGTGGTGAAGAGTTAACCTGTTGCACCACCGTGGCTGCTCCAGGGTTCTATTCATGTCCGCTTATACCCTCCACTCTACCCAGGTTCTTAAGCTGCATGGTCAGCATCTCATTTATCTTTTAGCCACTTTCCTTTATTATTATTATTATTGTTTTAAAACATGCAGCTGTCACCCTTGGGGATCTCATTGAAATGAGATATGGTTCCATGAGTCTGGGGTGAGTTGAGGTCTGTTTTCCTTATGTTGTATTTTACTTTTTGTTGATACTGTTTCATTATATTTTTGATTGACGTATAATTACGCTAACCTTCCTTTTTAGTGTCAGATTTTAAGGTTATGCATTTCCTTCTTCCTGCCCTTTAGTTGTTGCACTCTTAATGGGATATAAATTACTTTCATTGTGTCTAATTATAAACATTAAAAAATGTAGTGGGAATGTGTGTTTGGTGCAATGATGAAGACATCAGTTGAGAATCATACATTTCTTGTGTGAGTGACTGGGTTTCAGTTCCTGCTAGGTTCCAGATTCAAACTTCCTGTTAATGCACAGTCAGAGAAGCAGCAGGTGACGGTTTAAATATTTGGGTCTTGTCACTCATCTAGGAGACATGGATGAAATTTTGGGCTCTGAGCTTTGGCTTGGCCCAGCCTTGATGGTTGTGAACATTGAGTGTGTGGGGAGCTGGCAAAATAATAATAATAATAATAATAATAATAACAATTATTATTTCTATCTTGATCCATAAATTATGGAAAATTCTGTTTTAGAATTTGTAAATTAGTTGATTCAAAAATTGCTTTATTTTTGAGGCCAGCACTACGGTTATAAACTGGTTAAGCCTCCATCTGCAGCCCCCTGCAGCCCATATGTGTGTGACTTCGAGTCTCAGATGTTGCACTTCCAATCCAGCTCCCTGTTAATGGCTGGGAAAGCAGCAGAGGCTGGCTCAGGTTCTTGGGCCTCTGCACTCACATGGGTGATCTGGAAGAAGCTCCTGGATCCTGGTTTTGGATCAGTTCAGCTCTAGCCATTTGGAGTGTCAGCTAGTGGGTGGAAGATCTCTCCCTTTCTTGCCTCCCCTCTCTGTAACTCTGATTTTTAAATAAAAATAAAAATTGCTTAATCTTTGTTTATTTTCATCTTGAAAGGTGGAGAGAGGCAAGGAGAGGGAGAGAGAGCGCATGACTTCTCCTGACTGGTATACTCCCTGAACGCAACATCCAGGACTTGTGTGGGCCAGTTGGATCCTGAAATTCCACCCAAGTCTCCAAGATAGCTGACAGGATCCCAACCACCCAAGTCATCAGCCACTGTGTCCCAGGCAGCACTAGCTGGAAGCTGAATCAGAAGCAGAGTAGCAGGAATCCGAACGGTCATTCTGATGTGGGTCGCAGACGCAGAAAGTGATGGTACCACAACGTAATTTTTTAAACAAGTGTTAAAATTGATTATCATGCTTATCAACTTGTGGTTAGAGAACTTGGACTAGGTAGCATGTGGTTTTGGTGGACTATTGTCTAAGCATTTTTGTAGACATTCTATACATTCTTGTGTACAACACTTGCACATTATATCTAACTCGTGAGATGTGTTGCTAATATCTCCATGTCCTTTTTTTTAAAGATTATTTTATTTTTATTGGAAAGTCAGATATACAGAGATGAGGCGAGACAAAGAGAAAAATCTTCCATCTGATTATGCAGTCCCCAAGTGGCTGCAATGGCCAGAGCTGCCAGTCTGAAGTCAGGAGCCAGGAACTTCTTCCAGGTCTCCCATGCAGGTGCAGGGTCCCAAGACTTTGGACCGTCCTCAACTGCTATTCTGGGCCACAAGCAGTGAGCTAGTTGGGAGGGAAATGAAGCAACTGACTTAGTGTGAGCATCAAGTCAAGTCTCCTGTCCCCTTACATGTGACCATCCATCTCCATAATTCTTCATTCCTAGAATCAGTGTTTCTCTTAGGCAACTCAACTTTGTTGTCTACCTAGAAGTGTGATGTTGTAAAACATTTTTTGGGTCCTATGGGATTTTTAAAAGATTTATTTATTTTTATGGGAAAGGCAGATTTACGGAGAGAAGGAGAGACAGAGAGAAAGATTTTCTATCTGCTGGCTCACTCCCTAAGTGGCTGCAATGACCGGAACTGAGCCAGAGCTGAACCGATCTGAAGCCAGGAGCCTCCTCTGGGTCTCCCATGTAGGTGCTGGGCCCTAAGGGTTTGAAACATCCTCCACTGCTCTCCCAGGGCACAAGCTGGGAGCTGGAAGGAACGTGGAGCAGCTAGGACACGAACCGGCACCCATATGGGATCCCAGCACATGTAAGGTGAGGACTTTAGCCACTAGGCTACTGTGCTGGGCCTGGGATTTTTCTTTTTTTTCTTGGTAAGCTCAGCAATGTTTTATGCACTCATCGCCATTTCTCTATCACCTGATTGTTTTGTGGTAGAACTCTGCAAAGCACTAAGTTTCTAGCTGCAGAATTCTCTGAATTTCCTGCACTGAGTCCATAGGAAGGAGTACTCAGCCCCCCTGCCTCCTGCTCATCTTTCCATGTAGGTCAGGAATCCATCACCACCCTCAAGCGTGCTCAATGACCCTCCATCTTCTTGGCAAGAAGGAAGTAAAACTTGAAAGAGTGAGCTTCCATCTATTAAATTACTCTCTAAATGTCTGCAAAGCCTGGGGCTGGGCCAAAATGAAGTTGGGAGTCAGAGGGATCCAGGTCTCCTACGGGAGTGGTAGGGGCCCAGTCCTTTATACCATCACTCTGCCTCCACTAACAGGAAGCCAGAGGCATGAATCAGAGTTCAGTATTAAATCCAGGCGCTCTAATTTGGGACATGGGCATCTCAGCTGGCATGTGAATCACTGGACCAGGCACCTGTTCCTCCCTTTCCTATTTTTCAGGCGTGCCTTTCCTCTCTCCCGTGAATACCATTTGGCCCTTGTCTGTACAGAAATGTTTCAAGGAGACATTTCTAACAGAGGAAGAATATTCATGACAGTATTCTTGGAAGTGGAGGGAGAAAGAGTAAAGGAGGCAAACATAATGGGGGGGGGGAAAGGGAGATGGAGTGAATCTTGGTTTGCACCTAAGCTGTGTAGTACAAGAGAAAAGCTATATGGTATGGACACTTACATTTTCAGAGTGGATTTTCATAACAGTTTATTAACAGAGATGCAAAGAGATACAATAAGAAAGGATTGATTTTTCTACTCTATGCTCTGATTTTGGAACTCTGGAGAATCAGGGCTCAAAAATATGAGAAACATCCTGTTAAGAGCTTACAGGTTAGCTTGCTGGACAAGATATAAATGGCAATAAGAATAATGAAAAGCAGAATAAGATCTCTGCCAATGCAGAGTGCGGAAGTGGCATCAAGATCAAATAAGAGCCAAATAAGGCAGAGAGAGAGAGAGAGAGAGAGAGAGGGAGAGAGAGATGCATTGAAGGACAAATTTGATTATAGAGGGTCCAAGAGAAGGACAGAGGTCAACTCTAGATAGACAAAAAGTCTGTCCTCCTCATGTGCTGTTTACCGCTTGGGGAGCGGGCAGTTTCCTATATGGCTTAGGCACTCACTTACATGTCTTTCCCCACACACCAGTTTTTGAAACCTCCTGTAATTGTAATCCTCATCCTTGATTGGTCAGTGATTCCTTCAGACCATCACTGGAATCTGACCAAAGCTTAGAGATGCTTAAGTTCTTCTTGGACAACAAACATGAAAAAAAATCATAGTCTAGATTTTCAGTTGAATTAAAAAAAATGATTTATTTGTTTTTTGGAAAGGCAGATTTACAGAGGGAAGGAGATAAGACAGCACCTTCCATCTACTGGTTCACTCTCCAAGTGGCTGCAATGGCTGGAACTGAGCTGATCTGAAGCCAGGAGCCAGGAACTTCTTCCTGGTCATTCATGTGGATGCAGGGTTCCAAGGCTTGGAGCCATCCTCCACTGCTTTCCCAGGCCACAGGCAGGGAGCTGGATCTGGAGTGAAGTAGCCACTACTCATACGGAGGCTGGTGCTTGCAGGTGGAGGATTAGCCAACTACGCCATCGTGCCAGCCCCTGAATTTTGCTAGTTTTGTCAAAATCTGTGAAAGGAAATAGGGTGTCCAGGCCAGTTTCATGTAAGGATCTCAAGTTCAGCCTGTCATCCTCTCTGCATCATTTGGTGGATGTTATAAGGTAATGATGATAGATCCTACCAGTTTCTGGTAGGAAAAACCTCAAGGCAGATACAATGTCTGTTGAAATAAGTGGAAGTCATCCTATGAATGCCTCAGAGATGACAAAAATCAGACCTATATTGAAAAGGAAGACTGGCTTTCTCATGAGGGACCTGGAAGCCCCAGGAAATAATGTATGTTCTCGTAACTAACTACATCTCATTCCTTATTCTGGAACTGGCTACCAGAGCAAGTGCTATCTGGTAGCTCTCAGTGAACACATGTAGCAAGGCTCAGGCACGCTTCTAGGGAGTCCTGGGACCGCGACTCCCCGGCACTCAATTTCTTACTGTCAGTCTGAATTTTGTGATGAGTTCCTCTCCTCATTTCCACTCATCACTCCTGGCTTCCACACACCTGCTTCCGGCGGCAGCCGCCCGATTCTCTATCCCATCCTACGTTTATGGGAAATCCCAACACTTCCCTTGTTAGGCTGAGGACTGAGAAAGCACATTTTAGAGAGGGCATTCGTTTTTCCGTTTTTAACTCCGTTTCTTTTCTCGCTCCTTTACCTGACGTATGGAAAGGTGGTGCTGCTGCTATTTCCTCTGACTCCTCAGCTCTGAGCTGCTGTAAGGGATAGCCTGGATGGGGTGACTTACAGACAGTTGACATCAACTTCTCTTAGCTTTGGAGGCTGGAAGTCTGGGGGAGCTCACATGGCAGGACTCTTACCCCAACTTCACATGGGGTAGGGAGAGTGAACCAGCTGCCTCTAAGAGTACTGATTCCATTCATGAGGACTTGCACCTCGTGACCCCATCACTCCCCAAAGCCCTGTACCATCCCATTGGAGATTCAATGTCCATGTATGAATTTCGGGGGTGGCAAAGACATTTAGTTCAAAACAACCCTTAATTTTTTTCAGACTAGGAAGAAGAAGGTCAGAGAACCTATAATTCATGTCAAAGTCATATGAAAGTCCAGCAATGAGAAGAGTGCCTGACAGAGAGTAAATGAATATATAGTTAGCCCTTTATATCTGCAGTCTACCCATTTACAGATTCAATCAAGTGAAGAAAGAAAATGTTTGGAAAAAAATCCAGAAAGTTCCAAAAAGCCATACTTGAATTTACCATCTATTGAACTTAATATTGAACCTGTGCAAAATGAGGAGCAGTTCAGTGACCCCTGGATGCAGCCCCAGTGTCCTCTGTCTTCGGCACTTGTTGTCTGAGCCTCGTTGGCCTCACATTTCAGCTGTTTCATGTATGCTTCAGTTAAGGGTGCAAGAGTTGTTCTGCTTGGAACATGCACTGACCTTAACCCTTGCCATTATTCTTTAGACAATATAGGGTGACAGCTATTTATACAGCCTGAACGTGATGTTAAGGGTAAGTCCTATAGACATGATGTATAGTGTTGAGAAGGATGTGTGTAGGTTATATGCAAATGTTGTGATGTCAAATGAAGGACCTGGGCTTTCTGCAGACACTGTGAAATGACTGTCATCAGTAGCTGACTATAAAGGAAACCCATGGGCGGGGAGGAGGCTCCAAGTCAGTGCTCCCCAAGGGTGGGATACCATGAACCATGACTGATGTCAGGTCTCACACCTATGGGATAAACACATTTGTGAAGGCGCTCTACTGAGCGTCTGGTGCTGAGGTGACACCTACAGTATCCTTTCACTGACCCCTGACCCATTCATACCTGTTGATTGGCTGTGTTGGCATCTAAATCCCTTCCTGGTGTACAGGGTTCCACTTGTCTTGTAGGTGTCAGTGATTATGCTTCTGTCCATATGTCCCTAATGAATGACATCCTGTGTAGTTCTGGAATCATCCATCTTATTCTCTGGCTTCATGGTGCTGGCCTATTTTTGGTACACTGGGTTTTCACTTTTACATTTTCCTGGCATTCATAGTAAGTGGTGATATGGGTAGGATGCATTGAATGTGCTTTAGCGATAACAAAGGGGGAAATGCAAGGGGTACCTGTTACTCTGACAGCCAAGAAGTTAAGAGTTCGGTTTCCCTCCAGGTTGCTGTGTGAAGCACAGGTTAAATAAATACTCCAGAATAGACTCCTGTAGACAACGGGAATTTTGGCTAAAATGCAATGGAGACTCGGTAAGAGGGTAGTGGGAGTAGACAGGCTGTCCTGTGAGATGTGGCTGGCTGACTGTGCCATGGAGGGCACACACAGCACAGGTTTTGTCAGGAGGCCCAGGGAGGCTGGGGCTTGTGGTCTCTGGGAGAACTGTGGGAAGGTAGGGCCTGATATGAGATCGAGTGTCTCCGTGTACACAGGGATAGGGGAGGTGGGGCCAGGCAGGCTGGCAGCCTTGGCAGGAAGTGGTGGGTGTCCTTGGTTCTGACTGTGGCCAGCGTACTTTCCCTTACCACACAAGGCAATTTCTTTGAAGCGCTTAGTTGGTAGAGTGGTGGTGTTCCTGTGGACCACGCTTAGGGGATGTGCCAGACTCCTCAGCTGAGAGTCTGCTCACCAAGTTCCATGTGGCCAGAGGCTTTCTTCCTGTCTGATTCATGAGGTTTCTCGCTGGTCACAAGCAGTGTGGTGACCTCTGGTCTCTAGCTTTACCTTTTGTTGTTGTTGTTGTTACGAAATTTATATTTTGCCTCAAAGTAGTTGCCAAAGCATCTTTGAAGCTGTAGAGCCTATAGGCAAATACTAGGAAGCAAATGAAACCAGGATGTGAACGTGTAGTCTTCCGGGTGCCTTTTCCACTGCGGTGGAGGGGTTAGCAGCTGAACCTGGATGGAAGCCCTGCCTCCCCCACAAATTAGACGTTTAATCGCAAGCAAGTCGCACAGCCTCTCTCTACCTTATTCTGCGACTTACTTCGAGCCTTCACACATGTAATTTTATCACTTGTGGATGGCCTTCTCCATTAGAAGAATGAAACGGCAAGTCGATACAGCTAAAGTACAAGCTATAGTTCCTGGTGTTCAGTATTCAGCTTATTAAAAAAAAAATGAGGGATTATGTGTTAAGTGGTTTAAAAAACAACACACATTTAATGGTGCAGTTTGAGTACTTGATATAGTAATCATACGTTTCAAAATTGTATTCTTTTACTTGAAAGTCAAAGAGAGACTAAGAGGGCATCCCATCCACTAATTCACTCAAATACCTGTACCAGCTGAGGCTGGGCCACATGGAAGCCTCAAGCCTGGAAGGCATTCCGGATCTCCTGTGTAGCTAGCCACATACCTAAGCCATCACCTGCTGCTTCCTGGGACCCGCACCTGCAGGAGGCTAGAACAGTGAGCCCAGCTGGGACTAGGCCCCCAACACTGCGTGGGATGTGAGTGCTCCAACCTGGACTCTTTATTTATTTATATTTCTTTTGTTTTTAACAGATTCAATATAGTTCATTGATACAGTTCTTTTAAAACATTTACATTTTATTATTATTATCAATAATACAGTTCAGTCAGCCCTGGGATTTCCCTACCCTCTCCCCAATCCGCCCGCCTTACTGAGTTCCCCTATATTGTTGCTATAGTATAGTTCTTCATAAACAGTCATATGTCCATCATTGTGGGCATGGACAATGGCAGAGAGTCCAGCATTCTATTGTCAAAATATAGTAAACAGTTTCATTGGGAGTCCATCTTTGTCTGGAAGTAGAAATGTATACTGCATTTTATCCTCACATCTGGAGTGCCCATTACACAGCTATGGTACATTCCTTTCAATGAAAAGCCACAAAACAGAATCAGCAAGAGGAAGAAAAAAGAGATTAACGATGCCATGAAGTTAAAATAACATGCTACCGAAAGACTAATGTGTCGCTGAAGAAATGAAAAAGAAAATCAAGAATCTTCTTGAAGAAGGTGATGTTACTGTATGATCTATGAGTCATTGAAGAGTTTAATGCGAAAGTGTTTTGGAAGAGATGAAACTGACAGAAAAATCTAGCAGCTAGAGTTTCTGCTGATCTTTGTTGGTGATCAGCAGAAACTTTCCTCTCTCCCTGCTCTCTCTCCTCTTTTCTTTCTTCTTTCTTTCCTTTTTGTTTTTTGAGACAGCATCTTTTAAGTTTACATAACAGTCAAGGGCTTAATTCCTTATCAAATAAAAAATTCAAAAAGTGAAAAAATAAAAGATTCTAGTTTGGAAGGAACCTAACTACTAAGTCAAATGCTCATCCCTTAAATATTCTTAAGAAACAAGTCATTAAAAGTCTTGATGACTGCTGTTTGTAAGATGCCGGCTAGAAAGTGTGAACAGCTGAATATACTTAAGCCATGATTCTTAAGTCTGTTAGAGGGGAGTTTTATATGTTGAAGTGCTAGGTTTTGCACTTGGCAAATCTGGAGTCCGTTGTCTGATTTTTTTATTAGTAGAGTCCCTGCAGTTGAAATTTACATAGGAAATTAAGAGGAGTCAGATATTCACTAATGACATTTAAAATTAGGCCTTCTTAAAGCATCATTCTGTTTAATACAAACATGGATGCTATTGATGCTGGCTCAGCTTTCAGGTGAGTTTTCAGATGTTTTAACCACACTGTGTAAATCAAAAACAAGTAGCAATCATCAACATTACCACAACCACAGGACTTCGTGAAGTGGATGACGGATACAGTGGGATGGCTTTGAGCTGTTCTCAAATGTATTGGCAAACAGGGATTTTGGAGGTGACAACTGAATAATAAAAATGAACCAATTGGGGCCTGGCACTGTAGTGTAGCGGCTGAAGTCCTCGCCTTGAATGCACCAGGATCCCATGTGGGTGCTAGTTCTAATCCCGGTGGCCCTGCTTCCCATCCAGTTCCCGGCTTGTGGCCTGGGGAAGCAGTCAACGACAACCCAAAGCCTTGGGACCCTGCACCCGTGTGGGAGACCCAGAAGAAGCTCTTGGCTCCTGGCTTCGGATAGGCGCAACTGGCCATTGTGGCTACTTGGGGAGTGAACCATTGGACGGAAGACCTTCCTCTCTGTCTCTCCTCGTCTCTGTATATCTGCCTTACCAATAAAAAATTTTTTTTCAGAAAAAGCTTAAATCATTTTTACTTTAAGAATATGGTTAGAATTTTAACCTACCTCTTCTACTTGCAACAGCAAGTATACATAACTAAACATCTCAGGCAGGCCTGGCATGATAGTCTAGCAGCTAGAGTCCTTACCTTGAACACACCAGGATCCCAAATGGATGCCGGTTCTAGTCCTGGTGGCCCTGCTTCCCATCCAGCTCCCTGCTTGTGGCCTGGGAAAGCAGTCAAGGACAAGCTTGGGACCTGGCACCTGTGTGGGAGACGCAGAAGAAGCTCCTGGCTCCTGGCTTCAGATTGGCTCAGCTCCGGCCATTGCTGCTGCTTGGGGAGTGAACCATTGGATGGAAGATCTTCCTCTATATCTCTCCTCGTTTCTGTGTATCTGCCTTACCAATAAAAATAAATAGATCTTAAAAAAGATCTCAGGAATTTTCATTGTGTGGGATAAGCCACTATCAATAGTTTCTCTTTACATGGAGAATTTGATCGCTGTTTAATGCAAATTCTCTTTAAGTTCTCTTTTGGGCACCAGATATCCTGGATTTCGAAGCTGGAAGTCGAGAACTCAAGCTAGGTCTTTCCCATGGGTAGCAGGGATCCTAGGACTTGGGCCTTCTCCACTGCCTCCTAAGGGCTCTAGGAACAAGCAGAAAGTGGAGTCGGGAGCTGGAGGTGAGAATCCAGCGCAGTCGTCCACAGTGAGATGGACTGCTGGGCTGACTGACCACTGCCCTGCTTCAGAACGCTTGTGCTTCTGTTTGTCTTGATTGCTGAGATGTGCTTCTTCTTGGTCTTTAATCTGTTGACTCCGGCGGGAGGTATTTGAGAATTTCCCTGCTTGGAGAGCTTCCAAAAAGAAACGTGAGAATTAAGTCTGTATATTATTACCTGTTCGCAGATAAACAGGTATGGTAAGGGATATGGTATGGGATATGGTATAGGATATGGTATAGATATGGGATACCTGCGGTGGGTCCTCCAGTGATTGCATGCGATATTAAAACATGGAATTTCCTTCTTAAAGATTTATCTACTCATTTATTTGAATAGCAGAGAGAGAGAGAGAGAGAGAGAGAGGAGAGAGAATCTTCCATCCATTGTTCCACTCCCCAAATTGACAGCCACAGGCAAAACTGGGCCAGGCTGAAATCAGGAACCAAGAACTCCACCCCGGTTTCCCTCAGTGAGTGGCAGGACCCAAATACTCAAATCCTCTTCCGCTGCTTCCCATGCACGTTAGCAGGAACCAGATTAGAAGTGGAGCACTTAGATTCAAACCAGCACTCAGATATGGGATGTTGGCATGACCAGTGGCAGATTAACTTACTTCATCACGATATTGATCCCATGACCTGGCATTCTGAGCCTCTTCTTCTCTTGGCCATTTGCATTGACCTGGTGGAAACAGAGAAGGTACAGGCCATGCCCTACTTCTTCCCGCTTTGATGGAGCTGGTTTTCATTCAGCCATTGGCCTCCCCTCCATGCCCTGGGTTGGAAGGAACTCCTCAGTGTCTCCTGTCCACTTGTTCTTACAGTGGCCACCATGCTGTTCGCAGCTTTCATCCTCTTTGCCTTTGTGTGTTTTCCAAATTAGTAGTTTGCTCTTGTGTGTTGACCTTTTTAATATTCTGTTTTTTGATTGGTTGGTCTTACCACTCTCTTTCATTTTCAGCCTGGCTAACCCTCTAGGGAAGAGAGGAAACAGCTATCCAATAAAAATACAAAATACTGAAAAGGTCAAAATGCACTATTACAATAAATTACCATAACTCAAGCAGGGAAAGAGGCATTAAAATTCTGATATGTACAAGGATAGAGATTGGTGCAAGAGTTGAAAATGGCACCGCGTTAATGTGTCTGGACATCAGAGTTCACCCAGAAGGGAGACAACACACTGAAGCCAGAATCCAAATGCGATCTCATGGCTTTCCCAGGTGGTCACAGCCTGGTATTGTTGAGTAACCAGTGATGTGCCAGCTGGACAGACTGCTCTCACCTTTTGGTCTTTCTTCCCCAGAAGTGGAGACAAAAAGAGGAAGAAAAAGGGAGGAACAAACAGGGTCTTTGCCAGATGAAACCCTTAAATCAGCCTGACTCAGGAGCCATTACAATTCACGGCCAGTCAGGACATAGGACATCCAGTTTTATGGGTCGTATTATCTGGGTTCTATGGCTGTCACTTGGCAGAAATGCCATGCACACAAGACAGGAGTCCAGTTTCCAAAGCCCTTTCTTCTTTCCCCAGCTGGAATATTGCTGCTTGGGACACCTCTTAATCAGCGACAGAGCCCTTGGGCTCAGGAATCAGGAGTTCAGCTATTGCACACCTCTGCTGTGCACTTGCTGTGACTGGGCAAGCACAGTTGGCCCTTAGTGTCTGCATGACCCCAAATCCACAACTGACTCAGTGTGGATTAAAAATAACGCAGAAATCAAAAGATAATGTTGTACTGGACATGTAGAGTTTCGTTTATGCCACAATTCCCTAAAATACAGTGTAATAATTCTGTATGCCATGATGGCATTTATGATGTTTTAGGTATGATAGGTCGCCTGGAGAGGAATGGCTGGCGGCGGGAGAATGTTTGTCGTCCATACAAACCTATACCATTTTATGGAAGGGTTTTTATTATCTAAGACTGCAGAACCAGTTCCCTGTGGATTCTAGACCTGAGGCGGGGGGTGTCCTAAAGTACTGGAGAGCAAAGTGCCTAACGCAGGGTATGTCTTTTCTGTGGATGTTGAACAATACACACGAGCCCTTCCCCACCTTGCAAACTCTGTGATCCTAGGCAAGTTCCCTGCCCTCTCTGAGCCTTGGTGGTCATCTATTCTCTAGAGCTTGAAGAAGCCTCATGGTAAAACACATGATTCAGTGACTTGCCAAGAAGTTCTCCCTCTTCCCTCCCGTGCCACGTGAGATGCTGAAACGACATGAATCGAATCTGCAGCCCGCGAGGCTGTCTTGTATCGCTGAGATCAATAGGAACTCCATTTGCCCTGACTTGGGGCCAGCGAACCTCACTGATGGCTACTCACAGCCTGGCTTGCCAGCAGCTGTGGCCCCCCTCACCTGCCTGCCTGTCGCCCTGGTAAAGATGGCAGACTCCCGCAGGGGGCAGGGGGTTCCGTGAAGTGCCCTACGGTAGTTCAGGGAGACAAGGGTCCCTCTTGCTCCTGGGTAGCCACAATCTAATCGGCTCCTGCTTGAACAAATTATGTCCTAAGTGCTGGCGTGAAGAGAGCTGGGTTAATCTAGTAAATCATCAACATTCCCTACAGTGAGAGCCGCCATCCAGACAGATACTAATCGGCAGCCGCACTGTCAGTTTGGGTTTTGACACCAACACTTTGAATTGCCAACAGAAAATCGTATTTGACATTTAATTCCAATCATGTCGCGCCTTTCATTGAAAGCACTGTCAGTTTACCTTTATTTGGGAGAAGAGGAGACAATATGCTCATGTCTCCCGGTAATATTTTTTTTTTCTTTGAAGGAGGTGGGAGTGGAGAGCAGATAGGAGAAGGAGAGAAAAAAAATAAAAACCCTCCAGCTTCAAATAACATCTTCGTTGAAGAAGTCCTTTATCCGTGTGTCACGCTGTTACCGACTCCACTCCCGTGGGCCTCAGGCTTGTGAATTCTCACAATTGCTGCAACCTCGTCCATGTCCACTATTTCCTGCAGGTTGGGAGCTCATTCAGGTCACATGATAGGGGTGGTGGGCAAAGGGGCACTGTGGTCTGTGGGCACACAGCTTTAGTTAAATGGAAGCAGGCGGCACTGGCTCAGGGGTGTTCTATAGATCACAATATCAGGTAGTTTTCACTTCAAAATAGTTTAAAGAGAGCATTTTTATGATATTAGGTTTTAATTTTTAAAGCAAATACTTTATTTATTGAAAGGAAGAGCAACAGAGAGGGAGGGTAGAGAGAGAAAGGAAGAGGAAGAGAAATAAATCTTGTATTCACTGGTTCACTCCCCAGTTGGCTGCAACAGCCAGGACTGGGACACCCTGATGCCAGGAGCCTGGGTCTCTCACGTGGGGGGTGGAAACCAAGTTGCTGGATCATCTTCTGTTGCTAAACGTTCTCACCTCAAAGGCAAGACAAATATTAGACGTGATGGATGGATAGGCTAATTAGTCTGATTAGGAAGATTCCACAATGTAGGCATGTATGTATGTGTATGTATTGTATGTGTGTGTGTGTGTGTGTGTGTATGGGCATTAGAGCATCACATTGGAGGCCAGTGTTGTTTGTACAGTAGGTTAAGTGCCACCTGTGACCAAGGCATTTGTCAATTAAAAACAGAATAAAGCTTTAATGGGATTAGTCAGCACAAACCAGCCAGAGATATCAATGTGCCAGCAGACTTTCAAAAACAACTTGTTCTTATTATGAGTTAGTATTTGCCAAGGGTGGGACCCCTGACACATTATGAAATTGCAATCACATATTGGACAGGACTGGAAATGAAGAAAAATGTCAGTTTTCGCAGTGTTTAAATCTCACCTGTCATGAAAATGTCTCCTTTCTCACATCAGGTCCTGTGGGAAACGAAGGGACAAATGAAAGGCTGCTGAGAGGTGACGTGTTCAGGGAGCAAGAGGGCTCACCTCTCAAACCAGAGCTTCTCCAACCCCAGGACTTGTTCAAAACAGACCTTGGGCTGCAGTCATGGTACACTGGGCTAGGCTGCTACCACATCTGGGCACTAATTGAGATCTCGATGGCTCTGCTTCTGATCCAGCATCCTGCTAATTTAATGCCCAGGAAGGCAGCAGAGTGTCTCTGCTGGGTCTCTGCCATTCACCTGGGAGATCCAGATGGAGTTCCTGGCTCCTGGTTTCCACCTGGCCCAGATTAGCTGTCTTGGCCACCACGTGGGTAGTCAGACAGTGGATGGGACAACTCCTCCTTCTTGTGCTCTGTGTGTATATGTGTGTGTGTGTGCATGTGTGTATGACCCTGTTTTCCAGATAAATTCCTGGCTCCACCTCTGATTCTGGCTGACTGAGAATGTGTGCCTGGATAGGCAGCAGGTCTCAGCTTCCGTAGTTTGGTGCTTGCCATCTTCACAGGAGATAGGGCTTGAGTTCCTGGCTCCCGACTTTGGATTGGCTGTACTCTGGCATTTGTGGACAGTTGATGGGGATGAATCAGTGAATGGGAGGTCTGATATTTTGGGCCTTTGCCTCTCTGGGTTTCAAATAAACAAATTTTAAAAAAAATATAAGCCCTGAGTGAAATTCAAGTCTTGGCTTTTTGACTTCTCTCTTCCTGGAGCTCTCCAAGCCTCAGTTGTTCCGTCTGTAAAATGAGAGTGCCTATTTTTCCTGCCTGGAATAGCTGTGGGCTCATTGAGTAAAGGCACCTACCTGGAGGAAAGCTCCACATGACAGCTGCTACACAAGCACTTGCTACCTTCCTCTCTCACAGCTGCTCACCATCCAGGACATTGCTGTCTTCAGGTGAGAGTGGCTGTGTTGATGTTCATCCCATGTGGCCGCAGAGCAGAGTCCTCCTGATGGGAGGTGCAGAGCCCCCATCCTGGGGAGAAGGTCCCGAGAGGCCACTTGGCTGTCTAAGCCAGGGAGAGAGAGGTGACGGAAGATGGATTGGAGGGGAGAAGGGGGAGGTGGTCTCCTCTCTTTTCAGACCCCAGGGCCCCATAACGGCAGCTAACGCTTCCCAGCAGTCAGAGATCCATTCCCAGCCTGTGACACCCAGATATGCCACTTGGAAGAAATAGCCCACTCAGATGATTTTTGCCACATTCATGGCATTCTATTCCCATAGCAACAGACAGAAAAAGACACAACTTGAACTTGACTTCGGGAGGCAAGTGTGTGTTGGCTTCCTGCAGCCACACTCTGGGACTGACCTGAGCTTTGTAGCCCTTGGTGTCCTGGCCACCAGGGATGAACGCCAAACTACTATGACTGGTGTGTGTGTTGGGGGGAGGGTGGGGGTCCACATTTGTTGGCTCAGGGCCTTCTCTTGGGACTGATGGTTATGAATGCACAGATGGATAAAATGTAACGTCTCCAGGGACCTTGTTCCCGAAGGACTGGTTGGCCTAGTATGGGGACATGTGATTCCCCCAAATCTGTTATGGTGAGGAATGTGCTGTCATAGAACCAAATTGGATGCTGAATGACAGGTAGGCAGCCACCAATTCAGCAGGAAGGGTTCACAACTTTCGTCAGACCCTTGGACAAACAGCGACAGGCAGTTATGGAGATGGGGATAGTAGAAAAATAGGCTCATTTTTTTCAAGATTTATTTTATTTATCTAACAGGCAGAAAGAGAGAGAAACCACTTTGGGTCCAGTGCAATGGCTCATCCAGCTAATCCTCCACCTCCAAGTCCCAGGATTGCAATGGTACTGGCACCCTGAGCTTCATTTGTATAATGAGTGACTTGATCTTGAGGAGGGAGGTTTGCAAAAACAGGACAAGCTGTTTCTGTCCTGGAGAAACTGGCATTTATCACCAGGGACAGTTGTTTAAAAACACTGGGTCTGATGGGCAGAGGCTGGAACACAGAGGCCCCTGGGGAGGAAGTTGAGCTCTGAGAGTTAAGCTACGCAGTCTGAGCAGGACAGGCTGTATTCTGAATGCGCAGAGTGGAAGTTCAGCTTTTCAATTCTTCCCAGTGCATAGCCATTGTTATGGATGCTCCCAGTCTATAAGCTTGGCTTGGGAAGAGGTGAGCGTTCCTCCGATTGCAGGAGGCTCAAAGGAGGGCTGGCCAGGCAGGGCCGGTGGGAAGCCCATACTTTCTCTGGTTGCACTCTGACATGGCCACTCCTCCATTGCAGCAATATCTCAGGGACAAAGTTGCAATTCTATCTTCTCTCTCTATCCCCCATCATGACCATTGCCTTGTGTGGTGTAAGCATTTCAGCTTGCTCCCCAGGAGTTATAAAAACAGAAGAACTTCCCTCAGTGTTTCCAGTCTCTTTTGTCCATTCTTGCTGCTGGATTGGTCTCCTTTGGGATGCTGCAGCAAAGGGGTTAATGTAGCTCACAGTTTCAGAGGTTAACAGAGGGTTAGACCTCTGAGGAGGGCCCTCTTGCCTGAGTTAGCACATGGTGGAGGAGGCCATGGCAGGAGTGTGAGAAAAGAGGACATTACAGGGTGAGACAGGAAGCCAAAAAGGGGTGCTGGGGGCCAGGTGAGCTGGTTCATACCAGTTTGCTTCCCCAAGGACTAATTCATCCAGGACACCAGCGTCCTTTCCTCCTTCTGAGGACAATGACCCCAGTGACCCAATTTCTTCCCATTGGGTCTCACCTTTTAAAGATCCTGCACCTTTCAGTCACTACACCAGGGACCCAACACGCGATCCTTTGAGGGAAACCTTCACGCTACATCCAAATCTTAACACCCGCCATTTCTTAGGAGTGGATAAGGAGCTGTTGGGATTGTACGTGGATGTGTCTGTGTGAGTGTGTGTGTATGCGCAAAGGCATGTTTCTGCTGGTGCGTGCGCCCTTCTGGTTTTGAGAAGACCAGGAGGTAGTGGAAGCAGCTGTGGCAGCGGCTACAGTGACAGCTGGGTTGACACTGTTGAGAAACAGGCAAGAGGTGTGAACTGTCCATTTCACACTACTCCCTTAATGCGGAAATCCTCCCCGGTGATGATGAAACAGGAGGAGGATAAGGATATGGTGTTTGCTCTTCCTGCCTCTTGCCAGGGCAGCCGGCTGCTACGCTGTCTTAGGACAAGTGCTGCCGAGTGAGAGCCACCTGGCCAGGTGCCGGAAGCTTCCTTGCCCACAGAAATGTCCTTTTATTTCATCTTAGCAGTGTCATGGCCTAATGAGAGTGAGCCTCTTTCTCTGGTCCTAACTGGGGCAAGGAAGTCTGTCACAGTGCCCCCTTTCGGTGATATCCAACAAACACTTCTTGGTGATCATGATGGAGAGAATCACAAACAGAATTCTTAGACCTAGAGGGTGGTGAAATTCAGGGGTGTAATTCTGAGCCCCTAGAGTTCAACAGGAAGAATTAAATTGATTGGTTATGTTACCAATCAGTTATATGCGGTTTCTTTAAAGAAAAAAAGAGATTTATTTATGCTTATTGGAAAGGCAGATTTACGGAGAGGAGCAGAAACAGAGAGAAGATCTTTGCATGCACTGGTGCATCCATTCACCAGATGGCTGCAAAGGCTGAA
Source organism: Ochotona princeps (assembly GCF_030435755.1). Taxonomy (NCBI): domain Eukaryota; kingdom Metazoa; phylum Chordata; class Mammalia; order Lagomorpha; family Ochotonidae; genus Ochotona; species Ochotona princeps. Next base: position 29,890,585 of record NC_080855.1, on the reverse strand, counting down.
CCTGAGGCAATCAATCCCAAATAGCCACAATGACCGGAGCTGAGCTAACCTGAGGTCAGGAGCCAGGAGCTTCTTCCAGGTTTCCCATGAGTGTGCAGGGTCGCAAGGCTTTGGGCCATCCTCTGCTGCTATCCCAGGTCACAAGTAGGGAGCTGCATGGAATGTGAACCAGCCAGAACATGATCTGGCATGCATATGGAACCCTGGGACTTGGAGGTGGAGGATTAGCTAGATGAGCCATTGCACTGGACCCAAAGTCGTTTCTTTCTATCTTTTAAAAAAATATTTTATTTGTACTTGAAAGGCTGAGTTTCAGAGACAGAAGGACAGACAAAGACACACACACAGAGAAACAGAAAGAAGGAGAGAGAGAGTCTCCCATTTGAAGACTCATTCCCCAAATGGCTGCAACAGCCAGAGCTGATTTAGTCTGAAGCAGGAAGCTGGAGCTTTTCTCAGATCTCCCACGTGGTTGCAGAGTCCCCCTCCTTCACTGCTTTCCCAGGCCTCAAACAGGGGACTGGATGGAAAGTGGAGCAGCTGGGACATGAACTGGCACCTTGTAGGAGATGTTCCTGCTGCAGGCAGAGGGTTAATTTGCATTTTAATAAAGCCTGAAATTGCTGTAGTTAAAGTTACTGTGTGACCGTGGGCCAATATCTTAATGGCTCGGAGTACTGGTTTTCATCTACTTTGTGGAGTTATAAGAACCAGGGATGGGCGTTTGAGCTGGAGGTTCTGTTTCTGTTTGGATGCTCATGTTCCATATTGGAGTGCTTAGATTCTAGCCCTGGCTCTGCTTTTGGCTCAGCTTCCTTTTGATGCACACCTTGGGAGGTGGCAGTGATGTCTCAGGAACTTAATTTCCTGCCCTCCACATGGGAGACCCAGATTGCATTGCCAGCTCTTGGCTTTAGCCTGGGGCACACATGTGTGAGGGTCAATCCGCCTATGAGAGCTCTCCATCGGAGTCTCTCTGCCTTTCAGATAAAATGAAAACAAAGCAAAATTGGACAATAAGCAAGGCTGAATGTCCTTGATGTAAATGCTCTCAATAAATAGTTAGCAGGTATTTAAACCTAGTAGTTAAAGACATAGGCCCTATTTACGATCTTGACCTTCTGTCTCTGTGACATGGAGAGAATAAAGTAAACCCTTGTGGAGTTTAGGATGCTTCAGTACAAAACATTTTGCAAAGTACGAAGAGTAGTCCCTGGCATATGGACCAGCTATGTTAAGTGTTGGTCGCACGAGTTCCATGAGGTACAGAATATGACATGATGGGGCAGAGAGAACAAAATCCAAGCTGTGCTGAGTTGTCATCTTGGGACTGTTCCCGTATCGGCCAGCTTTGCCATGCAACATGCCACCCCAAATCTCACTAATTTGTAGGATCCAGTGGTTCTATATGGGCTACTGATATAGGTCCACTGATTTCTGTGCATCTTGTAACCCTGGGACCTTGGCAAAAGGTGGAACCTTTGTGTGGAATGTGCCCACACTTATGGCAGAGGAGAAGAGCAAGAGATTTGAGTCGACCCTACAGTGCCTTTTCAAACTGCTCTTCAGGGGTGGGAACTGTGGTGCCACAGGTTAACCTGCTGCTTGGACTCCCATACCCCATGTTGAAGTGCCTGGATTGTGTCTTGGCTACCTCACTTCTGATCCAGTTTTCTGTGACTGCAACTCAGGAAAGAGTAGAAAAGTCCATGCATTCCTTACCAACCTCTTGCCCCTTTGGAGTACCGGCTGGAATTCCAGGCTCCTGGTTTTGGCCCTGGCCCAGTGCTGGCTGTTACAGGCAAACACCAGAGGATGGGAGACCTGAGTGTGACCTTGCTTCTACCCTGTAACTCTCTGCCATTCTTCCTTTCAAGTTAGTGAAACAGAGACCAATGTTAAAATGAAATAAACTTCTGTTTATGTGTGACCCATGGCCAAGCCAGTGGGCTTGGATAAACCATTTCGAGGCAGTGGGTTTGAACCCCCAGCTTTCTTGCTGAGAAGTGGAAGGGTGTGATTGTGACTAGTAGAGCAACCTGCTTACAAGAATCAGGGTAGTGAGAAAATGGGCATTTTACCCGAAGAGAGATGGAAAGGATTTCGCCCGGAGAACCGAAGTCCTAGGGGAGGAGTGGTAGATTCCTTTGCATATTGGGAAGCTCTTTGGGGAAAGATTAATGCAATATACTCCACGCAGTTCAGAATTAGGGTACAATTCAAGTCGTACTTGATGGGCCTTTTTACGTTGGGATGGGCAATCCAATTACCAGATGTGTGCTCTAGTGGTGGCCATCAGCAGGTGGGAAGTGGATGTGATGATCTAATTGGGCTCCACACAATTATGTGTTCTCCGAGCCTCTGAAATAATTTTCTTTTTGACAACACAGGTAATTTCCAGTCATTTGGAGGCAACACGTGTGGCGATTTAGACACTGGCTGTCACTTGTGCGGTTCATTAAATATTGCTGTCTTTTCTCCTCCGCGGCATACATAGGGGGACAGCACTTCCATGCATCCTTGAGAAATTGGGCATGGCCATGGATTTTGCTTAGACCGATGGACCGTGAGCAGCAGATGACGTGTGTGATTTCCGAGAGGGAACTTTACGAGCTGATGTGTGATTTTTCCTGTTTCCTACCCTGGCTATGGTGGCTGGGAGCCTGTGCTGGGAGGAAACCTCC